>NC_136722.1:25435000-25442500 GCF_936440315.1 Barbus barbus | reverse complement strand
TAAAAAAAAAATTGTTTTATATTATTTCATGTTATGTTAATAACAATTTAATATTAATTAATACATGTATTTTTATTATTTATTATTGTATATATTTAATGTTTTTTATATGTTAATAATTAATTAAATAATTACATATAAATAGATTTATTTATGTATGATATTAATATGATAACTATTATTAATTATAATATTTATTATGCAAACATTCAGAATTGTAAAATGAAATAGAAAAGAGCGTGGAAAGAGCAGCTGCTAAATGTCTTGCCTCACAGAAGTAAAACTGAACAGGTCTGGAGCAAAACTGTGAGTAAATGACGACAGAATGATGATTTTGTGCATGAACTTGCCCTTTACTGACGTTTACTGGTGTGTCTGTGTTACTCTGGTAAAGTTGAGGGTAAATGAGGCGGATCAGTGAAGAAGCAGAAGGCGGTTAATAATAATGATTTGTTTTGGAGATGAATTCTCTGAGCAGATCATTAAAGTGTTTCTGTGTGGTTTTAACATTCAGCAGAGAAACCCTGACCCTGAAATCCATCAGCTCTGATAAAGACTTCTGACTCTTCTCAACACGACACGAGTTCATCTTCAGAATCACAGACTCCAGACGCAGCCAATGAATCTTTCATGAGTCCAGTCAGGGCTTCGTTAGTTACTCCTAATCAACTTTAGCCAGAGCTCAGCTCAATGTGACCAGCTTTCTGTATAGAGATGGGAATTATTCATACATAAAGTAAACAATACTTTCTTTAGGAGTTTTAGATTAGAGTTAGTATGTAATAATTGTAACAAACTATATATATATATATATATATATATATATATATATAACAAACACACAATATCAGCCAATTTGTATAGTTTTGCATGTAAAAAAATGAATTATTTTGTTTTTATTACAAAAGCTTTGTATATTTATTTTTGTATTTATTTGTTCTCTAAATTCAGTCAATTTATAAAGGTAAATACCAAAACACCATTTTAGCAAATTTATACATTTTAGCTTTTAATTTTAGCATCTAAAGAAGTTTTATTTTTGTTCACTAAATTCTATTTATTTATAAAGGTTAAAAAAAATTAAATAAAGCAAACTATGCTTTATTTTATTTTGTTATTTATTAATTTTTATTATTATTATTATTATTTGAGTTTTAGGTTGAGGTTAGTCTGTAGTAATTGTAATATGATTTATAAAATACATATTTAAATATATATAATACAATTTTAGCATCTAAACAAGTTTAGTGTTTGGAATAAAAGTTTTAAAATTTAGTTTCAGTAAAGATTTATAAAGATACTATATATATATATATATATATATATATATATATATATATATATATATATATATATATATTATAATCTTAAATTATTAAATATATAGTTGAAGTTTGTGGTCTATCTTCATTTGGTGTTCAGTTAACGTGAACAAACACAAACCAAAACACCATTTTAGAACTTCTTATAGTTCTAGCACTAAAAAGTGTTTTATTTTTATAATAGCTGTTCTGTAAAGAATGAAAGGTTGCCTGGTCTGACACACACAGGTGTGTTTGGCGTTTCTCTGGTGTGTAAACAGACGGTTTTCTCAGTTCTCCGGCTCAGAAATAAACACATTTCACGCTGGGCCGCATAAAGATAAAGAGAGAAGCTGATAGATGCGTCGTCTTTCTTCCAGACGCTAATTACAGTTAAATACGCTGAGATGGGAGGAAGAGGAGCGGAGAGGAGGAAGAGTGTGGCGCATGACAAATGAAATGAGCGGATTAACCGAATCCCACAGACACTGAGCCTATTCTGAACATAATCCCACAATCTGTGCTGAGGAATTACTGTAGATATCAGCCAGTGACGAGAATATGACTGTAAACCAATGCGTTTATTACCAGGGTTATTATAGTCAACTAAAACTAAAACCATAACAAACACATTCGTGTCACTTGAAATAAAATAAACTTCAATAGTAAACAATATCTCAAAAATTATTTTATTTCAGCTAGTTGACAGAGCAACATCTCTCATTTTCATTTAGTTTATAAATACATATAGAATACTAAAATACAGCTATAGACACACACACACACACACACACACACACACACATATATATATATATATAGATGAATGGATGGATGGATGGATGGATGGATGGATGGATAGATAGAGATAGATAGATGGCAAACTTTAACTAAAACTAAAATAAAAACTAATGTAGTTAACTATGGAGTCTTATTGTAAAGTGTTACCCAAATATTAAGATTTTTATGATATGTAGCTGAAATTTAATTTTTGCATGTTCCGAGATGTAATGCTTTATGGTTCTTGTTGTTTTTATAGGGCTACCATCGACCGAATCACTACATCGCCACACAAGGTAAGACAAACGGTCATTATTTTGTGTCTGAAAAACTTTATTTATTTATTATTTATTTACCTTTATTTAACCAGAAAGTCTCATTGAGATGCATAATAGGAAACACGTGGTCCATTAAAAAGCAAAGGAAGCAAGACAAAGAAGGGTACCGAGATAAGATGGACGTTTACCAAACATTGCTTTATGTAAAAATGCACCAGTGGTGTTTTCTACATATGATTATTGATGTCCAACCCACCATCTCATATAGAATACAATGAAGAGGACTGGATTTTGTATTGGAAATAAAACGAAATGAAGCATGGTACACTGAATCAAGGCATGTTAAGAGGCTGCATGCATAAATCACCATAATAGAGCACAGTTAGGAAGATAGCTTCTACAAGTTTCTTTCTGGCATTAAACGTAAAATTAGATTTATTTCTAAAATAAAAGCCAAGCTTCACTTTAAGCTTCCTGATTAGATTGGCAATATGTACATTGAATAAAAATGTATCGTCAGTCCAAATACCCAAGTACTTGCAAGAGGGTACTCTTTCAGTAGTTTTACCATCAGATGTAAAAATACTAAGATTATCAAGTACTTGTGAATGAGCATTTGGAAAGAAAAAACAACAACAACTTTGTGAATTTAAAACCAATTATAAGCTCACCAGAGCACTTCCAGTGACTAATATGCAGTCTGAAGCTCCTTCACCACCTGTGTTAAAATTTAAGCAAGTGTATAAATAAGTGTATCATCAGCATAAAAGTGTTTTTTGCTTGAGTGTCCTTACCCAAATCATTTATATGAATAGAAAACAAAATATGTCCCAAAATGGAACCCTGGGGAACCCCTTTACATTTATCAAGATATGTGACCCTGAACCACAAAACCAGTCATACAGGTAAATATTTTTAAAATTGAGATTTCTACATCATCTGGAAGCTGAATAAATAATCTTTCCGTTGATGTATGGTTTGTTATGATAGGACAATATTTGGCCGAGAGACAACTATTAGAAAATCTGGAATCTGAGGGAGCAAAAAAATCTAAATATTGAGAAAATCTCCTTTAAAGTTGTTCAAATGAAGTTCTTAGCAATGCATATTACTAATCAAAAATTAAGTTTTGATATATTTGTGGTAGGAAATTTGCTAAATATCTTTACAGAACATGATCTTTACTTAATATCCTAATGATTTTTGGCATAAAAGAGAAATGTATCATTTTGATCCATACAATGTATTGTTGTCTATTGCTACAAATATACCTGTGTTACTCATGACTGCTTTTGTGCTCCAGGGTCATATATATCTAGAAAATCAGATTTGGGACCCTCCACTTGAACACTGAGTCCGATCGACCAAATAATATCTAAACCATTTCAGTTTGTAAAGTTTAGACTGATGTGTGTTAGAACTTGTTACACACACACACACACACACACACACACTGAGCCATTTAATGCTGAAACGGCGTCTTGAAACAATTAATCATCTGTTGTTGTTGTTGTTGTGGGGGGTTTAGTACAGAATAAATGGATTAGCCGCTATGTGTCTGGCCTAATCTGGCTGTCAGCGCATGCGTTCTCCCAGCATGCCCCTGGAGGCCGTGTCTGATTGCTAGTTAATTGTTGTGAGATGTTTCTAGACTGCGGTGAGTTCCAGCGCTCTGAACGCAATCGCTTCCTTTAATAGACTGGTTTAGCTGTGCTGGAGCGGCGTAATTACCTGTTTACTGGAGCGAATCCTGGCTCGTCCTCAGGGACACCAGCGACTAAACTAACTCCCTCTCTGTCCTTTCATTGTGTGCCGTCCAGCAGCCGTTTACAACCCAGTCCCACACACTACACAGCACAGACTTCAAAATCAGCCAATCAGAGCTCATTTAGAGTTTAAACAGCCAATGAGATTCCATTGTGGGCGTGTTATAATATAATTCCATTATAACACTTCTTATAATTTAGCAGTGTATTCTGTGATCTCACCTGTTTAATGAGTTTAACGGGTCTCTCAGTAAATGACGTGTGGGAGAAACCGTAGTCGTTTTCCTCAATTACAGGCCAACGTTCAAAGGAACATCAGTTTTAACAGGACAAGAACAGAAAAAGATTTAACAAGCCTGAAGCTGCTCAGATCAAAGCGAGACGCGGCCGTGAACATCACACTGATTCCTCCTCGTTTATTCAGCTCTGCAGGTTTAGGAAGATTAGATTTACTTTATTATTTTTTCTTACTTGTTTGTATTTTGCATATGAGTGATTCTTAGAGTAATTTGTCTTGTTTTATTCTTTTCTTTTCTTTTTTTTTTAAATACACTCTCTCATTCTACTGTTGAAGGTAGATGACTTGTTCGTCATTTATAAGAGCTTGAAAGCTGTAATTCCTCATAAAATATTTAGGAAAATTCCTTTTACTCAAAAATGAAGATTCTGTCATCATTTACACACCTTCATGATTTGGTGAAAAAATAAGAAGATAAGAAGTTTACTGCAACTGTAATTTAAATTGCAATTTTTGTATTTATTTAGTGATTTTACTAAAAAATCTCCAAGTATGCTGTGTTTGTTTGTGGGGCTGATTATACTACATAAAAATACTAAGCAAAATATGAAATACTACGGTTTTATATTTCACTGTAAAAATAAAAAATAATATTGACTATTAATTGAATATTTATATTGATATTTAGTTTTATGATGGTTTTATAAAAATTCATACTGACAAAAAAAAAAAGTAAAAGTATTTGAGGAAAAAGTAATGTTATTTTTTTTTTATATTTAGTTTTATGATGGTTTTATAATAATTTATCACATATAAAAATTCATACTGACAAAAAAAAAGTAAAAGTATTTAAAGAAAAAGTATTTATTTTACAATACAGCTATAAAATTGCAATACAAATATTTTATTTATTTTGAATCAGTTGCGCAACCCTAATGTACAAATGACTTTTGTGAAATACAAAAAAAACCAAATCTTTTTGTTTTGAGTAAAGATTTGAGAAAGTATGAAAGATATGAGGGTCAGTAAATGATGACAGAATTTGCATTTCTGTGTGAATTATGACTCTGAACATGGAGAATCTTTATTTCAGGACACTGATGTATTAAAGCACAGATGAAACATGGAAGAGGGATCATTAAAAGTTCCCTCCACTTAAAAGAATCAGTGACGGTGTAAGTCCAGGGCTCAATTACACTAGGAATATGTTCCTGCACAATGTGAGCAAACGACTGGAGTCGTGCATAAATGCAGCGCACATGAGCGTCAGACGAGCAGCTGCACTCGTCTTCTACGACGGCTGAAAAAATGGGAATAATTTTGCCGTGCCGAATCCCCGAGGTCTCATTGAAACGAGCTTGCTAGAACGATGAAAGCATTAGTCCCCCGGTGCGGGAACAGCGGCCTGACAGCAGCGCGCCGCTAAAGTCTTCTTCCCGCTGAGCGCTCGAGCAGTAATTGCTGTTGGCTGACTCCACTTACAGCTGAAGCGGACTGAAGCGAGCCGCTTAGAGGATCAGCAAATTACAGCAAATGTCAGCGCAATTCTCCCGGTGCGGTCTGGACGTGAGATCCCATCTACGCTTAGGATTTAGCTATTTAAGGATTATCTAAACGCTGCGTGTGTTTCTCGTAGGGAATACTTCTACAACAAAGAGTTTATCATTATGATTATAGATGTTATTGCTCAGACTCATCTCTTTTATAGCTCAGGAGACACATCTCAGAAGGCTCTGTTTAATCTGGTTTCTGTCTCGGAGAAACAGCTGAGATGATGTAGAGATGTTGAAGAGTGTGAATGCTTCTACAACATATCAGGAGAACTAAGAGTTTATCATTACATCACGTGAGATTGTAGACGGTTTTGCTCAGATTTAAAGCTCATGCATCATATTTATTGAAGTAAGAACATTGTCTCAGATGTTTCTCCTAAAATTCCTAACAGTATTTACAATACAAACAGACACAAATGAGTCTGAGAATTGTTATAGATCTATAAAATTAGTGTGGAAAAATTTGATGAGAGATGTTTGAGATCATAACGAGATCTTATTTTTCTTTTTCTTTTTTGCTTTTGACTTTTTATTTAGGAGACACATGTGAGATTATGTGAGATAAGTGGCAGAATTTGATGATAAATGATTGATTTCATTGCAAGCCAATCAGAGCACAGTTTGAAACTTTATTGATGAGACATATCTTGCATCTGAGAAGCAAGAGGCTCCATTTAATCTCATTTCTGACTAGGAGAAGCCGCTGAGATACTGTTAAAGTGTTTATTGTTGGTCTGATGGTCATCTGCACTGCTCACATTGATAAATGTAATTAAACGAAGCACATCAGGAAGGATCCAGTACATTACTGTGATTAAGAGGCGTCTAGTTTTGACAGATCTTAATTAAGTTCGTCAGGCTCAGACGATAACGAGAGCTCACCCACGAGCAAAGTCATGGGTAAAGAGTTCTCCAGGACACGAGTGTTTGCTAACGCCGCTGTTTATGTGTGCGTATGAATATGTAAAATCTTGCTTCTTGCTCGTGTTTTTTCTGCTGCATGCAATTTGCTTTGGGCTTTGGCTCAGAGCGAACGCATCAGCGCCGGAGAACGTGAGCGCAGATTTGCATGAGCTAATTAGCTTGTCAAAAGTCATTTTGGAATTTGCTTGTTGATTAAAAACAATGCTAATTAGAATTAATTAAACGTGTGATTTTAATTCCTTCGACTGCGCTGTTATTACCGGGCGCTGACTTACATGTTGCCCTTATTAAGTTGATTTGGAGCTTTAATGGAAACACAGACGCACATCTGTTGCTGCTCGTTTGCATGCATTTATGAACGAGGCGTTTGAAAGTTTGAGCTCCGCTGCTGGAAAACACGTCCCATAATCCAACAAAGAGCCGCGGCTTCATGACTTCTGCTCCGGTGTCACTCTGGATTATGTTCAGTGGACTGTTTAATGGCTTCATGTGCTGGAGGAGTCACATTTCAGACTAAAATCAGAAGAACAAATGCATATAAATGTGACATTCTGTAGTTTTCATCTTTTAATCATATTTGTAAATGTCTTGACTCCACAGCCAACAGAGCAGTTTTGTCTTTACTGTTCCAATATTTATGGAGGACACTGTATATCTAAA
>NC_136722.1:25315000-25427500 GCF_936440315.1 Barbus barbus | reverse complement strand
AACCAATCACAGACAGCCTCACATCAGCCGCAGCCAATCACACGCTGCTCCTAACTACAGCCCGCCCTCTCAGACAAAATTCAGAACATTTTTCTTGATATAGAGTTTCAATATAGACAAAAGAAACTAGCACTCATATGATTGTATAGCCTGAGACTTTATCTGACCGTCAGCTTCGGTCAAGGACTTTCTGAGGAGCGGTGACCGCAGGCATATTTAAAATGTCACTTCATGAATGATTTACGTCAAGCTGTCAGACCGCCGTCTGCGATCGAGAGATGACCGGTCCGCATGTGGACACACAGGACAGAGACATCGAGGAGAAGGCTGAAAACACAGTCTATTATGTCCTGATCCATCTGTTCTGACCATAAAAGTGTGAATAATTTGATACATTTGAATAATTGATACAAATAAAAATGACAAAAATACATGACAATATTACTAAAAATTAAAATAAAAAAATAATAATAAAAAAAAAAATGTTTGACATGAAAACTGAAATAAAATAAAATATATTGAAAATGTTTTTTTTCAAACTGATATATTAACTAAGACCAATCAATCACCACATCAAATGATATCAGTGAGCTTTGATTGATATGGTTGTATTGATCTTAGGGCTGCACGATTATGACAAAATTATTTGGAGACGTGATTTGTTCTGGAGAACTCTGCGCTGAACTCGAGTGCTTGGATTTCACATTTTTAATTGTTTATTTATTTTTGTAATCATGGCTTTGAGCTATTATGTAATCGTGGCATCCATAATCGTAATCGCGATTAGAAATTCGATTAATTGTGCAGCCCTAATTGATCTGTCTTTGATATGTTGATATTTCAGGAGCAGTATGTGTTTATCCATGATGCCATATTGGAGGCGTGTCTTTGTGGCGACACCACGATCCCGGCCAATCAGCTTCGCTCGGTGTATTACGACATGAACCGCTTGGACCCGCAGACCAACTCCAGCCAGATCAAAGAGGAGTTCAGAGTCAGTGTATTAAAATATTACATATAGCTGTAAATACATTGAATAACAGGTATTACTGTAATAGAATAAAATACAATAAAAATTAAATAAATAAAAATTAAATTAAATTATTGAATAAAATAAAAAAAATAAAAAATCAATATAATATAGAAATGTAAGATGCTTGATTTGTGTTTTCCTTTGGCAGACGTTAAACATGGTGACACCCACGCTGCGGGTGGAGGACTGCAGCATCGCGCTGCTGCCACGGAACCATGAGAAGAACCGCTGTATGGACGTTCTTCCTCCGGACCGCTGCCTGCCCTTCCTCATCACCATCGACGGAGAGAGCAGCAACTACATCAACGCCGCGCTCATGGACGTACGGCTGCTCGCACACACCTCAGATCTTAACCTAGTGATCATAATCTGCAGCACTTAACCTAGTGACTGTTACCTGCGGCTCTTAACCTAGTGATCATAACCTGCAGCGCTTAACCTAGTGACCGTTACCTGCGGCTCTTAACCTAGTGACCGTTACCTGCGGCTCTTAACCTAGTGACCGTTACCTGCGGCTCTTAACCTAGTGACTGTTACCTGCGGCTCTTAACCTAGTGACCGTTACCTGCGGCTCTTAACCTAGTGACCGTTACCTGCGGCTCTTAACCTAGTGACCGTTACCTGCGGCTCTTAACCTAGTGACTGTTACCTGCGGCTCTTAACCTAGTGATCATAACCTGCAGCGCTTAACCTAGTGACCGTTACCTGCGGCTCTTAACCTAGTGACTGTTACCTGCGGCTCTTAACCTAGTGACCGTTACCTGCGGCTCTTAACCTAGTGACTGTTACCTGCAGCACTTAACCTAGTGACCGTTACCTGCGGCTCTTAACCTAGTGACCGTTACCTGCAGTGCTTAACCTAGTGACCGTTACCTACAGCTATTAACCTGGTGATCATAATCTGCAGCACTTAACCTAGTGACTGTTACTTGCGGCTCTTAACCTAGTGACTGTTACCTGCAGCACTTAACCTAGGGACTGTTACCTGCGGCTCTTAACCTAGTGACCGTTACCTGCAGTGCTTAACCTAGTGACCGTTACCTACAGCTATTAACCTGGTGATCATAATCTGCAGCACTTAACCTAGTGACCGTTACCTGCGGCTCTTAACCTAGTGACCGTTGCCTGCGGCTCTTAACCTAGTGACCGTTACCTGCGGCTCTTAACCTAGGGACTGTTACCTGCGGCTCTTAACCTAGTGACCGTTACCTGCAGTGCTTAACCTAGTGACCGTTACCTACAGCTATTAACCTGGTGATCATAATCTGCAGCACTTAACCTAGTGACCGTTACCTGCGGCTCTTAACCTAGTGACCGTTACCTGCGGCTCTTAACCTAGTGACCGTTACCTGCGGCTCTTAACCTAGTGATCATAACCTGCAACGCTTAACCTAGTGACCGTTACCTGCGGCTCTTAACCTAGTGACTGTTACCTGCGGCTCTTAACCTAGTGACTGTTACCTGCGGCTCTTAACCTAGTGACTGTTACCTGCGGCTCTTAACCTAGTGATCATAACCTGCAACGCTTAACCTAGTGACCGTTACCTGCGGCTCTTAACCTAGTGACCGTTACCTGCGGCTCTTAACCTAGTGACCGTTACCTGCGGCTCTTAACCTAGTGACCGTTACCTGCGGCTCTTAACCTAGTGACCGTTACCTGCGGCTCTTAACCTAGTGATCATAACCTGCAACGCTTAACCTAGTGACCGTTACCTGCGGCTCTTAACCTAGTGACTGTTACCTGCGGCTCTTAACCTAGTGACTGTTACCTGCGGCTCTTAACCTAGTGACTGTTACCTGCGGCTCTTAACCTAGTGACTGTTACCTGCAGCGCTTAACCTAGTGACTGTTACCTGCGGCTCTTAACCTAGTGACTGTTACCTGCGGCTCTTAACCTAGTGATCATAACCTGCGACGCTTAACCTAGTGACCGTTACCTGCGGCTCTTAACCTAGTGAAAAGTTAAAATTCTGTTAATTTTCCACATTTATGATTTTATTAATTATTAATTGCATCAGTGTCTATAATAGCTGCTTGTTTTTGTGCGTCTGAAGCGATAGTGTCTCTGATGGATGTGAATCGCAGCACACACGATTATGTGCTTGTTGAAAATAATTCAAAAACAGATGGAATTGATTCATTTCATTTTCAGGAAAATGGCTAAAAGCGATCCATAACAGAGAATGAACAAAAAAATGCAGTTAGACTATTGAATGGGATGGGTTTGTTTGTAAAACACGCGACAGCACATTTGTTTTCATTACAGTAAATGGAAGTGCTGGCAGCGGTAATAAAACACGCAGCTCAACGCTAAACTTCTCCACACAATCACTCAAGCAGACAGACGGGAAATAAGATGTTTTCCTCTCTTCATCTTCATCTTCACAGAGCTACAAGCAGCCGTCTGCGTTCATCGTTACCCAGCATCCTTTGCCCAACACCGTCAAAGACTTCTGGAGGCTGGTGCTGGACTATCACTGCACGTCTATAGTGATGCTGAACGATGTGGATCCCGCGCAGGTGAGACACACACACACACACACGGCCGTCAGGATCAGAGGCACGCAACACAACACACACTCATGCAGCAGATGCGTCTGTCACACATCCACTGCTCTGACATGAAATTAATCAGGAGTTCCCAAGCGTTTCTGTCAGTTGAACAAACACTTGGACTGAAAGCCTCCATGAAATTTTAAGTTAATATTTCAGTAATTTAACAACACATTTGCATGGTTCACGGTTCTCTGTTATGTTAATTTGTCACATGACATGCAGGTAAACAAAAAATATTTAAAAAAAAACATTGTTTATATTGATTTGTATTGTTTATTTTTATGATATGCTTATTAATGTTATTTGCTTTTATTGTTTTTATTTTACAGTTATTTATATTTTTGAGTTTGATCAAGCAATATTTAAATTGTTATTTGGCTGTTAGTGAACATTATATAATAACCTGTGATGAAAAAAGTATTTTCAGATTAAATGTTATGACAATACTAAGTTTGCCA
Organism: Barbus barbus; assembly: GCF_936440315.1. Taxonomy (NCBI): domain Eukaryota; kingdom Metazoa; phylum Chordata; class Actinopteri; order Cypriniformes; family Cyprinidae; genus Barbus; species Barbus barbus. The sequence continues at coordinate 25,423,453 of NC_136722.1, read as the reverse complement.
TTTATAGGCTGGTTTGTACTGGTCAGTTGCTGGTCTTGACTGGTTTATACTAGTTAATGGTCTAAGCTGGTTTATACTAGTTAGTTGCTGGTCTAAGCTGGTTTGCACTGGTCAGTTGCTGGTCTTGACTGGTTTATACTAGTTAGTTGCTGATCTAGGCTGGTTTAAACTGGTCAGTCGCTGGTCAGTTGCTGGTTTACCCTGGTTAATTGCTGGTCTTGCTGGTGAACCGGTATAGCCATGCTGTTCTAAAAAAACCTGACCATGGTGAAACTGATCAGCCGTGGAACCTGGCCACTGAATTGACGTGTGTGATGCTGATGTGTGTGATTGGTGTGTTTTGTGTCCAGTTGTGTCCGCAGTACTGGCCAGAGAACGGCGTCCACCGGCATGGACCCATCCAGGTGGAGTTTGTGTCTGCGGATCTGGAGGAGGACATCATCAGCAGGATCTTCCGCATCTATAACGCGGCGCGGGTGAGTAAACGCTCGCTAGCATTGCACACTTACGCGAGAGTCAGCCGTTTGAGCGTCATGGACGTGTGTTTTGTGTCTCAGCCGCAGGACGGGTATCGGATGGTGCAGCAGTTCCAGTTTCTGGGCTGGCCGATGTACCGCGACACTCCCGTCTCCAAACGCTCCTTCCTCAAACTCATCCGACAGGTGGACAAATGGCAGGAGGAGTATGACGGAGGAGAGGGACGCACCGTTGTGCACTGCCTGTGAGTCACCACTCATATGATTCAGTCTTATATATCAATCATTTGAATATTTATGTTAATTTGATTCATAGTAATGCAATATTTATTTAGCATATTTATAATTAATATTTAGAATAGGATTTTATTTATTTTTAAAATTTATTTTTATAAATGAAAAACATTTATTTTTTATATATATTTATATATTAATATTTAGGATTTGTTTTTAATTTTAGTTGTTTTTTTGCAATGTTTATGTAGTTTTTAATCATTTTATTTCAGTTTTATTTTTACGTTATTTTAGGATCAAGGTAAGCTAAATGAAAATAAGAAATGTTTCCTTGGACACCTGCTAAAATAATAAAGTTTACTTTTTTAATATTTTATTTTATTTTTATTATTATCATTTAAATTCATACATTTAATTTAAAATATTTTAATGGTTCTAGTTTTAGTAATAACTTTTTTAATTTCAGTGAACATTTATTTTGATGTTTTTACTAGTTGTAGTTGTAGTAATAACCCAGTTATCTCTGATATTTGTCTCAAGTTTTCAAATATATTCAAGGAAACTGTGTAAATGTTGTGTAAATAGTATTTTACGGTGTTATCCATGTGATTTTCTCTCAGTGACTAAATTCACAAAGAATGTGTTTTTGGGTTTAAAAACACAAGATGTATGGCTGTGAAATGAAAATATATATCTTCAAGGTCTTGAGATGCATTTTTTAAAAGTTAAGTCAAGCGGCACGTTTTTAGATTGTTGTATCATGCGAGATATGATGCAAAATACGAGTGCAATTAACAGTGTTAATGTTAGAAAATGAATGGAACTGATCAGATTGAGCTGTAAAGCAGCTCTACAGAAGACAATAGAGTCATTATTCAGATCAGTTCAGTTCTCATCCAGCAAAAACACTTCAACTGAACTGAGCTGGATAATGTTGCTTTGAGCATCTGATAAATATGTAGTAAGTATTACAGTTTGATCGGTTTTAAGTCTTCTTGATCATCCAGAACTGTAAATACCCATGATATCTCACACGCTGGACTAGTAAAGCTAGTCTCGGTCTGGGCGGTCAGAAACGACCGAGTCATGTGATTCTCGTTAGAGTTTCAGAGAGATTCTGATCTGGCTCTCAGGAAACACATCTGTCCCGCCCAGTCGTGTTTATCCTGAAATAAACATTCACACACACTCTACAGGAGTTCATGAGCGAGAGAGATGCAGTGATTGTGCTGAATAATGAGCTGCAGTTCATGAGCGGGAGAACAGCGTCACCTACTGCTCACCCACCAACAAAACCACTGCTAATCAACATAAATAGTTACAAAATCAAATACTAAAAGTCAAAAATTATTAAATGCCCATGAGAAGGATGCAATGCTAATGCAATAATAGAATTTGCAAAGCTAGGGCATGACCATTGGGCTGCGAAATGCTCATGGGGTCAGCAGAGTCAGAAAAAACAGGTGGAGAAGAAAAGACACACGTTAACCGCAAAAGAATTAAGGTGAAGGATTAGGTGAGAAACTATCAGGAACCATTTAGTCTCCAGAACTGCAACCTTCCTGGAGTCTCCAGAAGTGCAATGTGTCCGGTTCTCAGAGACTTTGCTTGGGTAAAAAAATAACCCTCACTTAATAAGAATTACATGCTGAAGTGTTGTGAAATAATATATGATAATCTTATATGATGTCCTATATGTGTGTGTGTGTGTTGCAGTTACTGCGACGGGTGCAGTATGGTGTGTGAGGTGTTTCATTGTGATGCGATGATGATGATTGTGTGTGTGTGTGTGTGTGTTTCAGAAACGGCGGCGGGCGCAGCGGTACGTTCTGTGCCATCAGTATCGTGTGTGAGATGTTGCGTCACCAGCACTCGGTGGACGTCTTTCATGCCGTCAAAACACTGAGAAACAACAAACCCAACATGGTGGATCTGCTGGTGAGCGTCAGAACCGTCCACATCCACACATTTACTGAGGATTTACTGCTGCAAACCAAAAATCATCTTTAACATCTAATCACTGCTTCATGATAAAATTAATAATAATAATGCACATATGTTCAATCATGCAATGTCAAAAAAAAAAAAGTTTGCTATTGAAACCCAGCATTCAGATATTTGTAGGGTGAAAATTCTGTTTGCATTTTTCTGTATTCAATTTTAATGGTTTAATTAGGTTTTAATCATGTCTAAGTTGATTTCATAAAACTTTTACAATTTGATAATTTATTAAATCATTAAATGATAATATACCTTCACCATAAACTGTGGTAATCAAAGGAATTCATAAAACTTTAAAAATGTAATCATCTGACATCTGAAGTGTAAAAATACAATAGAAATGCAGTATTTTGTTACTGCAGAAATTGTTCTACAAGAATATTGTATTTCTATATTATTTATTTTTTTAAATTTTTTTTATTTAAAAAAGTGTAGGTGTACAGTAAGGGTAAAAAATCAAGTGTATTATCATGTATACCACCAATAACAACTTAACCTTCATAATGCATTCGGTCTGTTCTGAGCTGGAAGAGATGCATAATAAGGACTAAACAATGCATAGTTTAGTGAGGGAACAAGATTTACAAATGTTTTAAGACCCTCAAAATAAACTTTATTTTATCTAGGTTTTATAAATTTGGACTTTTTGAGCAATCGTGAGTTATGCAAATAAGTTTAATTAAATTGGATTTATTCCGGTGGGGTTGATAGGGGTAATTCTCAGATTATATGATCTTATAAATTTCATACAGTGATATATTCAAATGAAATTTCACATCAGTATTGAGAAAAATATATGTATATTTTATATCTTAATTTTTGTTAGGTTAGATGTGTATTTTTTTCAATTTCAATTTTAAAGAATAAAAGAGGGTTAAATGCAAGTAATAATGTAGTAACTTTAAAAAAAACAATCACATTCACTCATTAATGAGAATTTGCTGATCAGATATGGTTTTAGTTGGAAAAATATGTAAGTTATGACTGTTTTCTAAAATAACAATTCTTCTGGTCCAGAATGAGAAAATAGCGTATAGATTGAGTGCATTATGAAGGTTAAACGTTGTGTTGACAGCCTGTGTTACACTGACCTCTGCTGGTGTGTGTGTGTGTGTCCTGCAGGATCAGTATAAGTTCTGCTATGAAGTGGCACTGGAATACTTGAATTCTGGGTAAAGTGAGCGGAAGCTGTTCTTCTCCATCCTCCCCTTCCCTGGACACTGAAACACACGACGGCTGAAACACGAGACGAACCGAACCGATGTTTCTCTGCACTCGCCTCATGATTATCTCCATCCGCTCGTGTCTTCTGTTCCTCGAACACGTTTCTTGCCTTCATCTCCTCGTCGGACGCGAGTGTCATCATGTTTGTGTGGAATGCACATCACGTGGATGTTGATTTTATCATTGTTTTTATGAACTGCAGGCGGTCTGGCATGTACAGTCCGATCATGCGTGGCATTAAAGCGCTCATATTAACGTGCATTTCTGCCCTCTCTGTGGTTGTGTTTGTGTGGAACGATGGAAAAACTGCTGAAACGTCCCGTCCCAAGATCCAAAGCTTGTGTTCGTGATCATTTCTTTTGTTTATACTGTAAATAGATGAAGTTCACCAGATAATTTATTCATTGACTGATTTTTGTGAAGCACACTGAGTGACAATCATGTTTTAATTTGGTCATTATTATCATACGGACTCCACATATAATAGTGACCAGATTGTATTGTTAACTTTTTATTTATCTGGTATAAAAAAAAAAAAACATACAAACCTATAAATGCATATCTATATCTGCCAAACCTGTCGTGTGTGTGATTATTGTGCAAAAAGAAGCTGAATGGCATCAGATGTGTTGCTGTAGTATGTATCATACACTGGGCACATACTGATTTTTCTGTATGTGTATTAAAGGGGTCATCGGATGCACATTTTACACAAGTTGATATGATTCTTTAGGGTCTTAATGAAAAGTATATAACAGACTTTGGTTAAAATTTCTCGATGGTAGTGTAAAAAACACCTTTACCCTGTCAAACTCAGCTCTGTTTTCAGCACGCTGTTCTAATCCATGTTGCTTTAAATGTTAATGAGCTCTGCTGACTCCGCCCCTTTCTTCCGTGAAGTGACGAGCAGACCATAGATATGTGTAGATTCCCTATTCGACCGCTCCAGATACATTTACGCATCAGCCATCTCGCATTCACCATAATAAATGAATATTCAAAGATATACAAGCGTATAACTTGCTGTTGTAGACACACACAATGCACTCAAAGATTCGCAGACCGTTCCAAAAATGGAGGACGGCTTGCGTATCGCGGCCCATTGAAACAGTCCATAATGAGGCATCTAGGTATATATATCTATGGAGCATACTAAACTTCAGCCGCAAAACTGGCACATTATTGAAATAAACTAGCACATTATTAGGAAAGGCGATTTGCAAAGATTCATAAAAACCCTTATACTCACTTCTTCTGTAGATGAAGCTGGATCACGAATGATTCGGGCGAACATAGATGCATTTATGTAGATCAGCGCATTCCCTTCAAAACGAAAGTAACGTTAATCCTCTGCATCTTCAGTGGCTCAGATGTCAGGAGTAAATGACGACTGCTATATTCATTATTGCTAGGGCTGTCATGATTCATCGATTTTATTCGACTAGTCGATTCTTAAAAATCCTCGACTTCATTTTGCTCGTGTTGACTAACCAGCAAAAAAACGTAAGTGGCGCATTTTACGTACTAGAATTCATTAAACACATTATTAGATTGTGTCCCAAGGCTGCATAATATATTTAACCCATTTAAAATCATAATTCTGATTGTGAAGTCGTGATTGTCATTCTTACACTATAATACTGAACTGTGATTTCAGTGATTTGGACACTTGCTTCTCTCTGTTGCACTTCCCTTTTGCTTAAAAAAAAAAAAAAAAAAAAAAGATTTCATAGAAATTTGGATTTCATTTGGTTTAATAAAATATTAAGTAAAACTGTTGATTTTTTTGTGGGAAATTAATAGTTTAGATTAATCGATTAATGGATAAATTAGGCGATAGATTAATCAAAATAAAAATAGTCGTTAGTGGCAACCCTAATTATTACATCCAACAACAAAACACCTCAATCACTTAATCTGAGACGTCTGGTCTTCCCCTGCACCGGAGACAGCTCTCAGCTCACTGAGGGCGGGGCTAAGGTAAGACGCTAGTGTCAATCAACTCTCGTGGGAGGGGCCTGTGCAGAACTACATCATTCTGACAGGAATCTCAGAACAGCCTGATTTGAGAAAGATGTTTTTAAAATAGGGATTTAAAAAAAAACACTGGGTGGATTTTTATCATTATAGGATGGATGTGTACACACACTTCCAACACTCATTTATGTTCAAACAACTTGTAAAGTGAATTTTGCATCCGATGACCCCTTTAATAAACATTGCCCCGTTACATCCGTTAGAAACCATATCCCACAATGCAGCACTGTTATTTTAATGTCATTGTAGTTTTAATTAATATTATGTATATAGTTTATATATCTTCCATTTATATTTTGTTATTTAAAATTTTTGTAAAGTTTTGTTAAATTGTTTTTCATTTTTACAAAGAAAAAACAGAAATAATAAAAAGCATTTTCCTTAATTTACCTAAATAAACATTAGCTGAAACAAAATGAAACATTAGCTTAAAAATGAATAAATTAAAACAAATCAGATGTTATCTGAAATAAAATATGCTTACGTAAAATCACTAAAACATTTTAATTTTTATTATAAATATATTTTTTACATGTAATAAGTTACTAAAACAAAGTAAAATTACCATTAAAATGCAAAATATAAAAATAACTAATTTATAATATTAGTGTAACAATATACTTGGGCTTATATTTAGAGCTAAGTTTAAGTTGTATTTGTGTCAATGCTTACTGTGCTGGAACAAGGAGATTCCAATCATAACAGAACTTTAATGACCAGAACATCAGGAAAGCACTCATAGATCAGGGGTTAGACGTACAATAGACACAGGGCTTAAATAATCAGAACTAAACGAGGAGATGAATGGGACACAGCAGGAAACAAATGATAACTAATTAGGACCAAACGAGAACAAGAACAGGAAAAACCAAATAGAGGGAGAAACTAGGGCAAGGAAGGCACATGGGAGCAAAACAAATCATTCAAAACATCTTTTTCTCTAATATTACACTATATATACATCACGGGTCACCACACGTTTTTCCAGTGTTGAGTACGTTACTCTAAAAAAAGTAATTAATTACTAGCTACAAATTACATCTTCAACAGCGTAATTAGATTACTGTACTAATTACTCTATCGTATTATTACTTTCTAAATCCCGTATCAACCTCAACAATACAAGAATAGACATGAAACTGCTTTTAATTATTTCAGATAAATAATATAAAATTGCATACATGATTCTTGAACTGACCAAACTATATACAGAGAGAAGGTTACATTAAAAACATATTTTAACATTAGTTTTATATTGAATTTTTCTATAGTCTATACAGTATTTAATGCAATTACATCAGAAATAACTGCAATTAAATTACAGAGAAATTACGTCATCCCTTACGCTTCTTTTCTTAAGAGAAAAGTACAATAATTAATTACTTAGTAATGCATTAAACCCAAGGTTATTTACATGAATCAGGAAATCCTGGAATAACACAGTAACATATTTCAATTAGCAACAAAATATCAAATTAACTGTCACATAAATAATGCTTTTATGCTCAAATAGCATTAAAAAAGCTTATATTTCAGGCTGGGTGATAACATTTGTTTTATTTATCTACATTTATCATTAGCATTTCATAACAAACTGTGTTAAATTAGATGGCAAGGAAAGACATCTAAATCTATTAAACAACTAGTTAGTCTTGTTTTCTGCTCATGATTACAGTGTTTTGAATATCAGATGAGGTACATTGTTTGGTGTAAGTAGATATAAAAATCGTCTATTTGTCACCTCGTATTGTTTCTGAGGATATGACTCAGTCTGATTAGATCAGATTAAATAAACGCAAGGCCAATTTATTTATAGGCCTATAGCACATTTCATACACAATGATAATATTAAGTGTTTTATATAAGGGACTAAACATATTCATTTAAGATGCATACAAATGACAACAATAAGAAATAAATACAATTTACAACAAGCAAGAAAAAAGATGATACAGTACAGTGCAATCAGTAAGATAATAATAATACTAGAACACGGTGATTATCAGTTAATAGGTTACTTATTATGGGTGCTGTTTATGATTATGGAAAAAAAATAAAGTGTGTGTGTGTGTGTGTGTGTGTGTGTGTGTGTGTGTGTCTGTCCAGAAGAGGGCAGCAGAGACTGATATTTAGGCTTTTTTTCCCCATACACATCAAGAACAACCATTTATTTTTATCTTCATTAGAGAAAGACAAAAATGCAGAAACACCTCTTAATTTCTTAATAAACTATCGGTTTTTCATGTTAACTTAAAGTGAAAAAATATAACTTTTTTTCATTTAACTGTGAAATTATGGTTAAACCATTTTTTTTTCTTTAACTGATACTTATCTTTCAAATTTGAGTTGATGATGCACCATCAGTGGCACGTAATGTCCTTCGAAAGACACTTTTAAAGCCTAAAAACTATAAAGCGCATGTGAATGTGTTAAATCCGGCGTCTCATGATTGACAACCGCAGTCATCCAATCACATTCGCACTTCTAGAACCGCTGCGTCCCGCTCAGCCAATCGCTGAGCGAATAACAGCGACGTGTCCCGCCTCTCATGCCGAGCTCAGCCAATCCGGCGCGCTTATTCTTGCATAATTAACGCAGGTTTGCGGTGGGCAGTGACGCAGAGTCTGAGACTTTCCTCGTAATTTATCAAAAATAGTCGCTTCGTTCGGCGGAACGGATTTAATATTTCCCCCTTCAATCTTCACGACGTTGAAACGCAATACCGGATCAAATCCATGTGATTTCGTTCGTTCCAGACCAGAAGCGCCTCTTACATGTGGATATTGATGTGGTAGGGAATAAATAAAGATGCCGCAGCCGAAATCGCGAAAGATCGCCGTCCTGGGCTACAGATCCGTCGGTAAGTGCGTTTTATGCATCTTTTGCATCAGCTTTTGATATTTCCCGCATGCACGAGATTCGTGAATGTCACCCCAGGCGCGCGCTGCATCCTCGTTAGCGCATGCATTTAAGCACGAGTTGAAGTATGCATGCTTTGTGACACATAAGATGCTAAAACACACCCTGCATCCTCATGCATATTCCCAAACTTGTCTTTAGGATGAGAATGCTGCTCTGCAGATGCGTGCAGGCCTCAGTCCAGTGTCACAGTGCTTATTCTGTCTGTATGCATGCATTGTTTCATGCATTTTTATTCTGTGTCTGTTCATATCTTCTATACATAGGTCAGCATCTCACAAACGCCTGTATTAATTTAGAGGAGCTTCGTGTTGTTTCTCTGATGTTTTTAATCTGTTAAATGCCACAGGCCCCAAATATGAGCATCCTCGTGTGAGGGACCCTCAACTTAACATTTAAAAGGCAGCTATGCGGTATATTTTCATGTAGAAAGACCCGGTTTATATTGGTATACTATCTATATACTATTTAGGGTATTTTAGACCAGTACAATATTATATTTAGCAAAAATTATAGTTTCCATTTATTCTATTTTGTTAAGCTTATCTACATACTGTAAGTGTTGCACTGGTTGATGTATTTTAAATTAAAAAAAAATAAAAATAAAGTGTTAAATAATATTATGATTTACTTGCTGTATTTTTAATTGTAATAATACAAATGTACTATTCAGTTATTATGCGTTTTTAAAAAATCTTTATTATTGTTCATTTTAACAGTTTTTCCCCCTAAACTTTTCTAAGGACGCCAGATTAAAAACTCCTGATCTATAAACTGAATTAATACATTATTTCTGAATCATTCATGTTGTGATGTTGTGAATGAGTTTGGATGCTGCAGTTTTGTCCAATCAGAGACCAGATCCAAGTCTGAATTATGACCCATATCAAAAATCAACCGATATATCAGCCGATATTTGGCCGATATTTTGTGATTATCGGCATCAGATAATAACCTGCTACCTTATTTAATTTCCAATTAACAGTAAATATTAATAAATAATGCTTTTTTTAAAATTAAAAAATATTTTTTGGTAAATAGTGTTCAAATTAGGGATGTCATTTTTCGATCATTTCCACAATCGATCGTCGTTTAAATTAACGATCAATTAATCGATTAAGCAAAATGCTTTGTGTTCTGTTTTGCCAGATGGTCACGAATTTAATATTATTTATTGTTTCTTTTCCCACATCCTCACTGTCTCACCCTCTAGATTCGCAGGTTTATTTTATTGTTTAATCACTGTTTTCGCATCTCTTACTGTGGTAAACGTGGGGGAAATATAAGATTTCGTGGCCATGAATTAAGAATTCGTTACTATGACTTAAATTGCTCCCGCATTTAAATTCATGGGTTTTCTAGGAACAATTGAATGAAAACTGGACAGTGGCCATAAATGAATATGTCGTAGGAACGCATTAACAAGTTGAATAGCCTCTATAGTATCTGTCCTGCTCGCGTCCACAACCCTGCCAAAGCAAAGTGCCCGATATCCAACAATTATCTAGGGAAATTATAATTGAACATGACTTATTACTACATTTCAATACAAAAGAACTTTGTATTGTATCTGTTTTAATGTACTTTTAAAGTTTGGATCACATTAAGACCCAGCCCCTTCACCGTCCCTCACAGACGTTTGCACGTGTTTTGTGCTCGAGCCGCACGCACCTCAAAATGAAACCGCTTAATCGACCATCAATAGCTCTTATCGATTACATTGCTTAACCACAATTAATCGATCGCCGATTAATCGATTCAAATGTTAAAATCTGTTTGTCTACATCTCATCATATATATCAACATCTATAACATATACTGTATATATCACTTATCTATTCTAAGTTATCGGCAATAAAAAAAAATTTTTTTTTAAAAAAGCTTATTTATAATAAATTCTTGGATAAGACACAGATCTGATCTCAAACACGAGTGTTGTGTTGATTTAGTTCTGTATTGATATTTAATGTTTTCATTGCGCATATTCGAGGAATAATTCATCCACGAATCGAAATATCATTATTTACTCGCGCTCATGTCTGTAAATATACAATTCTTCTCCACAGCTCTCAAATCTCATTTGTATGGTGTTCAGATTAACTAACGAGCAGTTTGGTGTTGCGTATGCTCTCGATTCTAGAATCTGAACTGAATGTGTGAAATGGAGAAGAATCAGGTTTGAGATCTGAATTGGAGGGGAAGGTTTTCAGTGAAAACTTTAGGAGTCTAGAATGAGTTTAGGAGGCTTTTTGGTGTTTGACATTCATGGTTTCATTAACAGTTTGCCGGATGAAATGTGATGGTTTCTTCTGGATCTGCACAATGAGTGACTCTGAATGTCAAACTCTTATCGTTCCCATCAGCCCACTGGAGCTGGATCCTGATCTGGTGGCTTGTATTTTGTCATTTAGAGCAGATTTCTTCTGTCGGTAAAGCGTTTACACAGAACACACGTTTGCTGATGTGTGTGACGCTTGAGAGAACATGCCAACATCACATCAGGACACACATGAGTGGAGACCAGCCTTTGGGGACCGTTCGGTTCACTCAATCCTGACCAAACATTTAGCATGGATTCTGTGTACACACTGCACTCAGTTTCATCCTCCAGTCACAGTGAAATCCAGTCTGTTTGCTCAGCGGTTTTTGTTTTGTTTTTTGCTGCAGAAATTAAAGTTGCATGTTGTCGAAAGCAGAGACATAAAGAAGGTTTTGTTATAAAATTTGGGTAATTGAGCAATTGACCTCACATGTCAATATTTCAGCCAAACAAATCTTACATATTTCAACTTTGGTCAGAGAAGCGCTAATTTAATGTCACTTTTTCAATCAATGACTTTGGCCCTTTAGAACCAAAATTAATTTTATTGAACCAGTGTATTTATTTATGTAACTAATATTTTCAGTCACCAAAACTTAGGTGCATCAGGGTTATTATAGCTAACTCAAATAAAAATGTAAAACCATTCAATTTTTCATTTTAATTGAACTTGATGTACTAAAATAACTAAAAATTTATAAACTATATAAACACCATAAAAAACAAAAGCTACTGAAATGACACAACTTTTCAATTACTGAAACTTTAACTAAAATTAAAATACAAAAACAGTAAAACCTAATTTGAAATATTCATAAAAACTATAAAAGTATATGATTGGGTTTTTACAAATTGTATTTCATTTTTTGTTAGATGTTCATTCTACAAACAATTCAACAACCTTTTTTTTTTTTTTCGTCTGATTTGCCAAAACATTAGATTTTTGTCTAAAAAATGTCTTGTGTAGAATCTGACCGATATTGAACATATTTAGTAAAAGCATGCATTAAAATACATGTTTGATTTAATAGCTGTCCACTCTTATAAGGTCATTTCAGGCTTCAAAATGGCAGATGCATGTGAACTTTAACCTCAGATAACGTGATGTATGTTTGGACCTCTGGTTGAGCACATTTCTGGCTCACAGCTAAATAAATGTCAATGCAGTAACCTTCACTATCTATACTAATGAAGGTCTTTGAGTTTCTAATGATGGACTCAGTGCCTTCTATGGAGTCTCAAACCATCCATAAACTCTCTGATTTCCAAAATCAATGGAGTATGAAGTCATTAAACCCGTCTGATGATGGAAATGTACAGTATTTCTGCTCGTTTCAGACGTCAGCGCTCAGTGTAGGAGGATCTCTGCGTGTCCACTCCACCGGTCACCGACCGCCCACATCTGGGCTTTGTTTGTGGGGTCACGTGCGGCCGATGGGAACTATATGTTCCTGATGCGTTTGCTCTTGTTTCACGCTCTATTTATAGAGCTGATGAGGAAGGATGCATGAAATCCGATGCGCTTCCATTAAAACGGAGGGAAGGCAGGGCTGCTGCGGCTCTCTAATGGCTTTATGATCGAGAAACACTTGGAATGAACTCAAAGGTAGCAATGCCATAGATGTTGCCTTTTATTCATATTCCTGGTCTGATTGTGAAGGATTTATCAGTGATGTTGTTCTAATGGAAACATACATTTTTGTCATTTGTTTTTTTCAACTTGCTTCATTTCTTAAATGGTTTTCTTTTTTGGTTGACGTCATTAATCGCTTACTTTATCAAGCTTTCATCCTCTTCTCTGCGTCTTCCAGAGACATTATATAATACACGGCCCAATTGTAAATATTAGAGGTCGACCGATTTATCGGCACCGATAACTAACTATTGCTAGAACAGTGAGTTATCGGTAAAATCCGTACCGATAGTTTACGAGGGCGACCTCTAAAGGCTAAATCATTGATGCCTCGTGGAGTTTTTGAGATTTAGAAAAAACATAGTTTGTATTTGTATGAAATGGTAACGCTTCACAATCATTTCTAAGTCCATTTCTAACATTAACTGAAGTTGCGAAATGCTGTAGTATTGTTCATTAGTTTCAACATTTACTAATACATTTTAAAGTTGTTTCTTTTAACAGTAGTTAATGCATTATGAACATGAATGATCAAGGTATAATTAATAGGCCTATATTGATATTTAAAATGAACATTTATTTAATATAAAAAGTACAGTATATTTTTCAAGATTCAGGCTAGTACAGTTTTATTTGCAATAAAGTTCAGCATTATTTTACTTGGAGTATTATGAATCTTGTTTTTTTTTTTTTTTTATCCATTTAAAAAAAATATTGGTTGATTTAATGAGTTGTTGGTCAGTGTGGTCCAACCTAGTTATTGTTGCTGGTAAAATGCCCAGTTGAAATCAGTTGACCTCTAGTAAATAAATACAATTTTAATGACATAAGATAACGACTTTTATTAAGAAGACAAACTTTGAAGGCCCGTTTACGCCAAGAACCATAATGATAATGATATTAGCGTCCATCATAACACTGAATACACAAGCTTGTTAAGGTCTGGTGGATTCTGATTGGCTGTCTGTGTTTTTATCGTTCATCAGCTAGAAATAAATAGTTTTGAAAGTGATTCCAATGATATTGTTCCTCTGTGCCGTTCTCATAGTTTTAATGTGGACTTTTTTTTTTTTTTTTTAGAGTTGGAACAATTTTTAAAACTTCATAGGTCCTTTTTATTTACAAGATGGACTGAAATTATTATTTTTTTATCAGAAGTACATTTAAAAAATCTTTTATAGGGTTGTATATAAATTTAATTTTGTAAAATGTTTGTATTTATTGTCTTGTTTGGTAAACAATAAGTAATGCTCAGAAAAAAATATGAATTTATCACTATACTTGTCTGGAAACTTTCACATACTAAACATACACTTTCTACAGTTTCATACAGTTTTGAAGCTATATTTATTTGGTTATAAATCTTAACATAGTTGTTTTGATTTATTATTTTTTTGTAATTGTTTTAAACTACTTGTATAAGTAATTTAATAAAAATGCACAAATAAATTTGATATCGGTAAACTCATTAATAAATTTTTAAAAAATGTAGATCAAGAATGATTTTGGAATCTGATTGTGACTCCTAGAATCGAGTCAGATTGTGATCGTTTAATCGTAATAACATGTCAAGCTGATATAGATATCATAAATATTGTCAGTAGGAGAAATCCTAACATCTTTTATGTGGCTGTAGCCCCGTCTAACATTTTAAAGAGCCAATCACCTTTTTTTGTCAGCTTGTTACGTTTGAATGCGAGTGTTTAGTTTATTTTTGAATGTATCATTAGAGCTCATGAGACAGAGTTGCTACAATTGTTACATTTTATTCCTGATTTAAATGTAACTGGCAAAATTTAAAATGTTGGAGGGTCTTATAAAAGCCATATAAAAAGCCATGCAATGGCTGGACTTGTATAAAAAAAGACTTTAATAATGTCTGCTTTTCCCAATCCAGTTTTTCCAGTTTATTCATGATGGATTTAGTGTTATTGTTTGTTTGTTTGTTCTAATTGAAGAATGGTCGGCCGGTTTGATCAAACGTGAGTCTGTCCTTCCTTTCCTGTGGGCTTTTCCCTGTGAATGAGAGATCACATTTACAAACACTGGATGCAGAGGAACTGGCCGTTGTTATAGCAACAGGCTGCAGGGCGAATCTGCCCACACACTCGATTCTGTGTGTGTGTGTCCTGCGTTACTACCACTATAGCAGCTTCATCACAAACGCTCTTCTGAATGGAGATGTTTCATCAGCAGACATTCACACGCTTCAGTAAATCCAGTACAAGAATGAAAATAAGAGAAATAAAGCTTTGCATTAAAAACTGGAGCTTTTTTGTGGCATTGTGGCAGTTTCTTGATAAATTACACTATTTAGTTGTGAAATGAGTTTAATTTGGTGTTATTGATGATTGTTGCATCCCTCTGTAGCATGATTCTAACATGCATGTGCATGTATTCTGTGATCATGATGCAAGTTCATGCTGGTTCTCTCGTGATCTGAAGGAATGATGCTAATTTTCTGACTGTGTTTCTGCGTTTCAGGGAAATCCTCCTTGACAATACAGTTTGTGGAAGGCCAGTTTGTCGACTCCTACGACCCCACGATTGAAAACAGTAAGTGAATCAGATCACATCCTACTGCAAAATGAATCATAATCATAATAATGTAGGGTTGAGAATTGAAGTTTGATCTGTGAAGTGATAGATGACATGCATTTGTACTGTGCTTGTGACTAGTGTAGTCTGATTCGTCAATTATGGATCAGTTCTGTGATTGTGACTCACTGAATCATTGGGTTTCTCATCATCTGACTCACTGAACTGTGCGTCATATCTTATTCAATATGTGTAACATTATCACAGATTGAAATCATTGCTGACGAGTTGTTCGTTTATAACCTGACGTGTAGCTCAAGTTGAATGTCCATAGCAGAGTTTTATTGTAGTAAATGCTGTGATTTAATATAGTTAAGATCAATAATGTGATGCGTCCTCACAAGTACTACATTAATAATGCAATTGTTATGAAAACAGAATTAAGTGGAATCAGAATTGTTGAACTTAGAAATTAAGTGTAAAATCACTATTAGCAGAAAAGTCTTTTAGTTTTATCAATAGTGGTAGTATTTTTGAATTAATTTATTATTAGTAGGAGTAATAGTAGTATTTTCTTTAAATGAGTTTAGGATGTAACTAGGGGTGGGCGATATGGAAAAAATATTTTTTTTTAGAAATATCACGGTTTTATCACAATTCTTTGTCATGTTGTCTGAGCATTACAGCCAAACTAGAAAGACAAAGCCTTTCAAGGTAAAAAAGACATGGCAGATATTTAGGCCAAAGTGGAGCAAAGATAAAAATCTTTGTCATTTATTTAATTTTTCTTATTAAAAAATAAGAACAAAGATACACATTACAAATACACATAATATACAAATAAAACAAACAGTGCTTTATTTCCAGGTACAATAGGTGTATTTAGCAGAGCATTCAATGAAATTGAATGAACAAATATAAAAATAAAACACTAGATAGACTGATTCCTAAAGCAACTGTATTAAAGTTTTTCAGTCAAGAATAGTGAGGGATTTTTCTCTTTGCGTTTTGTTTTGTTAACGTTAAATGAATAGTTCCCCCAAAAATAAATATTCTGTCATCTGTCTGTCAATTCTGTCATAATGTTGTATTTTTATACCATCATTTACTCAAAAGTTGTTAAACCTGAATGAGTTTCTTTCTTCTGCTGAACATAAATGCTATTTTGAAGAAGGTGGAAAACCAAACAGTTGCTGGTCCTCAGTGACTTCCATAGGATTGTTCTCTCCTGCTATCAAAGTCAATGTGGACCAGCAACTGTTTGGTTACCCTCATTCTTCAAAATATCTTCTTTTGGGTTCAACACAAGAAATTAATAGAGGTTTGGGACAACATGTGAGTGAGGAAATAATGACAGAAATTACATTTTAGGGTGAACTATCCCTTTAATGACAGTCGACAGCACGTTTAGTGTCCTGTCCCTTTAAGAGCTGCACGCATCTAATATACAGGCACTCATCTGTTTCTCTCTTAACTATTTACTTTTATTTTAGAGATAACCAACTCAGTCTGTATGTAAACCTTGTGTGTTTTGACAGGATTAGCGCAAAAGATAAGTTAGTTGAGTAATCAGGCGCTGTTAGACAGGCGTTTTAGCGCGCGTGCTTCAGGTGTATGCGCTCAGAAAAAGCGCACGTCAGACCAGCGCGCGAATTAAACATTTAACCAGCAAGGCTTGTGTGCAAATAATGTACTTTTGTGATCGCGAATAAGTGCAGTGTCCTGTCTGAGTAACTCTACTGCTGTATGTCCTGTTGTACAGTATATAGATACGGCGGCGCCAGAACTGTATTTGATATAATGTGCGCTGTAGCACGATACTACCATATTTCTTCAAAAGCAGATCGTGGAGACATTTTTATCGTCCACGATCAAAAATCATCATATCGCACACCCCTAGATGTAACTGCTGTGATCTTTTACTTATTTATTCATTTAGCTTTCAATATTAGGGAAATTTGTATTTTATTTATTTATTTAAATCTGAATGCACTGTACTATTTTTATTTTTTTGGTATAAATATAAGGCAGACACTAAAAAAACAACAACAACAGTATGCACTATTATCTGTCCCTGCAGCACAAAAGCAGTCTTAAGTCACTGGGGTATATCTGTAGCAATAGCCAAAAATACATTGTATGGATCAACATTATACATTTCTCTTTTATGACAAAAATCATTAGGATATTAAGATCATGTTCCATGAAGATATTTAGTAAATTTCCTACCGTAAATATATCAAAACGTAATTTTTGATTAGTAATATGCATTGCTAAGAACTTCATTTGAACAACTTTAAAGGAGATTTTCTCAATATTTAGATTTTTTTGCTCCCTCAGATTCCAGATTTTCTAATAGTTGTATCTCAGACAAATATTGTCCTATCATAACAAACCATACATCAATGGAAAGCTTTCAGATGATGTAGTGTCAGAAAATTGACCCTTAAGACTGGTTTTGTGGTCCAGGGTCACATATAATATATTTCATTATATTATATATACATATGTAAAAGTTGGGCATACAATTAATCACAAAACCAGATGATGATGCTTGTTGTGGCTGATTTGGACAGACTGATTTATTTTGAATGAATCTTTATTGCGTCAGGTCTGGTTTGGATGCGTTTGCTAATAATCTGAGTGTGTTTTCCTGCACGTGTGTGTAATTGTGAAGGTAAGCCCTGGTTCTCTTGATTCTGTCTGATGTCAGGATGATGTAACTGTGTGTGTTTGGATGCAGCATCAGCTCTTTTGCTGCTGATCACAGACGCAGTGAAGCTCCAGATGAACTGATTCTGCTGTCGAGGTCACTGCGGCTTTGAGCAGCTGTTTAAATAGAGCAGACTTTGTTTTATCATTAGCTTATGATGGGATGTTCTTAAAGGGGCGGGTCATGACGCAGCTGGAACAGACTGAGTCGACTCGTAGGGGCGGGGCTTGTGCAAAGTGGGTGTGGCTTCCACCTCCTCTGTTCTGTGTTTGTTATTAAAGGTCCGAAAAACATCAACCGTCCTGATTGTTTTAATTGCAAAAACATTTTAACTTTTAGTTTATAATAACTAGTTCTTTATTTGCTGAAGGAAACTTCAGTGTTTGTGACTGCAGTAAAATTAAAACTTTATAAATTTGTCACTGAAAATAAGTTTTCTGTTAAATGTTCAGAGAGAGTCACTATGAGACATTTTCATGATTTAATCCATTCCAAGCAGTTTAATACCATCCAGAATTCAGACATTATTTCACTATTTGCATCATGAACTCTTGGCCAATCCCTTTCTTTTTGACAAAATAAAATGTATCACAGTTTCCACAAAAATATTGTGCAGCACAACTGTGTTCAACATTGATAATAATCAGAAATGTTTGTTGAGCAGTAAATCAGTATATTATTATGATTTCTGAAGATCATGTGACACTGAAGACTGGAGTAATGATGCTGAAAATACAGCTGCAGATCAGAGGAATCAATTACACTTTAACACATATTCACATAGAAAACA
The DNA here is from genome assembly GCF_936440315.1 of Barbus barbus. NCBI lineage: Eukaryota > Metazoa > Chordata > Actinopteri > Cypriniformes > Cyprinidae > Barbus > Barbus barbus. Next base: position 25,404,568 of record NC_136722.1, on the reverse strand, counting down.
GCTGTTTTACATTATAATAATATTTCACAATTGTCCTGATTTTTGATTTGGTGTCTTATTTCAGCATTTACGAAAATGATCACAGTGAACGGTCAGGAGTATCACCTGCAGCTGGTCGACACCGCAGGACAGGTGAGAAACACGTCTGTATTTACACTTTAAAAATACTTGACCACAATATCAAACGTTCAGGAGTCCAGTACCAATGAAAATGCAGGATTCTGACACATTTTAATGCAGAAATGAATCAGGCCAGGATCCTTTGACGCAGCTGGACACAGATGCAGTGGCATTGTTTTTAACTAAAATTTAAAAAATTAAATCAGTCAAATTTGTTTTAGTTTATTGAAATATAGCTATATATATATATATATATATATATATATATATATATATATATATATATATATATATATATATATATATATATAATACAAACACATGCATGTATATATTTCAGAAAAATGTTATGCTTATATATTGAATGTTTATTTATAATATATATGACATTTAGACACGTAAATATTTTCTATATATACACACACACATATTATGCAAACAAAAACTTTTTTTTATACGATTAATCATTTTACAGCACTAATAAATATTAGATGACAAACTTAAACTTTAAAAAACGGAAAATTTAACCAAAGTAAAACCAGTTTAATTTGATGTACTAAAATGAATGAAGCTGAAATAAGAATAAATGAAAGCTAGATAAGATAAAATAAAAATATTATAAAAAACATAAAATTAAAATGGAAACTGAAAATCTAATTCAAAATATGAATAAATATAATAGTTTATTAGTAATAGAAAAATAACACTGCTCTGATGGCAAAATGTTCTTGTAAAAGCATCATGTCATGAATTCTTAGAATGGAATTTTGATTTGATCTCTGAAGTGTTTTGAATTCTTCTTTCAGGACGAATACTCGATTTTCCCACAGACTTACTCCATAGATATCAACGGCTACATTCTGGTGTATTCAGTCACGTCAAATAAAAGGTAAGAGATGCTGATGCTGGATCATTTCTCAGGTTTTCTCTTCGAAGCGCAGTCGGCTTTGAGGCTGGTTCTGGATGTGAAGATGAATCTGCTGCTGATGACTGTCAGGAGATGGGTTATGAATAAAACATTGCATCTGATTGAATTCTCATTAGTTTGAGACATGACGTCTTATTTCTAGAAGATCAAGAAGATCAGATTTGATGTTCTGGACATTAAGGGACTGTTAGTCGTGCTTTGATTTCTGGTGAAGATAGTGAAGGTCTTTTATTGCTTTATGAATGATGCAATAAGCCACGAGATGTTTACAGTGATTTTATCCTCTGATTAATCTTCTCTGCCTGTTTTATTCTTATTTCTAAAGAACTTTAGTTCTGATCTGTCTCTCCCTCTTTTTTTGCAGTTTTGAAGTAGTAAAAGTTATCCATGAAAAGTTGTTGGATATGGTGGGAAAAGTACAGTAAGTATATAATTTAGCATGTGCAAAGTTCGCTTTTTTATTTTTAAAACAATTTACTTTTTCTTTTCTTTTTTTTTTTTTTAGCTCTTGTAAAGGGTTTTTTTTAAACAAAATTTTTAATTTAATTTGTATTATATATTTCTCTATATATTTGTTTAATTTAGCATTTGCAAAGATCATTTCTAAATTTACAAAGTTTTTTTTTTTGTTTTTTTCAAACAAAAATATTTATTAAATTTAGCATTTGCAAAGTTATTGTTCCCCAAAGTAAAATTTAACAACAAATATTGAATATTTCATTTTATTATTATTTTAATTTTTTTGAATTTGCAGAGTTCAGTTTTCTATTATTGAGACAGTAATTGTTTTGATAAATCAGGCTAGTTGCATATTACAGTTAAACTGAAAAAGTCTGCTAAATGACTAAAGTAAAGAGTGTAAAGACCATCAACTCGTGGTCTCCACCGGGCAGGGACAAGGGATAGAAGTATCGCTTTTTATTTTAGTTTATTCATTTATATGTTTATTATTGAAATGTTGTTATATGCATGTGTCATTTTTATTTAATTTCTTTATTTTCTTAAATATGTGGGTATATAGTATTTATAGAGTTGTAACTTAGCTTTAGTTACTTTTTCTTATTTGTAAGTCGCTTTGGACAAAAGTAAAGTAAACAATTTTACTTCCACGATGTGATCAATTTAGAAGGAAAACAGGATATTTAACAAGAAAAAAATGCATAAGACCAGGAATGTGCATTAATAATATAAATGGGCTGTTTTGACTGTAATGATGAATAAATGATGCTTATTATGATTAGACTGTGAGTTCATGTCTGTATGTGTTATAAATGTTCATCAGTAATATCAGTCCTAATGCCCTCTTTTCCTAGAGTACCCATAATGCTGGTGGGCAATAAGAAAGACCTTCACATGGAACGGTACGTGACGTCATATATATCTCACACACACTCACACTCACACACACTCACACTCACTCACACACTCTCTCACACACACACACACTCACACACACACACTCTCTCACACACACACTCTCTCTCTCACACACACACACACACTCTCTCACCCACTCACACACACACATCGACATGCAGAGACTGTGTGTGTGTCGTCTGCAGTTTATCGATTCTTTGAGATTCTGTCTCTGTCAGGATTCAGATTTAACTTTTACTTGTCCATCGTTCATTCATAATCACATCTCATTAATGAAAACTGAAATAAAAATAAATGAAAACGCCAATAGTAATATTTAAATATTTAAAAACTAATAATAATGATAAAAGCACGTTAAAAAAATTTAAAATTAAAAAGTTTGAGTTGCCTTAGAAACTAACTTGAGAGAATTTATAATTTGAAGTGGAAATAACCCTGATTAGTAATATTAAAAAAAAAAAAAAAAACTAATAAAAATGACAAATGCACACAACAAAAATGTAAAAATTACAGGAAAACTGAGAATATAGAAATTAAAAAATTGAAATAAAAAACCCCAGTGCCGTCATGATTAAACGGATGTTTTTGAGGCTGTATGTTGTAAACGAGCATTTCTGTGCGTGCATTAATTAATATCTTTAATTATTAATATAGACTCTAGTGTTTACACTCGATAATAATCTGAATATGAACACAATCTGACTGATAAATCACTGATGGGTATATAAACGCAGTCGAGTCACATCATTAGTTCAGTCAAGTTGAAGTTATAGTTTGAATCATTTTGAATCCATTTAATACATTTGATATTTGGAATTAATGCAAAACTTGCAGCATGTACGCATCATTAGCATTGTTTTGTATGTTATGTTTCTAGTTGATGTAAAGGTCAGATTAACAGATTTGTTGGTGTATGAGTATATTTGGTGTTTCTCAGTGTTATCAGCTGTGAAGAGGGCAAAGCTTTGGCAGAATCCTGGAACGCAGCGTTCATGGAGTCCTCCGCCAAAGAGAATCAGGTGATGATGCGTTTCCTGTCGCACTCCTTCCTCTTCCTCTAGTGTTTTCTGTCTTTCTCGGTTCGTCTCTCTCTGCAGATGTTGATGATTCTTCTGTCGATGACGTCTGATCCAGCAGACGTTCAGTACTCGTATAATAATCAGTCTCTCAGTATCTCGAGACGTTCTTCCAGACTCTGAAGCTGTTTGTAGCTCCGTCAGCAGACAGATCTCTGCTGGTGTGATGCTGGTTTTCTCTGGTTTTGTCCTGATGGACGTCTGGCGGCTCGCAGGAGAATCAGCTTTATTTAGACGTGTTGATGAAGAGCTGCAGCTGATTGCATTCATTCTCTGCTGAATCCTACCGTCTGAGTTACAGTGCAGCATTATTATTATTATTATTATTATTATTATTGTTGTTATTATTAGGGATGTTCTGATACCATTTTTTCACAGAAAAAGGGCAATACCAAAACTTTAATTTTTGGTACTTACACTGATACTGATGCCTGATTTCATTGTTCATTTAATTTTTTTAATATTAATTAGGGACACTGTTATTTTAATTAGTGCTGTCAAATGATTAATCGCATCCAAAATAAAAGTTTTTATTTACATAGTGTGTGTGTACTGTGTATATTTATTATGTATATATAAATACACACACATGTATGCATATATTTAAGAAAAATGTCATGTTTATATATTAAATATATTTACATAATATAAATATGTAAATGTATATACATGTAAATATTTTCAAAATATATACTGTATGTGTGTATTTATATATACATAATAAATATACACAGTACACATTATGTAAACAACTTATTTTGGATGAAATTAATGTACATATCACTGAGATACTATTATAGTTTTTATTTGTTTTTAATAAATTTTTATATATATTAATTTAATTTGTTGTTTTTCATTTAATCTGTTAATTGTTTATTTTTTAAATCTATATAGTTTTAACGAATCCATTACCGTTTAGTTATTTTAGTACATCAAGTTCAACTAAATGAAAATGATAATTAATTTCTTGGCAACTAGCTAAAATATAAAAATGTGTTACATAAAATAAAATGAATTTGTTTTTATTTATTTTTTAGCAGATAAAACTGCATACTTTTGTGTAATAATATACTATTAATGATTAATGCATCAATATGACAATGAAAATTCAATGCAAAATTATGATTTGATGATGAATCAGTTTACGATGCCCAGTGCATTATAAATAAATTTCTTGTGCATAATACAAATTTGTGGCCTATTTTCAATGGTAAAATGTAATATAACAAAATGTATAGTTTATGCATCAAAATAATGACACTTGAAGAGAATTTGACAGAACAAATATTTACACCTTTAATTAATTTCTTGCATGTAATATTTGAGTTGTGTTTTAAGGGAAGATGCCATCATGTTATTATTATGTTATTGCTATATTTATATTTGTGTCTTTGCTATGATTTCCTTTCTGGTGTTGTTCTTAAAAATGTGTTACTGTTTTATTAATTTAAATTATTTTTTTAGACTACTGGCACTCTGGTGGTGTTATTTTAGCTTTTTTGAGATATTATAGTTTTAATATTTAAATTAGATTTTATTTTATTAAGTTTTAGTACTTCAGCTTTTAGTAGCTTTTTTGTTGCGGTTTATTTTTGAACATCGAGTAAAACTAAATGAAAATGAAAAAAATATATAATTTTAAAAACTAAAAAAAAACTTAATTTAATTAAAATTAATTACATTTTAAAAAATATTTTATACCAGTTGACATTTATTTCTTTATGTAATGTTAAAAAAAACGTTTTTGTTGTTGTTTAACAAAATAAAGTTTGTAGATAAAATTAATAAAAACTATATATATATATATATATATATATATATATATATATATATATATATATATATATATATATATATATATATATAATGCATACATGCATACAAACATATACATAAATTAAAGACTAATAAAAATGACAAACTAAAAAAAAAAAAAAAATTACATTTTATTTTAAATTAAATTTTATTTTATACCAGTTAAAATTTTTCAGGTAATGTTTTTTTTATTTCTTTGTTTTTAGTTTTTGTTGGGGTTTTTTCAAGTTGTTTTCATAGTCTGTATGATTAAGTTCAGGGTTATTATTGTTAAATTAAGAAAATAAAATGCTTGAAATAAAATGTAAAAAAACAAACAAAAAAAACTTATATATATAAAAAATAAATTATTATTTAAAAATATATATTTTATACCAGTTAACATTTATTTCACGTAATGATTTATTATTATTATTATCATTTTTAATGTTTTTATTTATTTTTTTAGCTGAAATAGCATCACTGGAAGATAAAGTGATGAATGGGTCCCGATCATGATATTTTCGTGATGTTTCTGTTTGTTCGCAGACGGCTGTGGAGGTGTTTAAGAGGATAATCCTGGAGGCAGAGAAGATGGATGGTGGCGCTCCTCAGGGCCGGACACCCTGCTCAATGATGTAGATAACCCCGCCCCTCCCTGCCCTGGCCCCGCCCCCTCTCCCACAGTCTGCCCCGCCCACCGGAGAACCAGCACAAACTTTTCTAGCAAGCATGTTTGTTTGTTTGAGGCTGGAGTTTGGGCTTGGCTTGTGTTTTCTGGTCTAGTTCTAGGTTTAACGGATTTGAACAGGGTTCAAGACATTTATCTTGAGATGTTTGCTAGAAAAGTCTGTTTCCAGCCCCTCCTGCAGCACTGGACACTGGGAAACCAATCCCTCTACTTGAAGTGGCTAACTGCCTGTTTCCTGCATATAGACATGTCGGCTTTTTCTTTTTAACCTTTTTATACTTCATTTGACTTCATTTTTTATTTGTGATATTTTTCTTTTATTTATTCCTTTGTGAGACAGAATCTGTCTGAATAACACACACACACACACACACACACACACTCTCTCCAGCCTTACGTTTGCGTTTCGCTCTTCTCTACCTCTCATCCTCCTCTCTGTTCCCCAAACCCTCTGGAATTTGTATATCGTGTTTCTTAAACGGTAATTATGGCCAATAAAGTTGGCAGCATTCATTCAGTTGTGAATGTTGTTGGACTTTTTTGATTGTAATCATTAAATGCAGCATTTGGTTTCACTATCACTCGAGTCGCTTGCTGTGATTTATAGAAATATGAACTAATTACACACATACACTGACAAAGATGTGTTCCTAATGAGAAAATACTTCTAGATAAAAAAAAAATCATTAATATTTTAGCACAGAAAGATTTTTTGATGCCAAAAATGTATATACATTTCTCATGCTTAATTTAAATACTGTATAAGATGATAGATAGATATAAAATATGCTTAATGTACCATTATATAATTATGTATAAATTGTGCATTAGTGATGGCATTTTGATGGTCAAATGTACAACATTTCTCAATTTAAAGTTGATTTCCTTGAATATATTAAACTAAAACTGAAATAATGTTAATAAAACTAAAGGAAGATAGAAAAAGTAAAAAATAGTTTAGTGTTAACTTTAAAAAACAAACATTTTCAGATGCAACATCTCAATTTAGTTTGTTGATTTCTTAAATTCAAACTAAAACTGAAATAAAAGTTACTAAAAACTAGACATATTTAAAAAAAAATACCAAAAAAATATTAAAATCTAAAGTTAAAATAGAAATGAAAAATATAAAAATAAAAGCTAATTTAATATTAATAAAACTCTAATATCATATAAAAAAGCTTAAGCTTTTGGCTTGTTTCCAGGTTTATATTCATATTGAGCCTCTGGAGAAATTCAAATATTAACCTTTTTTCTTTTAAAATATTTCTTTATTTTCTATTTGAATCAGAATATTTCAGTTTTCTTGTGAATATTGTTTTAATCCATCCTGTCAGTCTTTCATGAAATCCTTTGAACTAACAGCAGCCACTTCCTGAATGACATCATCCCGCAGGAAGTGACCTCATTCTGGAGGGAAATCAGCACAAACATCAGTAAGTATCAGTGGATCTGATGAATTCTGGCATGTTTGATGGTTTGTGTTGCTCTAAAAACATTCATCCTGTTTGATCAAACAAACAAGACCAGTTTTATAAGATCAGATAAATATTTCTGTATTTACGGTGAATTAAGCAGAAGGTTTAATAGTCGGTTTCAATCCTCTGATTCATAAACGCTCAAGATGAATATTGTGATGCTGATAAAGACCAGACAGGATGATCTGATTAATAACTAATTACACGTGTAATAATGAATCTGAAATAACAGCAGGGCTGTGTGATTATAAATGTGAAGAAACAATCCCAGATGGGGCTTTCTCTGTTGTAACGTACTTGATTAATATTAAAAACATTCAAATTAAATACTGCGTTTTCATTTCGTTTCAGGTGATTTACTAAAACTACAACTGGAATAAAAAATATAAATCACTAGATGAAATGTATTTTTTAACAACTAAAGTTAACAAAAAGTTACAAAAATCACGACTAATTTACTATAAAATTAAAATACTAAATTTTATATATATATATACACACACACTATTGTTAACATAAACTAATAAAATACAATTTATTTAAATAAATTTCAGTTATATATTTCCTTAACAACTGAAGGGGAAAAAACTAAACAAACATACATATATATATATATATATATATATGAACGACTCAATTGTGATTGATTTGTGAATCCGTTCGATCTGAAAGCAGAGGAATAATGTGCTCCTCGGTCAGAATGAGACAAAGTCCAGCGAAGCAGAATCTATTGCGCTCAAAGCCCAGAATCAGCAGGACGAGGAAAGCGTGGCGTCAGCAGAAGCCGAAAGCTCTTCATTGTGCCGTGGATCTCGCGAGATCCAGTCGCCCGTATATATTGACCCGTCCAACTTTTCCCTCGCACACTTTGGAGAGTTTGGACACAATCCAGTGGAGATGTCGCAGTACTCTGGAAAGGTAAGCGTGTGATTGGTCAACAGAATCCATCAAACCCTGACCTCTGACCTCCTTTAGGCCCCTTCATGCCTGTCATTGAGAGACTATTATACATTTTGTTCATATTTAGATTTTATTTTTATATATGTATGTGTATTATTTTATTTTTATTAGTTTTTGTTGGTTTTAAATGTTTATATACAGTAGTTTTCACTCATTTTTATTTATTACTATTAGTTTATTTCTTTATTTTGTATTTATTTTAATACGTCAATTTACGCTATGAAATGTTGCCTTGGAAACTAGCTGAAAAAAATAAAAAAAAAAACGTTTTCCATTAAAAAAGAATTCTTAATGGTTTTAGTTAATAATAACTCTGGCTTGGAGAGTCTGTCATTGTTAATACATCGCATTTACATCTATTTTTGTCACTTTTATTAGTTTTTGGTTGTTTTTTAAAGTCTATATAGTTTTTATTAATATTTATTTTAGTTTTTCTGAATTTTTATAAATGTTTTTTTTATTCTCTTTATTTCAGTTAATGTTTATCTTATTTTAAGTAATGCATTAGTTAACTAAATCTCTACTTGGAGAGTTTCTGTTTCTTTTTTACATAATATTTACAGTTTGACATTGTAATTTTAGTATTTTTTAATATGTTCAGTTTTGCATTAGTTTTAGTCTTTATTTATTTAGGTTTAGTTTATGTTGGTATTTAAAGTTGCAGTATTTTTTATGTATTGTTTTTAATTTTTATTTAGTTTTAGTTTACACTGGTACTTTAATTCAAATGTAATGAAAAAGAAATGTTGCCGTGGGATTTTTATCATTTATTTTAATTAAATGTTTATGTAATGTTTTTAATGATTTTAGATTAAGTTAACAGTAATAACCTTGGCTTGGAGAGTTTCTGTCATCTTTTTGTATTCGACACAATTCTTCAGAGTTTGTTTGTTGTGGTTTTTTTGTAGCATAGTAAGCATTTTCAGGAAAAAGGTAGATTCTGTTTTTTGTTTATTATTTAGTCCTTGGCCCAAGCCTGAAGCCCATTTGTGTGTTGATTATTTTATTTTTTATTTGCATAATTCTGGAATTTCTCGTTGAGCTCAAACACAAACACATTCGTGCATACATAAAATATTCAAACTATTATAAAGAATGAAATACAGATGCATAAGTGCCGGAAGAGTTGAAAACATGGGCCAGAACGCATGCAGAATTTACTGCCATTAATCTTGACTTGTAAAAAAATATAAAATAATAATAATAGTAATAACAAAAGAAGAGAGAACACAAGCAGTCTGGTGTAAAGATCAGACCCTAGACCTGGGACGTAACACATTATTTTTGGACTGAAAGGGCTTCATAAGAAACGCTGTCTCGCAGCTGATGATTTGGCCTCTGCTCCTCAGATCGTGTTTTACGAGGGCCGCTGCTTCACCGGCCGGAGACTGGAGGTCTATGGAGACTGCGATAACTTCCAGGACCGCGGCTTCATGAACCGGGTGAACTCTATCCGCGTGGAGAGCGCCGCCTGGATCTGCTTCGATCATCCGGACTTCAAGGGCCAGCAGTTCATCCTCGAGCGCGGAGAGTACCCCGAGTTCCAGCGCTGGAACGCACACAACGACCACATGGGCTCCTGCAAACCAATCAGGATGGTGAGAACACACCTGCCTTCTTCATTTGACCCTCCTAGCAGCTCTATTCACTTTATAACTGCTTGTTTGTCTTAAAAAAAACTCTTAACACTAGCTTAATTTTTCTGTTCTATTTGTGTGTGTGCGTGTATATGTATGTGTGTGTGTGTGTATATATATATATATATATATATGAAGTTTATTTGCAAAAACAATAAAAGTTTTTGTGTACAGTTTATATGTGCCAGTACTGTTTATATTTGTGTTATTATTTAAATTATATAAATATATACATGTAAATATTTTCTAAATATATACTGTGTGTGTGTCTTTATATATACATAATAAATATACACAGTATGCACACTTATATATTATTAATTGCTTGTGACCTGTGACACATTTATGAGGCCATGCATTAAAACAGCATGACACCCTATGATTTATATACTATTTCATTTTTTAAATACATAGCCTACAATCAATGATAAACACTGTCACATGACCTCGTTACATTTAGTAGCAGGGTTATTTTAGGGTATCATATATTTTCAATTAGCCTAGTATTTATTTTTAGATTTTCTATTTTCATTTTCATTTAAAGTTTTTGCTACTAATTTTGTTAATAATTATTAATTATTTGTATTGTGTTTTAATTTTAATATTTTTTTATCATGTCTATATTTCAGAATTTTAATTTTAGTTAAGAATTTTGTTGTGTGTCATTTTAGTATTTTTTTTTTTTTTTTAATTTGAGTTCTTAGCTAAACTTATCAAAAATGTCGATGTTGGCAAAAAGCTGACAAAAAGTAATATTTTATTTGATCAATTATTTTTCTTTTCTTTTTTTGAGATTGGGATGTGGTCGGCTTATATCATTCAATATTGTATCCTGTACTTCATACTTTAGAAATATTTGAACGATTTGTAGTGAAATCTGCACCTGAAGTCTAACACAGTATCAAGGGCTTCAGTGCACCAAACACGGCAGGATGACACGAGAAGCATCTCGAGGTCATGATCTCTCTTCTGTTTTCCTTCAGCACGGCGAGCAGTACCGCATGCAGCTGTTCGAGGGCTGTAACTACACGGGGCAGTGCATGGATCTGTGTGACGACTGTCCCTTCCTTCAGAGCCGCGGATTCAACACCAACTGCATCAACTCAGTGCGAGTGTTCGGAGACGGAGCGTGAGTCTGATTAACCCATGCACTAACGAGACATTCTCTCCATGCATGCCATATTCCTCCTCCACACTCCTTCTGTTCAGAGTTCAGTGTAATGAGATCACAGATGCATGCTCAGATGCTGCAGGGGCTCCAGCTTCTCAACATTTATGATCACTTTAGTGACAGATGCGCTCATAAAAGTACAAATGTTACCATAAAAATGGACCACAATCTTATACAAGTTAAGAATAGCATAAAGTGCAGCATTTCTTCTAGAAAAAAAAGTTATTTGTTTACTATTATAGTCTTTATTAATATTTTGAATTTAGCTTAAATATTTTTAATTTACGTTTTAATAATATTGTCAGTTTGTTTTATTTAGTACTTATTTTGTAAACTTATTTAATTTAAAGTTTTTGAATTTATTCATCTAATATTCATTCTTTACTTTATTCACTTTATTTAAATGACCAACATTTGTCTTGGTTTTAGTTTATTTTGTCATCTCTATTAGTCTGTTGTATTATTTCTATTTACTTTTTTATTTTTTATTTTAGAACTTAAATTTTTATTTTTGTTAGTTGCCAAAGCAACATTTCTAATTATTGTTGAAGTTTGTTTTTCATCTAATATTCATATTTTATTTCAGCTGTATTTCTATTTTTAGTTTTTTAGTTTGTTGTTATATGCTTGTCTTTTTATTTTCTATATATTTCTATTTATTTTTATTTTTAGTAATTTTAGTTTTACAATTTTTTTTGAAGTTCAAGTTTTCCTTAATATTAATATTTTATCTTTTTATTTTATTTTTTGTTTCAGCTTTATATCAATTATCATCGTTTTTGTATTAGTTAATGTGCTTTTTTCCATTTTTATTAGTTTCTTTTGATATTTATATTTAGCTTAATGTTTAATTAATATCATATCATATGCTTTTGTCTTTTTATTTTTTTAAATATTCATATTTATATTTATTTTTTATTTTTTTTATTGATTTTAGCGCTTTAACTTAAACATTTTTCTGTTTTTTTTTTAAGTTTTCATTAATATTCACATTTTATCATTTTATTTTGAATCAGCTTTATTTCAGTTATATATTTTTTAGTTAATGTGATTTCTTAGTTCCTTTTGATATTTCTGTTAAGCTTAGATTTTTCGTTTTATTTATTTCTTTGTTTATTTTAATGTTAGTACTTAATTATATTTCAGTTGATTGACAAAAATCATTAGGATATTAAGATCATGTTCCATGAAGATATTTAGTAAATTTCCTACTGTAAATATATCAAAACTTAATTTTTGATTAGTAATATGCATTGCTAAGAGCTTCATTTGAACAACTTTAAAGGAGATTTTCTCAATATTTAGATTTTTTTGCTCCCTCAGATTCCAGATTTTCTAATAGTTGTATCTCAGACAAATATTGTCCTATCATAACAAACCATACATCAATGGAGAGATTATTTATTCAGCTTTCAGATGATGTATAAATCTCAATTTCCAAAAATTGACTGTTATGACTGGTTTTGTGGTCCAGGGTCACATATTTGACCTTTATGTCTGTGGTGTGGTCTGATCTTCAGGTGGGTGATGTATGAAGAGCCGAACTTCCGCGGCCGCATGTACATCGTGGAGCGAGGTAATTACTGCAGTCATAACGAGTGGCAGGCGCAGAATCCCAACATCCAGTCCATCCGCAGGGTCGTCAACTACTTCTAAACCCTCCATCCTCCCCGTGACCCCCGTTTCTCTCTCAATATGTAAAATAAACTCTCAAAACCACAGTCAAGATGGTATTTTATCACACAAGAGTCTCTGTGTCTGTCTCTGGACTTCATCACACCGCCATCAACATCAGTTCAGCCTCACATTTAAACACGCTCTCTACTCTTCAAACGTTTGGGTTTGCTCTTTTTTTAATAAATTAATATTTTTATTAATCATGGATGCATTAAATTGATCAAAAGTGTCAGTAAAGACATTTATAATGTTACAGTAGATTTCTATTTCAAATAAATGCTGTTCTTTTGAACTTTCTATTCATCTGTGAATCCTGAAAAATAAAATGCATCACAGTTTCCACAAAAATATTAATGTTTTCAACATTGATAATAATCAGAAATGTTTGTTGATCAGTAAATCAGTATATTATTATGATTTCTGAAGATCATGTGACACTGAAGACTGGAGTAATGATGCTGAAAATACAGCTGCAGATCACAGAAATAAATTACAGTTTAACACATATTCACACAGAAAACAGCTGTTTTACATTAGAATAATATTTCACTGTTTTACTGTATTTCTGATCAAATAAATGCAGCCTTGCCGAGCAGAAAAGACAATTTTTTAGAAATATTTAAAAATTGAATTTTGAAATCGCTAGTTCATTTTAAATGACAAATGTCAAATAAAATAAAACCACAAAAAATAAATATATGACAACTACTTGGACACAATTTTCACATTACTTGTCAATTTCACAATTAAATACTAAGGAACATATTCCAATAAACTTTTTTCTTATTCACAACTCAAATTTAATTTTTTTAAAGTGTAATGAGAATAAAAGATGTGGACACTGTCAGCGTTCAGAACGAGCGAATCTTTATTGCATCACGTTCAACAAACATCTGAAGCTGAACATTATAAACCAGAACAAAAGAAAGCGCTTCAACTGAACCGATCACCATCAAACCAAACAAACACATTCCCTTCAGCCAATCATTAAAGAGAAATCAATCGCTCTATCAATCGCTTCAAAGTATTACTCAAATTATTATCATTGTATAAATCCAAGGTTCTTTTCTTGTTTTGATCGAGTCTTCGATACATTCTCCACTGGTTAATGAACGCTGAACGCCTCTGAACTGGTTTTATCCGGAGGAGGAGCTCTGTTTCTCCAGACTGGATCTGATCTGCTCCATCAGCTGCTTCTCCTCGTCCAGCGTCAGATCCAGATAATCTTCTTCATGTCTGGGAATGTCCTCCAGAGCCTCGTTCACCAGCTCCTCGTCCAGACGACTCGAGCCGGACGCTGAACACAAACACAGCTCCTCAAACACCTGCAGCTCGCACTCATCATCATTTACATCAAACAGATCATTATTAATAGATACAGCAATAATAAATGACTAAATAAATACTAAAGATAATTGTTTATAAATCTTACTTATTAATAAATAATAAATAAACATATATATACACACACATATGAACTGTATATTATGTGCATAATATATATTTTTATACATTTTTTAAGTTTGAATTTATTGTTATTTTTATAGCTTTTATATCTTTACTTATTATAAATTATAATGTATTATTGTTTGGGGATAGTTATATAGACATTTATTTTTATTACTAATAACTCTCCTTTTTTGTGTTTTTGAAATAATTTTCTTATATATATATAAATATATATTTCTATGATTCTAATTTGTAATGTGTAGTTATAAATTTTTTTAGCATTCATCTAATTTTTCTTTTTTTGTTTTTTAAATAATTTTCTTAAATATGTATATATATATATATATATATACTTGTATTATTTACATTTTTCCTATTTAAAAAAAATCTGATTTGTTTCTGTTTCTTGACGATATATTGTGTCTGGCTTCTCTTTTCTATATTATATATATATATATATATATATATATATATATAACAGTTGACATATGTACATTTTTAAATATTATTTTAAATATTTTTATAATTTGTTTATTTTTATGATTTTTTTGTATTAATGTCATTTTTTTTGTTTTTAATCTTTGTTGATCATATATTATGTGTGTGTATGTATTTATATATATAATGTTTTTTTTTAAATATCCATATTTTTTAATCTATTTTTTTCTAATGTAAAAAGTTTTTTAAAACACTAAACAGATCATTTTTCTGTATGTTGTATATGCATATTATGTCTGTTTTCATTGATCACGAGCGGATGCAGGTCTAACCGGTGGAGTCGTAGGAGGTGCTGGGCTCCTCGGAGGAGGAGGATGGAGGTGATGGAGACAGCAGGTCCGGAGGAACCACACCCTGGTTATCCAGCAGCATCTGTGTGGCCTGGGCCAGATCGTCTCCCATGATCCTCAGCGCTGAGTCCTGCTGAAAGCCCAGCGCCAGCAGCTGCTCAAACACACACAGAATCATCAGCATCATCCTGATCTCACAGCTGGATTCATGCATGAACACACACCCAGAAACACACCTGATCCAGGTTAGTCTGTGTGTCTGAACTCTGAGCTTCAGCGCTGTCCAGCAGAACCTGCAGAACAACATCACAAACATCCTTCAGTCTCTATCAGCTCATGCCACACATTCAACACTGACATCTTATTTTTATCTTTACTATCTTGTATCAGCAGCTAACTGCCGAAGGCTTGGAATGTAGCATGCACACTTTACACACACATCCAATGTCCAGTCTTCATGTAGATTTCAGTCTAAGATTACTTTATTGAACATAATATAAATACATACTTGCAATGATGAATGGTGGACACCTTAGCTTCCCGAAGTGTGGTAAAAACGGTATACGTTCCATGCACCAACCCTGCTCACTCTACGTGAATGAAACACCAACTTAAAAAACCCTATGTGCACATACTGCCCCCAAGTGATGACAGCCCAAAATACATCGACATTAACACATTGGCTCCTACATATGTTTCCACTTCAAAATTATTTATGGATGCAGTTATATATGCATTTTTTATTCAATAATAAATAATGGCATTTTTTATTTATGCATATTTATGTATTATTTTTTGTATTCATCTATTTATTTTTCTGTTTTAAAAATCTTGTGATGTCTATACACATACACACACACGTTCATATGTTTATATATGTTTGTGGATACAGTTATATATGCATATCTATTTGTGTTTTTAAAAATTCTCTCATATTCTCTTTTTTTGTTGCAATTGTTTTTTTTTTTACAAATTTAAAAAAATATTTTTCAAATATATGTTTATACATGTTTGTGGATGCATTTATACATCATATTTCTTTATTTTTATTAATAATAAACAATGGTAATTTTTATTCATGCATAATATAAATATGCATATAGTTTAAGTAGTTTTTTCTTTTGTAAAATTGTTTAAAAATCTGAAAAGAGGTTTTGATTATGTATTGTTTTTGTTTTATTTTTTATTCTATATAAAAATAAAAATTATTCTATATAAATTATTATTATTTTTTTTTTAAATCTATAAATTAAAATAAACCCTTGTATTAATTTGTTTCATTTATTTTTTTCTTCAATTTTTTTTTTTTTTTTTTGGGGGGGGGGGGGGGGACTGAAAAAAATCTAGAATTTTGTTTTTGTATTTATTTTTTTATAAAACATTTTTTATTTTCTTTCAATGTAAATTTTAACAAAACAAATCAAAATATTTTATAAATATGCATAATATACATATTAATTTTTTAGAAATTTGTTTTGTATTCAACAACGTTTTTAAAAAAGTTTTTTTGTTTCTGTTTATTGCTCATCTGTTATGTCTGTTCTGTTCTTTTTTCTTTTTTTGTGTGTGTATGTGTGAGAGTGTGTGTGTGTATGTGTATGTGTGAGAGTGTGTGTGTGTGTGTGAGTGTGTGTGTGTGTGTGTGTGCGTGAGTGAGTGAGTGAGTGAGTGAGTGAGTGAGTGAGTGAGTGTGTGTGTGTGAGAGTGTGTGTGTGTGTGTGTGTGTGTGTGTGTGTGTGTGTGAGTGTGTGTGTGTGTGTGTGTGTGCGTGAGTGTGAGTGAGTGAGTGAGTGTGTGTGTGTGTGTGTGTGTGTGTGAGAGTGAGTGTGTGTGTGTGTGTGTGTGTGTGTGTGTGTGTATATATGTGTGTGTGTGTGTGTGTGTGTGTGTGTGTGTGTGTGTGTGTTCTGACCCTGTAGGCCTTGTCCACGTCTCCTCTGCTCTGATGGAGGGCTCTGGCGGCGTCTCTCTTACTGAAGCCCAGCTCCACCAGAGTGTTGATGTCCTGCAGACGTTGCCTCCTCTTCTCCCGCTCTCGCTTCTTCTCCTGATGAGACAGCAGCTCATGTTTAACTCACGTGAGGAAAGGCCGTAGTGTTTTATGAATATGTTTGCTCTGCAGCACCTTCTTCCTCTGCGTGATGAGCCTCTCTGCCGCCTCCACGTCTCCTCGACAGGCTCTCAGACCCAGACGCGCCTCCTGCTCCGAGAAACCCAGAGTCTTCAGCTGGAGCATCTTCTCAGGGTCCAGGTCCAGACACAGCTGACCATACAGCTCCTCCACCTGACCAACACAGTTATTTATTGGTTGGATTTTTAAATGCATTTATTTAGTTATTTTATATAAAAAAAAATAGCTCATTTTATGAAAAATATCAAATGTATTTTTATTTTCTATCAATTTTTTTATTTTATATTTGTTTATTTATTGGATTTTTAAAATCTATTTATTTATTTTGTATTTTATTGTTTAGAATTAAACACATTTCTGTATGAACAATGAAATATATAAAATTTTTATGAAAATATAAATAAATAAATAATAACAATAATAATTCATGATTCCTAAAACAGCTTTTCAAACATTTCTTTAATGAAATATATTTTTTTATTATATTTTTATTAGCATTAATGTGAACATACACATGATGTGGGTTTTATTTCATGAACAAATGTGTTGGGTGAACGATTCAAAGATACTCTCACCGGTTTCCATCTACTGGTGTATCACTGAACAAGAATCAAAAGATTCAGATCACTGGGATGAATCACAATCTGCAGTACTAGCCCTTGATGCTCTTTTGAGTTTAGTAATCAAACTAAATAAACACAGTAATAGAGACAAATAATTAAAAATGTAAGCATTTACCTTACTGAGCTTGTTTAATGCTTGGTTCTTTTTGCCATCATGATAGGCCAGCAGACTCTGGAGCAGATAGAGCCTCAGAAACAGCACGTCCTCTCCTCCGGTGTGACCCTGAGAGCCAGAAACACAAGGTATACGCTGTAAACACATGCGTGTGTGTGTGTGTGTGTGTGTGTGAAGCTCAGCGTTCAGATGCTCGAGGTGTTTCTCAGACCTTGATCTGCTGCAGACGGCTCTGCTGCTCTCCGTAGCATCTCTTGAAGCAGTCCTCGGCTCGTTCCAGACGCTCTCTAGCATCGTTCAGACAGTCGAGCTGCTGCAGAGCCTGATAACACCAAACCACATCCAGCTGCAGAACAGCGTAGTTATCCACCGTCTTCAGCAGCGCCGAGTTACACTTACTGTTCAACACACACATCAACAAACATTAGCAGATGCATTCAAGATAATGATCACAGCACTGGATTAACACTCCTCAGGTCTTAAACCAATCAAATCAACCATAGTCTATTGCAATGTATTATACAAGTATCAAATGAGCCATTTCTACAAGAATCAAAGGAGTTGTGTAATATAAGAATCAAATGAGTCATATTCAAAGAATCAAACAAGTCATATATAGTCTACAAAAATCAAATGAGTCGTATTCTACAAGATTCAAATGAGTCATATTCTACAAGAATCAAATGAGTCATATTCTAAGAACCTAACCAGCTGTATTATTCTACAAGAATCAAAGGAGTCGTATTCTACAAGATTCAAATGAGTCATATTCTAAGAACCTAACCAGCTGTATTATTCTACAAGGAATAAAAGGAGTCGTATTCTACAAGGAGAATAAAAGGAGTCGTATTCTACAAGATTCAAATGAGTCATATTCTAAGACTCTAATCAGCAGTAATATTTTTCAAGAATCAAAGGAGTTGAATCAAATGAGTCATATTCTAAGAATAAAAAAAAACATTCTACAAGAATCAAAGGTGTCACATTCTATAAGATTTAAATGAGTCGTATTCTAAAAAGAATCAAATGAGTCATATTCTAAAATCAAAAGAGGTGTTGGATTCTATAGAATCAAATGAGTCATATTCTAAGAATCAAAGGCATCATATTCTAGCGATGTATTCTATAAGATTTAAATGAGTCATATTCTAAAAAGAATCAAATGAGTCATATTCTAAAGTCAAAAGAGTGGATTCTATAGAAACAAATGAGTCATATTCTAAGAATCAAAGGCATCATATTCTAGCGATGTATTCTATAAGATTTAAATGAGTCATATTCTAAGAATCAAACGACTTGCTAAAGAACCAAATACATTGTATTCTATAATATAATCAATGAAATGAGTCGTATATAATAAGAGTCAAATGATTGATACTCTAAGAATCAAAGGAGCTGTATTCCAGAAGAATCAAAGGCCTTGCAAGATTTAAATGAATCATATTCTACAAGAGTCACATTCTATAAGAAGACAATTTCAGAAAATAGTCATTATTCAGCTCAATGTTGATTCAATTCAGTTCAATAACAGTGTTGATATTTCAAAGTTGATCAATTATGAAACAGATTGGAATCAGCAATAAAGCAGCTCTTCAGAAGACAGCGCTGATGTCACTGGATTATTTGCATAATGCATACTGAACTGTAATTGGCGGTTTTTCATGCATTTATTTACATTTTGATTGTATGATGATTGCTCTTTGCTTTTTTGCAAATATACAGCCAGAAAAGTGAGTGTTTTGTTCTATTGATGCTGGAATGAAACCTGAGCTTGAATAGTGAGCAGTTCTGATTGATTCTAAGGTTTGATTCTTTTATTCTACATGCTTTCTCATGCTGTCGGTAATGTTTGATAAAGTCGTACTTGAACTGTTCGTCGGCCTGCTGCAGGTGAGAAAGAGCAGCGCTGTGGTTCCTCTTCTTCATCAGAGCTCGACCTTTCTCATGGAAACCCATGGCCAGGATCAGAGCCTGATCGATACAAGAGATCAGACATTAATGCAAGCAAACTCAAACTAAGCAATGCATTAAGAGAAAAGAAAATCACACCAATTCATAAGGAGATACTGTATGCATGCATCTCTGTGAGATTCAGAAGACTGGAAGACACATTTATAGCACAACTCTTGACAGTAACATGAAGACGATGGGATTCACCTTCCTCTCGCTGTCAGGGATCTGCAGCGGATTTCCTTTCTGATCGGCGATCTCTAAGAACGGGGTGGTGGTTGGATCTTCACTCCCGTCTGATGGATACAGAAATTATAGTAAGATACAATACATACTGTATATGTGACCCTGGACCACAAAACCAGTCTTAAGTGTCAATTTTTCGAAATTGAGATTTCTACATCATCTGAAAGCTGAATAAATAAGACAATATTTGGCCGAGATGCAACTATTTGAAAATCTGGAATCTGAGGGTGCATCTAAAAAAAAAAAATCTAAATATTGAGAAAATCACCTTTAAAGTTGTTCAAATGAAGTTCTTAGCAATGCATATTACTAATCAAAAATTAAGTTTTGATATAAAAAAAAAGCTGCTTTCTGTGTGCGTGCATAACTCTTAAAATTAAGAACGTTCTGCACTTTTTTAAATTCATGCATTTTCTTTATCATATTAACGAATCAATAACTTTAAATGGTGCTTTTTTGTGATTATTTTGAAGTTAAATGACGAATCAAACAGGATTGCAAAAAATAAAAAGTGTCTTATTGATTTTGCATCACAGATTTTGTGAAAAACCGAGTCGCTGGAGAATGTCTTGTGACTGTATATTGAAGGTTCACCTCTCTCCGACAGGATCTGGAAGCCCTTCTGCGTTCTCTGAAATCCTTCATCTTGCTGGCGCTTCTTCTCCTCGCTCTTCAGCATCTCAGTCTTCTCCTGCTCCGAGGACACAACCAGCACCATGATCTTACTGTTGTTCTTCACATTCTGTTCATCAAGCCTCTTTCCTTAAACAAACACGGATAGTGTTACAATGTGCAGTAATTAATACATCTACGAATAAAGGCTCTAATATAAACATGAAGTATTTACCTGGAGACAGTGCTTTTCCCGTCAAAATCAGATTAAAGTGTTTGAATCCATACTCCTCACTGATCCTTTAAAGCAGAATAAGTTTAAAATTAAACACAAAGACTGAAAACAAAAATATTTAAATGAATGTAACAGAAATGTATAGAAGCCCGTTTCTGTCATGGAATAAAATTTTAAAAAATGGTAATTGTAACTTTATCTCACAATTCAGACAGAGATAAACACAGAATTCAGCCTATTTTTTTTTTTTTTACAATTTTGAGTTTATCTCACAAGTTTATACCCTGCAATTATGACTTTTTTTATTTTTGCCATGGAATAAAAAACAAAAAAGGTAACTTTTCATCTCACAATTCTGACGTTTTTCTCAAAATTTGAAGTTTATATCTCGCAATTCAGAGTTTAACACTTTTCTCCTCTGATTTCTGAGTTTACATCAGTTTTTTCCACCACAGAATAAAAATTTGAAAAGGTAATTGTGATTTTTTAATTTCACAATTCTCAGTTTATATCTCAGATTTGCAAACTTATTTGACTTTTCTTTTCAGAATTCTGAGTTTATATTTCACAATTCAGATTTTTTTCTCACAGTTTTGAGCTCATATCTTTGTATTCTGACTTTTTTCTTAGAGCTGCAAGTTTTCCAGTAGGTTGATAGCTTCGAACAGCTCTAAAACACATGGTGCAAGCCCACAGCGATCACACGAAGAGTCTACATCTGGAAATATCTTAAAAATGTCACAATTACTTTTTACATTTTTCTATTCCGGGCCTCCAAAGAAATGGGCTTCAGTCCAGTTTTAAACTTACTGTCTCTTCAGCTCTTGCGTGGTGATGTCCAGTTTGGTTTTTAATTGACCTTTCCTTTTCTTAATCTTAAAAACAAAACAAAAAACAATAAAACAACAACAAATCATGAGATAAATTAGGTGGACAAAGTACACAACTCTATTACTTATAGCTTGTAGTATGTAAGAGCTTTAGAATGTTAAAACCTATAGAAATTAAAACTATAGAAATGTTTACACAATTTAGCAAAACCAGACAATATTGTATCTAATATATACCACAACTTCTTATTATTGAATTATTGTAAATAAATATCACATCTGCAACTAGTTAGTGTTCAAAAAATGCTGGGAAATCACTTCACGTAACCCTACATTAGTGATTACTTGTTTTTCAGAAAAAAGTTCAGAAAAGTTGCATTTTAGAGAAGGAAAGAAAAACACAGACTTTCAAAACTGCTACATAGTAACGACTTTCTACTTCTAGGACCTTGATAGAAATGTAGTGGAGTGAAAAGTACGATATTTGTCTTTTAAATGTAGTGAAGTTAAAAGCAGAAGTTTCCAGAAAAAGATAAAGTGCAGATACTTAAAAACTGTACTTAAATACAGTAATCAAGTAAAAAAGTACCGTATTGACCCAAATATAAGACAATGTTTTTTTCTTGGAAATACATATGAAAAAAATTTGGTAGGCTATTATGAGATGGATAGACTAATTGTTACATAATTCAGATGGGCTACCTGTTATTTTTATGGTATATCAAAAAGTGTATATTTTTAAATGTGATTGTTTGTACATTTTACCGGTATTTCCCATACATTCAAAACCAAACTTAAAATAGTATTATTTCTTACTAAAACACAAGATTTGGTTTTCAAAAAACATCTTTAAAAAGGGGGGGTCGTCTTATAATCAGGTCAATACGGTACTTCGTTACTGTCCGTGTAGAGTAAGTGGATGTGAATGCATCAGTACCTCTGCTGTTTTGGGCAGGTGGAGCTCCAGCGAGGCCACTGCTGTCTCTTTCAACTCTTTATTCCCTTCATCTTTCCTCTCTGCTCTGATGCTCTCCAGAGTTGATATCACCTCCTCCAGAGTAAACTCAGTGGCTGACACGTATTTCTGAGCCAGTTCCTGAACACATGAAGTCAAATAAACACGTTAAAGGCTAGAGTTGGGAAGTAACTTGTTACATGTGACTAAATTACATAATTCAATTACAAAATAAGGTTACACTTTATTTGAAGGTGTCCTTGTTACAGTGTAATTACACATTTAAGTACTGAGTAATATTAAATAACTACATGTACTTTATGGTTAGGGTTAGAATTAGGGTTACTTGCATGTAATAATTATGCATAATTATGTTATAATTAATTAAGCACATGTAAAATGTGTAACAATGACACCGTAACAATAACAATGACACCGTAAATAAAGTGTTACCCAAAATAAATGTAATTGTAATCAGCTACTTGTGTAAATGTGTAAAGTTGCAGCTACTTATGAAAATATTAACAATTAAAATTAAAGGGGGTCATTTTTTTTTTCACACACACAGATTTGATTGATTTCTTTCATAAATTGCAGATATTGCTGTAAAATATGAGACAGCAATGTTTCAGGAGTTTAGGACACATGCTTATGCAATAACGGTTTTATTTCCTATTTGGGTTTATTTACATATGCTTTATTTAAGATTAACAGTTTTTTTCCCCAAGGCATTGTTAGATGCCAGTGTGTCCAGTCATAACTATGCAGATATCTGATTTCAAAAACAATATCAAATCTAAATGTCTAAATCATTTCTGTTATGTTTTAAACTTTTTGGCTTAGGGTTACTTGCATGTAATTATGCATATTGTATTATTATTATTATTATTATAGTCAGTACATGTATAAAATAGTACATGTCAGTACAAATAAAGCGTTACCCTAAAGTGACTTTCCCTTATGAAAATTAACCATGGTTTTATTATAGTAAAATTGTAGTAACCATGGTTTTTTGGTGTATTTACTACCATTTGTATAACCACAGTTTTATAGTTTTTTGTGGGGTTCCTCAGGGATCTATTTTGGGCCCCCTTCTGTTTACTATCTACATGTTACCCCTGGGTAATGTACTAAGAAAAGAGAGCACATTACACTGATTCTTGCTGCTCTTCACTGGTTGCCTGTGAGTTTTAGAATTGATTTTAAGATTTTGTTGCTTGTTTTTAAGGCCTTGAAGCGTCAGGCTCTGTCTTGAAAGGTGCTATATAAATGTTTACTTACTACAAATACCATGGTTAAACAGTGGTTAGTGTTGCAAAACCATGGTTAATTTGTGTTTACCATGGTTTAACTATAGTATATCTGTAGTAATACATGGTTTAACTATAGTATATCTGTAGTAATACCATGGTTTAACTATAGTATATATGTAGTAATACCATGGTTTAACTATAGTATATCTGTAGTAATACATGGTTTAACTATAGTATATCTGTAGTAATACCATGGTTTAACTATAGTATATCTGTAGTAATACCATGGTTTAACTATAATATATCTGTAGTAATACCATGGTTTAACTATAGTATATCTGTAGTAATAGCATGGTTTAACTATAGTATATCTGTAGTAATACCATGGTTTAACTATAGTATATATGTAGTAATACCATGGTTTAACTATAGTATATCTGTAGTAATAGCATGGTTTAACTATAGTATATCTGTAGTAATACCATGGTTTAACTATAGTATATCTGTAGTAATACATGGTTTAACTATAGTATATCTGTAGTAATACCATGGTTTAACTATAGTATATCTGTAGTAATACATGGTTTAACTATAGTATATCTGTAGTAATACCATGGTTTAACTATAGTATATCTGTAGTAATACCATGGTTTAACTATAGTATATATGTAGTAATACCATGGTTTAACTATAGTATATCTGTAGTAATACATGGTTTAACTATAGTATATCTGTAGTAATACCATGGTTTAACTATAGTATATCTGTAGTAATACATGGTTTAACTATAGTATATCTGTAGTAATACCATGGTTTAACTATAGTATATCTGTAGTAATACATGGTTTAACTATAGTATATCTGTAGTAATACCATGGTTTAACTATAGTATATCTGTAGTAATACATGGTTTAACTATAGTATATCTGTAGTAATACCATGGTTTAACTATAGTATATATGTAGTAATACCATGGTTTAACTATAGTATATCTGTAGTAAAAGCATGGTTTAACTATAGTATATCTGTAGTAAAAGCATGGTTTAACTATAGTATATCTGTAGTAATAGCATGGTTTAACTATAGTATATCTGTAGTAATAGCATGGTTTAACTATAGTATATCTGTAGTAATACATGGTTTAACTATAGTATATCTGTAGTAATACATGGTTTAACTATAGTATATCTGTAGTAATACCATGGTTTAACTATAGTATATATGTAGTAATACCATGGTTTAACTATAGTATATCTGTAGTAAAAGCATGGTTTAACTATAGTATATCTGTAGTAAAAGCATGGTTTAACTATAGTATATCTGTAGTAATAGCATGGTTTAACTATAGTATATCTGTAGTAATAGCATGGTTTAACTATAGTATATCTGTAGTAATAGCATGGTTTAACTATAGTATAGCTGTAGTAAAAGCATGGTTTAACTATAGTATAGCTGTAGTAAAAGCATGGTGTAACTATAGTATATATGTAGTAATAGCATGGTGTACCTATAGTATATCTGTAGTAATAGCATGGTTTAACTATAGTATATCTGTAGTAATAGCATGGTTTAACTATAGTATATCTGTAGTAATAGCATGGTGTACCTATAGTATATCTAGTAATAGCATGGTTTAACTATAGTATATCTTTAGTAATAGCATGGTGTACCTATAGTATATCTAGTAATAGCATGGTTTAACTATAGTATATCTGTAGTAATAGCATGGTTTAACTATAGTATATCTGTAGTAATACCATGGTTTAACTATAGTATATCTGTAGTAATAGCATGGTTTAACTATAGTATATCTGTAGTAATACCATGGTTTAACTATAGTATATCTGTAGTAAAAGCATGGTTTAACTATAGTATATCTGTAGTAATAGCATGGTTTAACTATAGTATATCTGTAGTAATAGCATGGTTTAACTATAGTATATCTGTAGTAATAGCATGGTTTAACTATAGTATATCTGTAGTAAAAGCATGGTTTAACTATAGTATATCTGTAGTAAAAGCATGGTGTAACTATAGTATATCGGTAGTAAAAGCATGGTTTAACTATAGTATATCTGTAGTAATAGCATGGTTTAACTATAGTATATCTGTAGTAAAAGCATGGTTTAACTATAGGATCTCTGTAGTAATAGCATGGTTTAACTATAGTATATCTGTAGTAATACCATGGTGTAACTATAGTTTATCTGTAGTAATACCATGGTTTAACTATAGTATATCTGTAGTAATACCATGGTTTAACTATAGTATATCTGTAGTAATAGCATGGTGTAACTATAGTATATCTGTAGTAATAGCATGGTTTAACTATAGTATATCTGTAGTAATAGCATGGTTTAACTATAGTATATCTGTAGTAATAGCATGGTGTACCTATAGTATATCTGTAGTAATAGCATGGTTTAACTATAGTATATCTGTAGTAATAGCATGGTTTAACTATAGTATATCGGTAGTAATAGCATGGTGTACCTATAGTATATCTGTAGTAATACCATGGTTTAACTATAGTATATCTGTAGTAATACCATGGTTTAACTATAGTATATCTGTAGTAATACCATGGTTTAACTATAGTATATCTGTAGTAATACCATGGTGTAACTATAGTATATCTGTAGTAATACCATGGTTTAACTATAGTATATCTGTAGTAATACCATGGGGCAATATCTGTAGTAATACCATGGTTTAACTATAGTATATCTGTAGTAATACCATGGTTTAACTATAGTATATCTGTAGTAATACCATGGTTTAACTATAGTATATCTGTAGTAAAAGCAGGGTTAATTGACTGTTCCACTCACCCGGATCTTCTGCTGGTCAGAAATGAAAGGCTCTGTCCACAGCTGGTCTTTATCCTGCCTCAGCAGAGAGATGAGCTGCATGTGTTTCTCCTCCATCTCTACAGACTTCCAGAGATCTTCAGGAACCGAAAGCGAAACCCAGTGGAAATCCCCTGAAAATCCGGTATTTATTATCATCAAACGCTGCAGATAACAGCTCGACACATTTAGAAGCTTTATTATACAGTTCTGCATGTATATGCATGTGTATGTGTTGTTAATCTGAGACTGTGTTTAAATATATTGTTAAAAGTTAAGCGCGTCTCACAGACTCTGCGCTGATGAACACGTGATGTTGTTATTGTTTTCTTCCTGATTCGCGGTCACTTCCGGTTGCACACGACATGTGATCTTTTTATCATTTTGTGTTTTTAGCACCTCCTACTGGACTAGGGATGAAATGTTTGCTGTATATTTGATCTCTATATTTGTATTTATTTAAAACTCTAAAATAAAATAAAAATATATATTTATTTAACGTTTTACCTATAGCTACCCACAAAGGGGGAAAAATACAAATGCATTTTTATGGTATTGATTTTTCCTGTGATTTCCTCCAAAAACAACTATTTTTACTGAAAATCTGTTGTCTATTGATCTATTTTTTGTTGTTGTTGTTGTGTGTGTGTGTGTGTACATTGAGAATTTATTAGGTTTACTAGAAGGATAATAATTAATTAATTAATTAATTAATTAATCAAAAAGTTGAATTAAACAAAAAATGTTGAAGTTGAAAGACTGAAACAGTATTTTTCATATAAAACATACTCCAATAATCATTTTTTTATTTACAACTTCAAAAAACGTTTTGTAAATGTACATCAAATATTGATCTGACAATTAATTAGTTAATTGTGCAAACTATGCATATGAACAAATTAGTTATATGATGCAAATGCAACCGATGTCTCTCGTTTCATTAATTATCTCCTGTAATGTCAAGTTTGATGTGTTTTAAATCAATGCATAGCAATATATACTGTAACAATATACAGATGATTTCAAGTAAATACATGAGCTTTTGTTTACAGTCTGCATGAATATCAACCAACACATCAATAATCTATAATTATCTGTCAGTGTCATTATAGCAAGCATTAGAAACAGCTGTAGTTTTTGTTTTCAGCTCATTTAGGTCACTACAGAATACTACTGGTGTAAAAATAATAATAATAATGTGTATTAATGCGCTATGAGATGCAAAACAATTTTTGAAAGAAATTCCAACAATAAAGTGAAATCGAATTGAATAATCGTATACAAAATAAAAGTTTTTATTTGCATAATAGGGTACAACGGCCCTAAACGCCCACATTAAGAAAAAATGTGCTATTCAATGCACCTAAAATATATAATTGCAGAAAAAATATATATGCAACAGATTTTGTGTGAAAATAAATCATTCAAGTTGTTTATTTTGTTTAAAAATCATATAAATATATGATGTGGCAAGAGGAGTATTGATACAAATAATTCAGCTAAAATAATGTCTACGTTAATACTTGTTCAAAACAATCACTTTAGCAAAGTTTGGACTATTTTCTGCTTATTTTGAAAAATAAAAGAATACATTTTTGTTCAATAAATACACTGTCATTAAAATATGTTAATGTAAAAATATATTTTAAAATACAGAAACAAAATCATTTTAATAAGTAAAGATTCTGAAAGCATTAATAATAATTGAATATATATTTACAGTAGTAACAACAAATGATATTTTATTGTATAATATGATTAATATCATGTTTTTAAATATGATGGTTTCATTCTAATCATGGTGATTATCTCTAATATGACACCCAACATAATATATGATATATATACCATGTCATGTCAACAAATGGACAAGTCAGTGATCTATTAATTATCATATTAATTATTGTATGGCTTTAGCCCCAACAGCAGGGCGCTTTTTACCCCAAATACCATACTTTTACATATTCTTTCTTTATTTAAAAACTGCCGCTTTATCTTAAACAAAACTGAAAATCATAATTTGTCTCAAAAAATATATGCATTAATTTTAGCGATTCTCATTTGTTACTTAAATCTACAACATTTTAAAAACATAAAATATTAGAGCAAGGAAGCACAGAATCAATTTTGCAAAGGATCAGACAAATTTGCAGGTGCATCTTGAAAAGTGGATGTTTTGGAAAGTGCCACCTAGTGGTTTAGATGAAAATAACATCAAAGGCGCCTTTAGCCCCGTTGTACCCTATATGTGTGTGTTCTGTGTATATGTATTATGTATACATACATATGTAAAAAAAACAAATATTTTGAATGCTATTAATCGCGATTAATCGTTTACAGCACTATTCATAACTTTAGGAGAAGGTTTCCTGGTTATTCGGTCATGTGTCCTCATTAGAGCGAGTCGTAGAGGCCCAGTCTCCTGGCCGTCTCTGATTTCCTCAGGCTTTTCTTCTGAGGGAAGGGGTAATATTTGGAGCCTGCAGGTGTGGAGCGATAACTCCCGAGGCTCAGCTGACGGGACAAAACCGCTGGAGCTGAGAACTTCCTCGAGGTCTTGATCTTCAGATGGTGTTCCCCAGGGTTCGAGTCTTCAGAGAGCCGCTCTGAGCTCATGCTGGAGGCTTCTGTAGACGCAGCGCTGTTATTTCTGTGCTCAGTTTCTCCAGTCGTGTGTTTAATGCGGTGCAGGTCCAGATGTGAGCGCCATAGACCGCTATCAGAATCCACCACACGCTCAGACCGGGTTTCTGCTGCTTTTGTTGAAGCAGAGCGTTCGATCTGACACACGGGAACCACCTCCACTAGATTTATGCCACTTATCTCTTCATCGTTTTGTGCTGTAGATGAACACAAGCTCATTAAACACAACACCACATGATTGAATACAACTTTAAATCATGAAAATGCATTTGTAAAAGTTCCCTGCTTATAAAATACTTATTTAAAGGGATAGTTCACCCAAAAATGAAAATTGTGTCATCATTTACTCACACACAAGTAGTTCCAAACCTGTCTGAATGTGTTTCTTCTGCTGAACACAAAGGAAGTTATTCTGAAGAAAGTTTGTAATCAGGCTGTTTTGGGGCACCATTGACTTCCATAGTAGGAAAAAAAATACTATAGAAGTCAATGGTGCCCCAAAGCTGCTCTGTTTTCCACATTTTTCAGAATATCTTCCTTTGTGTTCAGCAGAACACACACATTCATACAGGTTTGGTACTACTTGTGTGTGAGTAAATGATGACAGAATTTTCATTTTTGGGTGAACTGTCCCTTTAAGGCATAACTGGGGCTAGATGTCACAGAGTCAGTTTCTCAGTTATGATAAATAATGTCCAATAAAGAACAATAAATCACAGAATCAGCTACTGTATATAATGAAGGCTGAACTGAAGTTGAACTCTTGAAGTTGAACTCAGGAATAGATCTATTTTACATAAATACCAAGGCGGGGCAAGTTGTCACATGTTGCCTTTGATGTTACCTTTATTATATTTTATGAATTTTGTTCATTTTTTCCAGGGTAATAATAGTGGAAATGCTCACTATTAATATTTGTAGCATGGTTATTTTAGGATAAAAGAGATACTGTTACAGTTTTTATTAATATTTTGAATTATTTGTATATTTTCTATGTGCATTTTAATTTTTAATTTTTTTTTAGTAATTATATATATATATATATATATATATATATATATATATATATATATAATATTAGTATATAGTATATTAGTATATATATATATATATTATTTTAGTACATCAAGATAAACTAAATGAAAACGAGAAATGTTGCCTTGGCAACTAGCTGATTGAAAAGTAGTTTAATTTTATTTTTAAATATTTTATTTTACTTTAGTCAGAAATTTAAAAAATTATTTATGGTTTTAGATTGACTTAAAAAAAAGCTCTTAAAAATAAAAAAAATATTCAGTCCATGAGTAAAATGTGTGACAAAACTTTAAAATACATTTTTCTGTGTTTAACAATAAATGCAACTGATTTAAATGCAATAAATATTTACTACAAAACATGTAACTCACAATAGGATTATTAATTTATGCAATTATTCATGCCCTTCTATTGTTTTTGGAACCTATCTAATCCAAGCTAACAAAAATATGTTTTGCTAATGATATACAATTTTTATTTCTGTTCTCTGAATGTTCAAAAAAAAAAAAAAAAAAAAATTATTTTATGTGAACTTCAGAGAAAACATTTAGTCATTTTGCAAACATATCAAGGGAACGTTACTTTATAACATTTTATAAAATAAATAGTTTCAGAAAAACATTCCATGAATGATGTATAAATAATATTTATGAGAACGTTATTAAATCCCACAAACACTAGTCTAGTGAAAGAATGTTAGTTCATAACTTTGAGAGAACCTTCTGAGAACGTTTCTTTTAAACTTAAATTACAAACCCAAACATAATTTCTTGCCTTTCTTGAAGCAGATGACATGAGTTTGGCGTCTCTGTTTCTCTCTGATGGAGCTGTATTGCTCTTCTAAGAGCTCGATGTCCATCCTGACGCCGCTCTGGTCCTCCTCTTCTGTCCTGGTCTCTCCCCACACGTCTGCACACGTCAGATATGAGCAACAGCACAGCCACATCCTGATCACATCCACACAAATCTGCTTTTATTGCAGTAGAATCATAAATGCAGCTTGATGTGTCCATCTGAAGGCTCTCGTCTCATGTGTGCTTTGTGGGCATTACCAACAAGACTTGCATCAAAATGCAAACAAAAGATGACAATTCAAGGTTGTTCTGCAGGCTGCAAAGACAAATGCAAGAAGGGACACTCATGCAATATTCATATTTCAATATTAATATGTTGTGCATATTAGTCTAGCTAAAATAACTATAGAAAAACGAGAGAAAGGAGAGATAAATGAATGCAGTTGAACTCATGAATCATGTAATTCATCAGAATGTTTGCTCAGTGTTGTTGATGCAGGGTGAGGTGAACATTCAGAAACTCTCGCAGTGTGCATGTTAGTTACTTTACTGTGTAGCTGAAGAGGATTATTGCAGTCTGTTTAGGAGAGTTGCTCCCAACATTAAAATAATACAATATACAACGCAATTTAAAAACGTGTTAAAAGCAGTAATTAATATTATTGCATAAATACAATCTTGGGTTGTTTGACCACAACATCAGGTCCAATTCAACTTTCATAAAATACGAATTAATGCTATTTTATTGAAATAAAATGAGCTGAAATTGCTTTACTCATTTTTGTTTTTGCACGTGCATGTTTAACTTCAGACATCCTTCAGCTTCCTGTTTCTAAAATGGGCTGAAAACTCCACCTCGTGCTATTATAAGTACATATTTCTAAAAAGCACGGCAATAGTTAAACCGCTAGGGTCACAGATTAAAGTTCACTAAGTTAAGCAAACGTGTTTTTAGGCGATACACAGTCGCTTTAAGTGTACGAAAGTCACGTGATCGCTGGAGCTTGAATATTAATGACTCTACATGACGTTCGCTGACATGATTGGCTGACGGTGGTGAGTGGGCGTGACTAAGCGAGGACTATTGACGAATCCTGCTCTGGTGAAGGTTGCGCTTATGAATATTAATTAGGTCACATGACCGTCGCTCCAGGAAGTTAACGTTAGCGTCCTCATGAATATTCATAAGGCGAGTCTTTGCTACAGTATCGTTTGATGGCGGGATGTTTGTGATCTAAATGGCTGCAGGAGCAGATTCTTGTTTTCTGGGGTTCGATTTCAGCACGCAACAGGTAGATAAATACTCATATCAGTGAGAGATAATGTTCTGAAGTAATTTTATGATCGAGTAGCTTATAATAGTGCTTCTATATTGATGGAGTGAGATGGAAATATCTGATATATGCCATGATTCTGATTTGTTTACAATATTTCCTCGATATTGTTCTGTATTTCACATCGAGGAGCATTGTTTTGTTTCTGATACGCTTCTAAAAATATCCAGTGTTTTTCTGATAGCTCTATTAGTGTCAAAAAGCTCATTTTACTTTTGATTTAATGATTTATTTTAGTTCTGTCTGTCTCAGATTAGCTGGCTTTTTTTCAATATTTGGTATTAACACATTCACCATTGTGATGCATTACCTTGTGCTCAAAATATGAATTTAACAACCAAGGTTAGTTATTGTTGTGGGCTCTTGGACACAGTTTATTTATTAATAACATAAAACTTGGGGTCAGTTCTCAGGGAATGATGATGTGGACAGATGCAAGCACAGCTGTATAAATGTGAATGAATCTGTTTTAAACACACTGTAATGTCCTGATTGTATTTCTGAAGCTGAAGGTGGTCTCTGTTGATGGAAATCTTGAGGTGCTTCTCCAGAGCAGCGTCCAGTTCGACAGCGAGCTGCCCGAGTTCAGGTAACACTATTATATTCAGATTATTAGATTATTATTATATTGTACAGGGTTCACACACCTTTTCATCAAGTCAATTCAATGAGTTTTGGATAAGGAATTATGTTTAATAATTCATGAAGAGCCATTTCTGGCCAATAAATAATTTTAGAGCAATAAATAAATCAAAACCTAAAAAAAAGAAAGAAAGAAATGCATATTCATAATACAATATATTTTGTATAAAGAATTTTCATATTTAAAATAGACAAAAATGGAAAAAATGAATTCACTAATACAGATGTTTTAATATATTTGTATAAATAAAATTTATTTGATGCATTATGATTTTTTTTTTTTTAGGATTCCCACACTTTTTAGTTGGGATGATAAATTATTAGTGCTGTCAAATGATTTATAGCATCCAAAATAAGAGTTTTTGCTCATATAATACATGCGTGTGTACTGTGTATATTTATTATGTATATATAAGTACAAACACATGCATGTATATATTTTAGAAAAATATGTCATGTTTATTTATTAAATATATTTATATATAATATAAATTATATTAATATAAATACATAGATGTAAATATTTTCAAAATATTTACTGTATGTGTGTATGCTTTTATATATACATAATAAATAAACACAGTACACACAGATATATTATGTAAACAAACACTTATTTTGGATGCTATAAATCGTTTGACAGCACTATGAATAATTATGAATAACTCACAAAGAGCAATTTCTAGCTAATAAAGCATTTTTAGGGCTGAGCATAACTAGAAAATTCATTGATTGACTTTGTTTCAAATAGTTTTCCAGACCTGGAATTCACATTTTAATATTCTCTAATTATTATTATTTGACAATGGGAATTGTTTTTCGTCAGGACTCATGGAGGAGTTCATATCCACGATGATAAACTGACCGTCACGTCTCCAGCGATCATGTGGGTGAAGGTAAAGCTCATTCATCAATTCTCTCATAATTCACCAAACCTGCAGAAAAAAAGCACCCATTAGGACTAGATATATATCGTATCTAAAGTGGCAGTGCATAGTGTGTAATGTAATGATTCCTGTTTTGTTTTGGCAATTATAAAATTATATAAATAGTAGAAATATAGAAATTATATCAATGCATATCATTATTAATTAATCCATCTTTGTGCTGTAAATTGGGTTTATTAACATGATCTCTAACTGCAGGCGCTGGATGTTCTTCTGGAGAAAATGAGAAACGCTGGTTTTGATTTCTCTCGGGTCAAAGCCATCTCAGGCAGTGGACAGGTGACTTCTAGCATTTATTTATTATTATTTATGTATTAACATATGCTATTTAACTGTTCTAAATTAATTGTGTTTTGTGTTGATTTTTTTTTTTTTTTTCGAATAGCATTTTTTTAAATGAGAATTTTGAGCATTTATTTTCAGAGGAATTTTTTGTGGATTATTTTTAAACCTGGTAAAATAGAGCTGTTATTACTAGTCTGTTTGATAGCTGAGAGTATAATCAAATTAGCCAAAACGCTTATTAAATTGACATTTAGGGGGAGACAGTTGTTTAGAACTTTGAGTCCCAGCCAAAACAAAACAATACATTTTCAGGTATATTTTTTAAATATTTAAAAATGTCAAATTTTACATTTCTAAAATATATTTTCTCAGTATATTTTGCATGCATGTTTGGCACATGTGGTTTACAAAACAGCAGGAGAAATATATATAAATAAATAATATATATAATAAATATATATATAATAAAATAAATATATATGTGTGTGTATGTATATTTATATATGTGTGTATATATATTCATATGTGTATAAGTATATATTTATGTGTGTGTGTGTGTACATATATGTACACACACACACATATTTAATATATATTTGTTTGTGTGTATTCATTTATTTATTTATTGCCATATGGGGTTTATACTGTAGCATTGAGTTTGTTCTTGCAGATTCAGTTTGTTCTGTATGTTAATGCATCCTTGCACTGATGTGATCTGTGTGTTTCAGCAACATGGCAGTGTGTTCTGGAGGAAGGGTGCGAGACAAACCCTGAATCATCTAAACCCACAGAAACATCTACACCTTCAGTTACAGGTGACCACAACATCAGTTTCTCATGTGTTTCTCTGAACACAGACTCCTCTCTCTGTCCTTACGCCGCTCACTCTGTTTGCTGAGAGTC
Organism: Barbus barbus; assembly: GCF_936440315.1. Classification (NCBI taxonomy): domain Eukaryota; kingdom Metazoa; phylum Chordata; class Actinopteri; order Cypriniformes; family Cyprinidae; genus Barbus; species Barbus barbus. The sequence continues at coordinate 25,369,040 of NC_136722.1, read as the reverse complement.
TAACGTCCAGCGTTAATGGTTAATACTTCACCTGACCTTCACAGCAGCTGATTCATGGAGTTTCAGCAGAAAACATACATTAATATCATGCATGCACCTGTGGAAGTGCGAGCATAAAATACACTCAAAACACATGAATGTTATGCATTTTATAGATGTATCGCATGCATACTGCTTCTATATGTTGATGTTTATCTGTATACTCAGTGGATTGTGTGTGTAGGAGTGTTTTGCGGTGCAGGACAGTCCGGTTTGGATGGACTCGAGTACATCAGATCAGTGTCAGTGTCTGGAGGCGACCGTAGGAGGCGCTCAACGCCTCGCAGACATCACCGGCTCACGAGCGTATGAGGTGCGTTTAACCTCGTCATGACCTACAAATAAATGAATAATTACATTCATCTGAGTTCAGAGTCTCTTAATGGTTTGTATGTTTGCTCACCAGCGCTTCACTGGAAATCAGATTGCCAAGATTTATCACTCGAAGCCGAAGGAATTCAGTGAGACGGAGGTAAAACTCAATGTTCATATACATGTCTGATCAATAAAATGCTCTCTAGATCACCTAAAAGCTTTTAAAATATCTTACATCCCAAATTCATGTTTCAGTAGAAAATAAATAAACACAAACAAAACATTTCACATCAAACCATTTCATGGGGGTCTTTAAGACCAGTTCAGCAATTAACATATGCATATATTTAAATTGATATAAATTATAATATTATATTTTATTGGTGTCAAAATTAGCGTGTTAACGCAGGCAATGAATTTTTTCAGTTTAACGCGTTAACAATATTTAACACAATTAACGCGGAGGCAGGGGTAACTCATAACTGCTGTTTCTGTCACTTTTTCTCTTGACAGGAAGTGCATTTATTCAGTCGCAGACTGTCTTTATGACCAGTTAAGGCATGACGTTACCAAAAAGGCGATTAAAGCTGCCTTAAAACTGTGCGTGCATGTAATATATTTTATGTGAGTCACATTTAAAAGCATGTTTCTGAAATGGTTTCAAAACTGTCCTGGAACAGCCCAGCACTGTCTCCCTCATCTAACACACCCGATTCAACCGGTCAGCTCATTAATAGAGACTTTATGACCTGAAGTGTGTCAGAAAAGGTAAAAAGAGTTGAGAGAAAATATGAATGTGAAAATGACGTGATGTGTGGCCAAGTGTGGTGACCCGTACTCAGAATTTGTGCTTTGCATGTAACCCATCCAACGTGAACACACTCACACACACACACACAAACACACACCGTGAACACACACCCGGAGCAGTGGGCAGCATTTATGCTGCGGCGCCCGGGGAGCAGTTGGGGGTTCGGTGTCTTGCTCAAGGGCACCTCAGTCGTGGTATTGAGGGTGGAGAGAGCGCTGGACATTCACTCCCCCCACCTACAATCCCTGCCGGCCGGGGACTCGAACCCACAACCTTTGGATTACGAGTCCGACTCTCTAACCATTAGGCCACGACTTCCCACGCGGATGATGCGTGTCAGATGTTCATATAACAGCCAAAATAACCTAATAACCAGCTGCTGTGATGTCTATTAATCAAAGAACAAAGAAAAAAATAACTTTTATAGCTTTTAGAATTCATCTACATTTAATTTAGAATTTAGTATTTGATAACTTCAACTATATGACAACTATTTAAGTAAAGTTCACTTAAATTATTAATTATTATTTTAATTTTTAATATTATTTTAATAATTATTTATTTATTTTTTAAGTCTAATAAATGTTAAAATGGCTAGCTCTCAATTATTGAGCAGTTGTATAGAGAAATCAGTATTGGTATCAGTGATACTGGCCTTCAGTCATAAAGAGCCATTAAACAAATATAAAAAAATATATGGTCTTTATGTTGTTTGTACATTAATTTGGAGATTGCATTTATTGCAATTGAATGTGGAATTATTGCAATATAAAAGTATATTTAAAAACTTTAATGTGAGGTGCGATTAATCGTGATTAATTTCAGAAAATGTGCGATTAATTAGTTATTTTTTAAATCGATTGACAGCACTAATATATACAGTATATATTATGTCATATATCATTATTAAATATTATGTAATAAAAATACAATTATATTAAATTAGGAATTATTAAATTATTATATATATATTTATAATAATATATAGAACAATATATACACATACACATTTTATATAAAATAGGTCATAAAAATGGTAATATTTTAATTTTTGTAATGTTTAAAAAAAATCTATAGTAATTGTTTATATATATATAATTTATTTATTTTATTTTTAGTTCAGACATAAAAAGAAATGAGTGCTTTGGTATTTTCCATCCCATATTCATATTTCAGTAGGAAATTAATCAACACTAATAAACTTCACTTGTCAAATCCTTTTATGAGGTATTCAAGTCAGATTAAAATATGAATGCATATTTAAATTAATTTAAATTACTATAATATAATTAGTCAAATATAATATCAATTAATAAATTAAATGTATAATAATTTACTAAATATGTATAATAATTTACAACATTTACTAATGTTGTTTTATAATATATATATATATATATAAGCAGTTAAAGCAGCTGTAAACCGATGGCTTCAGTAATGAATAAATATTCCTCACGAGTTGAATTCATGCGTTTATTTTGCTGAATTAAAGAGTGTTTAGTCCGTGTTTCCTGCCAGTAATTAAAGCTCAGCACTAATTAGCCGTGTGAATGAACTGTGTTAATGCGCTGTAATGTGGTGTGGTTTTCAGAGAATCTCGCTGATCAGCAGCTTCGCTTCATCTCTGTTTCTGGGTGATTACGCTCCGATCGACTACAGCGACGGTATTTCTTTCATCACAGTCGCCTCAAATAGTCTTTTTGCACAAAAATGATCTTGCAAGTCTTTTGTTTTACCTCCTTCCCCTCACACAGCTCACACAGTCATATTAATAGAAATTAAAATATAAGTTCTATATATATATATCTATATATTAGTGCTGTCAAACAATTAATCGCATCCAAAATAAGTTTTTGTTTACATAATACATGTGTGTACTGTGTATATTTATTATGTATATGTAAATACACACACATACAGTATATATTTTAGAAAAATATGTAATGTTTATATATTAAATGCATTTTTATATGATATAAATTATATGAATGTAAATATCTTCAATATATCATATATCAAAATATATGGTGTATGTGTGTCAATATATGTGTATATTTATTATGTATATATAAATAATGTAAACAAAAACTTATTTTGGATGCGATTAATATATATATATATATATATACACACACACACACACACACATATAGTAGTTTATACAATTTATATAAATGTATATTTTCTAGTATATATTTAATGAATAATATTTTTATATTTAGATATGATATTTGTTTGTTAATTATTACTATACAATGTCCAAGTCAGCAATTAAAATATGTCCGTATATTTAAATGAATATAGATTATAATGCTGGAGCTGGAATATTAAACTGAAATATTAGTATGTTTTCAGAAGCATCTGTCTGTACTGAAGTATCATAACTAGACTGCACTGAGTCTCAGTCTGATGTGTATTTACTGGACGTGTGTGTGTGTTTATGTGAAGGGTCGGGGATGAATCTGATGGATATATTTGAGAAGCAGTGGTCTCAGGTTTGTCTGGACGCCGCAGCGCCGCAGTTATCCCAACGCCTCGGTCACCTGACGCCGTCTACAGCTGTTCTGGTGAAATACACTACTTTACTTAACAATAACAATATCTGGAACATCAAATCAGTCTCAGCTGCTTCATTGTTTGTGTGTTTCCAGGGCTGTGTGTCTCTGTATTTCACCGAACGCTTTGGGTTTCCAGAGAGCTGTAAAGTGGTGGCCTTCACTGGAGACAATCCTGGTAAACAAAGCCTTTCTGTCTAAAGCGTACAATACAATACAATACAATACAATACATCTTTAGTGGCAGCCATGGTTGAAATGTGTCTTTGACCACACCAGCAAAATATACAAATACAGACACATACTACAAAACACATATGAAGACCATCATCCTGAATCATATAGCTTTTGATGAATAAATCTGATCGCAGCAGCTACAAAGAATCTTTTATAAATATGCATTATTATAATTCATCATAAAGCATGGAGTAGGAGAATATTACACAGAACAAACAGCTGATGCATGCGTGATTGTACAGTCCTTCAGAATCTGATCGCTGCTGAGATCTTACTGACTGTAGATGGCAGCAGAAGCACACCAATGCACTCTTTGCTCTGAGATGCTCTCATATATACTGGATGTACATATGCATATTTAAATTAATATCAGTTTTAAAATAATTGTTATAAATAATTCAATTCAAATAAGTTTTTAAATACATAGCATATATTTTATATTATCTATTTTACATAAAACAGTTATATATTTAATAAATGGTATAAAATGAATGTAATTGTAAGTCCAATCCAACAATTAAAATATGCATGTTTAAATTAATATATATTAATATACATATAATATACGTAATATAGTACACACAAACATACATTTTATAAAACTGCATTGTGTATATACACACACATACATGCATATAAATGTATAGAATTTATATAAATTTGTAATAATTTATAGAATTTATATTACCTAAAACTTAAAAAAATGTTATAGTATATTTTTTTATAAAACATAGTGAACATGTATGTGTATTTAAATTAACAAATTATAATTATGTATATAATATATTTATTCTAATTTATGGAATTTAAAGTAAATTAAGTAAACTTTTTATTTTATATAAAACTTTAGATAAATATATTTTTATGAAAATGAAAGGCAAGAATATGTATGGGTGTTATTAAATTTAAATAAATTATAATACAGGTGCATCTCAATAAATTAGAATATGGTGAAAAAGTTCCTTTGTTCTTGAATCCTCCTCACCTGTTGCCACTAATCAAGCTCCCTATAAGACTTGGTCTCGAGGTTACAAGCTTTCTTATCATTTACCTGCTGGATCCCTGTGGCTCTGTGGATGTCTTCCTCCCTCCAGTTGATTCTACTAAAGGGAAAGATAAGGATGATTAATTCCTCAGTTAAATCTTAGTTATTGCTCTTACCTGTTGAAGTTGCCTTCAGTTTGTTTAATAAAGAAGCTCGTCCTCGTATGCCTCTCCATCCAGTGTGTGACATCTATGGACTATTTACAATTAATCAATAAATTCACTTTTTTTTGTTATATGAACTAACTTAGAGTTAGTATAATTATGCCAAAAGTTTTTTATTATTTTTATTTTTTTTATCATTTTGCTATGAAAATAGCCTGAGATGCTGACATGGCATTAAATAAAAATATACTGCTACCTCCACTACTATTTTATATTATATAAAATGTATTTATAGTTATAAAATTAAGTAGTTGTTTTTGGTAAAATACTTGTTGAATATATACATGCTAATTTTAATCATAAATGAGACCTAAATGAAAATGGGTTATATAATTGTCATATTCAGAACCTATCATTTTAAGACTCTGATGTGATGAGAGATCTGTAGTTTATTCAGGAGGAGACCATGTTTAATGAAACCGCAAAAAAATTATGCATTTGACCGCGTACCTTTCTGTTTTGCTATAAAGTGCTGAAATGGATTTTCCTGATGTATTGATATTAGTATTCGGGGATCATATTTCCCGGCTGCTGAAGCTCCTGTTAGCAGGTGATTTATTGAATGTTTTTTCCTGGAAGGCCATCAGGATCCCCGCTGACCGCCTGCCGTTAAACTACAGCGAGTCGCAGATAAAAACCTTCGGTCTGTAACTGTGTTCAGCATCAAGAGCCTCCTCCAAAGCCAATCACATTCTTCCTGAGGCTCGTCTGCCTTTCATAATATCAGAGACATCTTTTCTAGCTTTCTGACATCCTTCAAGACTTCCTCTCTGTTTAGAGACCTTTTATTTTTATTTGTCTGATTTAATGATCAAATGTTTTTGTTTCAGGATCTCTGGCTGGTATGAGGCTACAGGAAGGAGATCTAGCGGTGAGTGACTGATTAATACACATATAAAACTGCAAAAACACTTATCAAGGATGCATTGAATTGATCAAAAGTAACAGTAAAGTATAAAATATTTACAATGTTACAGTAGATTTCTATTTCATATAAAAGCTGTTTTTTAACTTTCTATTCATCTGTGAATCCTTAAAAAAAAAAAAAAAAAAAAAAATATATATATATATATATATATATATATATATATATATATATATATAAAACAAAATCTAATAAAAATGACAAAAACACAGCAAAACTACTAAAACTTTAAATCTAAAATGAAAATAACAGTTTTAAAAAATAGTTAAAAAAACTAATCTTTATCCCTCTGACCATGGTTATTTTTATTTTTTTTAGCCCTGTAATTGCCTTCTGCATTTATGAAATGGTGCAATTAGTGATATATGCTCTGTGAGTGAATGTATGATCCAAACATCAAAGCTGTGCTGTATAAATGCTGGATGCCTGTGTGGAATCATCTGACGACAGCACGCGTGTGTTTAAGCTGAACAAGCTGCTCTGATCTGCTCTCAAATCAGTCATTTCTGCCTCTTTCATCCCTCTCCGTTTGAATGAATGTTAGCACGGACGCTTGTGGTTGTTTGCATTAGAGTCAGTGTTTACTCTGCTTTTTGCTGGAAATTGATCAGGTTGTTCGAGAAACTGCCTAAAATAACCAAAACCTGCTGCATTTATGGCTTTAGTATGGATTAATGAGAACGTTCTTGCTACTTTTCAGTGCATTTTTTCACTGAAGTTGTATAAATGTTAGGACAAAACATTCTTTAAGTAATTTATGTAATGTCTATGTAATGTGCTTTTCACTTTATTAATATTTGATGTACATTGTCATAACGATGAGAGAAAACCTTCTGAGAACATTCTGAGAACAGTCCTTATGATGATATTTGTACTTGATAAATGTTCTTGTAATATTTAGAAAACATTCTTAGAATATTACAAATAAACAGAGTTTTAGACTACATCGCAAAAGAGAGAATTTAGGAACCTTTAAATATAATTATAACGACAAGAAAAATTGAACTTTTAACGTTCTTACAATGTTTAAAAAATGTTCAAGTAACATTATTTTGGGTTAAAATAAAGTTAGTAATAATTCTTAGAATATTAAAAATAAACGTTCAAGTAAAGTTATATTTTGGGTGAAAATAAACGTTATGAATGTTTTAAGACACTTTTTGATACCTTTGAATAATGTTCTAATTATGAAAAGAAAACTGGACATTTTAATTTGATTAGAATATAACAAATAAACCTTAAAAATAATGTTGTATTGTGGGTGAAAACAAAGCGAGTAGAATGTTGCAAGAATAATTCTTAGAATATTAAAAATAAATGTTCAATAATGTTGTATTTAGGGTGAAAATAAAAAGTAGTAAGAAGTATTTTTGTGAGCTTATAATAAGAAGCTAAAGGAAGCTAAACGTTTGAACAATATTCCCACACGGTCATAATCTATATGTGTGAGCTGGGATGTGTTCGTAATGGCCAGAGCTGTTTGTGATGGACTTTAGTCTGGTTTCTCAGGTGAGTTTGGGCACCAGCGATACGGTTTTCCTGTGGATCCGGGACCCCAGACCCAGCATCGAGGGCCATATCTTCTGTAACCCGGTGGACTGCAGCGCCTACATGGCTTTGATATGGTAAAACACACAGTTACCGGTGTAAACCGTACATTACTGTCAGGCAGAACATGCACTGCTTACTGTGAGATACACTTACAAAAGATTGATTATAATTCATCTTAAAATCAATGAAGGAAATTAGAAATTGTTTTAATGTAAAGACAATCAAGACTTTTTTTTTTACATTGTACTTGGTTTTTCTCTTTACTGTAACGGAAAAAAAACTCATTCTTATTAACAATGTACAAAAAAAATGAAATGAGTTGTATTGCGTTTAATTAAAACAATCAAAAAAATGTTTTGTTTGCATTTTTATTTTACTTTAATAAAGTATTGGTTGTATTGCATTTAATTTATTCTGATTTAAATCATTTACAAAAATGTCTTAATTTATATTGTAATAGAGTAAATGGAAAATAAATAGTAAATAAATAAGACACTTTTTTTCTTATTTTGATGTGAAATATAAGTTCAGATAAAACACTTATGCTGTCTTTCATTTTTATATTGTAAACAAAAAATAAAGTGTTTTATTGCATTTCATTTATTCTGATTTAAATATTTTTTTATATTAATTTATATTGTAATAGAGTAAATAGAAAATAAATAGTAAATAAGTGCTGCATTTCTTCTGTTTGCATTTAAAACACACAGCTTTTTTTTTTTCTTTCTGTCACAGCTTTAAAAACGGCTCTTTGACGCGAGAGCGGATCCGTGATGAATGTGCTGGAGGATCATGGGAGCGTTTCTCCAGCGCTTTGAGATCCACACCGATGGGAAACAACGGAAATTTAGGTGATTTAAATATTCTATGTATCTAAAAAAACAACTTTTTCACTCCTTGAAATAAAGAAAAGTTAACTGAAATAAAATATAAAAAATTTAACTTATTTTATTTGGTAACTAATTGGCAGAGCAACATTTCTCATTTTCATTTCATTTAACTTAATGTATCAAAAGTATATGGACATATAAAAAAATAAAATGACAAAAACAAACAACAAAATTACTAAAAGCATAAACAATTGTTTGTTACCTCAAATGCAATGCATGTTAACTGAAATAAAATAAAATTTAAACACATTTCTCATTTTTATTTTGTTACTTGATGAAATAACTAAAATATAACTAAATGACTAAAATAACTAAAACTGAAATAAGATTTAATAAAAACTGTATAAAATGACAAGCACAGAGCAAAATGACTTACACCATAAACAATTGTTTGTTACCTCAAATAAAATACGTTCATTGTAATAAAATAAAATTTAAACACATTTCTCATTTTCATTTTGTTTAACTTAGTTATAAAATACTAAAAGTAAAACTAATACTAAAAATAAGTGAAAAAACTATATAGACATATAACAAATAACACAGTTTGGTTACACTTTATTTTAAGGTGTCCTTGTCACAGTGTAATTATGAATTTAAGTACTGAGTAATATTAATGAACTATATGAACTTACTATATGGTTATGATTAGGGTTTGGCTAAGTGTTACTTGCATGTAATTCTGAATAATTAATTATTATTATAATAGTAAGTACATGTTACGTGTAACAAGGACACCTTAAAATAAAGTGTTACCCAAAATTAATAAAACCATTAAAAACTTTAAGATACATGAAATAAAATAAACCTTAACTTATAAAAAAATATGAATACAATGTAAATAAGTCAACCAAAAATGTGAGTTTGGGGCAAAGCTGCCTGTGTTTGTGTTTAATGTGAGACGTCTCCTGTGCTCAGTTAATCAGTGAAGCTGTGTGTGTGTGTGTGTGTCTGTGTGTGTGTGTGTGTCTGTGTGTGTGTGTCTGTGTGTGTGTGTGTCTGTGTGTGTGTGTGTGTGTGTGTGTCTGTCTGTGTGTGTGTCTGTGTGTGTCTGTGTGTGTCTGTGTGTGTCTGTGTGTGTCTGTGTGTGTCTGTGTGTGTCTGTGTGTGTCTGTGTGTGTGTCTGTGTGTGTGTCTGTGTGTGTGCCTGTGTGTGTCTGTGTGTCTGTGTGTGTGTCTGTGTGTGTGTCTGTGTGTGTGTCTGTGTGTGTGTCTGTGTGTGTGCCTGTGTGTCTGTGTGTGTGTCTGTGTGTCTGTGTGTGTGTCTGTGTGTGTGTGTCTGTGTGTGTGTCTGTGTGTGTGTCTGTGTGTGTGTCTGTGTCTGTGTGTGTGTCTGTGTGTCTGTGTGTGTGTCTGTGTGTGTGTCTGTGTGTGTGTCTGTGTGTGTGTCTGTGTGTGTGTCTGTGTGTGTCTGTGTGTGTGCCTGTGTGTGCCTGTGTGTCTGTGTGTCTGTGTGTCTGTGTGTCTGTGTGTGTGTCTGTGTGTGTGTGTCTGTGTGTGTCTGTGTGTGTCTGTGTGTGTGTGTGTCTGTGTGCGTGTGTCTGTGTGCGTGTGTGCGTGTGTGCGTGCGTGTGTGCGTGTGTGTGTGTGTGTGTGTGTGTGTGTGTGTGTGTGTGTGTGTGTGTTTTCAGGTGTGTATTTTGATGTGATGGAGATCACTCCTCCCGCCGCCGGTGTTCTCAGGTTTAATGCTGAAGGTCGAAGGGTGAGTCGCTGTAAACGAGACTCACGAGTCGCTGCTGATTGATTTGCCCTTTTCAGCTTCGTTTACTGCGACTGAACAGGTTTGCAAATATTGCCTCTGATCAGATAATTGCTTAATTTGTGCTAATTGGGTCACAGTTTGGTTCACCTGCCATAAGACCCTCATTAACCCCCCAGCAGATCCACCGCCAGTGATCGCACTCTTTCTGTGATATTCACACTGTTTTTACCCAGAACAACAGTACAGACTATATATAGCAATGAAAGAAAAGAGGATATATGTTTAGAAGAAAACACCTCAGTGTAGTTTTAAATACAGTTCTTTAGTGGTTCTGCTTATTTCAAGAACCAATTTTCATAAACATTTTCAGGTCACATTTCACCTCAGTTTTTTTTAAAGACCATTAATTGTGAATTATTACATTACCGACAATTGTTATTTTATTAAACATTAACTTGAAACATTATTTAAAATCTCTGTAATGCAACAATAAGCCCTTTTTCACATACAGACTTTTCTGGAAAATTACCGGTAAATTGCCGTAAAGAGATCATGTGTGAACAGGGCCTTTTCAAAACGCCCGTCTCCGTCGCACAGACCTCTGCATTTGTGTAACATAATTGCTTTTTTTGTTTTTCATTTTTGTGTAATTTTGTGTGTATTTGGCCACTTCAGTCCAACAACAAACTGCGTAAAATAACTCCATACGATACTGGCTGTGGATGTGACTGTGAGCGCTCCGCCTTGAAACAGCCTCTGGAACCGATTGGCTTAAAAAAAACCTGCAAATTATACATTTTTGTGACGATGCAACAATGACCCGATTAAGCAAGTGACAATTTTGTCAGCTGTCCTGAAATGCGAGCGCAAGTCTTGGATCGGTGTGCAGGAGACGAGATGCGCTGATGTGAAGCTGCTTTGAGAGCGAAAGAGAGCAGACGAGTCCAGCTGAATCACTCACACTCACACTGACTGATTTAATCTGCTAGTTTGTGTGGATTTATTTACTCATATAACCTACATACTATCTTGAATAAATGTTTGCAGGAATTTCCCTCATTATAGACTTGAAAGCTGCGGGGATGAGTAAAACTATGTAATATACACACAATCCCCCACGAATTCTGGACATGATTAATTATAACTCTATTACAGAGATTTGAGAAATAAAATGTCATTATGTTTTAGTATTTTTTCTTTCCCCCCAGTCCTGGAAATAGCTGCTTTCAAAATGTAATAAAAGCACCTGATGCATGCTGTTAATCACTTTAGCTGGTCGCTCATCTCTCCCTCCTCTAATCACCCCGCTTTGTTCCGGGACCTCAAAGTTTTCAAATGAAGGTCTGGTTTGTAGTCGTCTATTACGATGTCTCTGGGACAAAAGCAGCTGCATGAATGCAAAAGTTTGAAACAAAACCATTTTTGTCCTAAAAACAAGCTTCATTTGATTAACTCTACATTGGTTTCGAGGTGAACTAAGACCTGGGCATGTTTTTGATTGTTCTGTAGAAATGTTCTTGATGATTTCTTTACAGTAGGTTCTTTTTTAAGGTTTGTTTGAAGCACCAGAACACATGTTTTCTAAAGCGCTAGATAATCAGGTCTTCTCTGTAAAAGCTTCTGTGTTTTTTGGGAGTGTTTTGGTTCTCCGTTCTCGCGGTGTGAATCCTGTCTTTGTGTTGCTCTCGCTCAGGTCGCTGCGTTTGAGAAGGAGGTGGAAATCCGAGCTCTGATTGAAGGACAGTTCCTGGCCAAACGAGTTCATGCAGAAAAACTGGGCTACAAGATCAGTGAGTATCTGGTGTCTCAATCATTAGTGCTGTCGTCTATATTACCCCGGCAAGCACACTTTAACAGCTGAATGAGTTTGTGTTGTGTTTGAATCCTCGAGTCCTTCAGAGGCATGCTTCACAACTCAAGCTCTGGTTCTGTCCAGGCCATTGGACCATTGCAGGGATCTCTTGGCAGGTCTTCCAGCCAGTTCTATCAAACCTCTACAATTAATCCAGAATGCGGCAACAACATACATTTTTAATGAGCCGAAGAGAATGCATGTCACACCTCTGTTTATCAGTTTGCACTGGCTACCAATAGCTGCTCACATAAAATTCAAGGCATTAATGTTTGCCTACAAAACCACCACTGGCTCTGCACCCCTTTACCTAAATTCATTACAGACTTATGTGCCTCTAGAAGCTTGAATTCTGCAAGCGAACGATGCATTATTGTTCATTCACTGACTTTTTCATTAACTGTTCTTCAAGAATCATCTTTATTTGACCCTCTAACTCTAGCACTCTATTCTAATTATATTTAATGTATTTATTGACTTCACCGTCTAGAACTTGTTTTCTTAATGATAGTGGATATGTGTGGGGAAGATCAGTCCGTCATGCTTCCGTCATGTTTAATATTCACTCATGATGATGCAGAGGCGATGCAGTGGAGAATTTGTAGCATTTTTAGCTCTCAAGTGCCACTGGAAGTATCTTACATGAAATTCAAATCATCTTTAAAAATATATCAATTAAAATTAAATATATTTTGTCAAATGTTTGAAGTCCAAAAATAATAGCATTTATTTGAAGTAGATTTTTTTTTAATATAAATTCTAATGCAATTATAATGCTAATTATAAATTGTGAATAATTTAGTACTTATTAATTTTATTACATATTATAAATGTCTTCACTGTCACTTTTGATCAATTTAATCCTTATCCAATGCATCCTTATTGAACAAAAGTAAATTTCTTAAATTTTTAAATTTTTCTGAATTCTTTGATTAATAGAAAATTTAAAAGAACAGCATTTATTTGTAAATTATATAATTTATTATATATGTTCTTTACTGTCACTTTTGATCAGTTTAGTGCATCCTTACCAAGTAAGCATTTTTTTTAAAGAAATTAACACTTTTATTAATCATGGATGCATTAAATTGATAAAAAGTGTCAGTAAAGACATTTATAATGTCACAATATATTTCTATTTCAAATAAATGCTGTTCTTTTGAATTTTCTGTTCATCTGTGAATCCTGAAAAATAAAATGTATCACAGTTTCCACAAAAATATTGTGCAGCACAACTGTGTTCAACATTGATAATAATCAGAAATGTTTGTTGATCAGTAAATCAGTATATTATTATGATTTCTGAAGATCATGAGACACTGAAGACTGGAGTAATGATGCTGAAAATACAGCTGCAGATCACAGAAATACATTACAGTTTAACACATATTCACAACAGCTGTTAAATTGTAATATTGTCATATTTTTTAAAGCATTTTTGATCAAAAAATTGTAGCATAGTTTAACAGAAGAGAGTTCTTTAAAAAAACAAAAACAATCTTAGTCCAAAGTTTTAATTGGTAGTGTATATCATATATAAGTATTAAGTGTTTGCGCTGCACTAATAACGTCAGATTAAAGTGTCCTCCAGTGATATCCGTGTCTCTTCCAGCCGGATTTGACGTGTATCCGCATGTTTTCTCTGTTAGCCGGAGGCAGCTTTTATCAGACAGGTTCTCCGCGGGTCGATTTGTGCTGAAGGTGTTTGCCGCGGGGCGACGGCTGAGTGAAGGTCAGCGCTGTTCAGATCAGGGTTTATGCTGGACAAACGCCCTCCATCAATAATTATTAATAATGCACTCTTCTGTAGAAGAACACAAACAGCTCAGAGATGCAGCTGCGTCTCAATGCGTTACACATTTACATTATTGATCATCAAACAGCCACACAGTTCATTCTGTGACCGTCCTTATGATTCTCTCTCTCCTGATTATATACGTGCTTAGCAATATATCCCTGTAAAGAAGGAACTGATGATGATGATGATGATGAAGGCCACACCCCTCACATTGTTTATTCTGACTCGGAGATCTTACTAAATTCATCATAGTGCTGAAGGATATTGATCATGGAATTATTCACTATCTGTAATGTATTTCTGTATCAAATAACATTTATTCTTTAATGAATGTTTAAAAATGTTTGCTGTTCTGTTGATGTAGGAGTGATCACAATGTGTGTGTGTGTGTGTGTGTGTGTGTGTGTGTGTGTGCAGCACCTGTAGGTCTGATCGTGTTTTAGTGTGCATTAAGAGAAAAGAGCCTCATGAATATTTAATGAATGCAGATGAGGCTGATCTTAATCATTCCAGTGTTTTTTATGCAGAGGAAATGTTGACTGCATGTGTTTTCTGAGCATTTCAAGTGTTTTTAAGCATATATAATGTAAAGCCTGATTATCAGGTTCTTGTTCTTTATTAAGATGCAGTTTACTGATCATAAATCTGTTTTTCATGATGAATTTTACAAGTGCAATAATTTTATGCTTTGGATCTGCAGTGATTTTCATTTTTATGTTCCCTTTTATTGCATAACATTTGTTTTTATGCTTCATGCAGCCTGAATTATGCTTTAATTAGCATAACATAATGTTTTATGTCTCATTGTGGCCTGTGATGGCAGCGTTAACATTTGATATCTGGTGTTGAATCATACAAACACATGCATAGAGAAAATCAGCTCACAGCTCTTCTGTTATTCTAGGGTCGACCGGGGCTAGTTGTCACAGGTCTCAGTAAGGCTGGTTTATGATGATATTCAGTATAACATGAATGAATCTGTTTTATAGTTGCTGGTACACGAGTGCTGGCCACAGGAGGAGCGTCTTCCAACAAAGACATTTTACAGGTATTTTACAAAACAACACTGAGATTTGCCAGATTTATATAAATGATTTTCTTCCTTAGTATTTTGGTCTTGTTTTCTAGTATAAATATCTAAGCATTCTTGAATCAAGATGCATTTACTTGACCGGTAAAATGACTTAAGATATTAAGTCTTGTTTTCTGAAAAAATTATAAAAATTTTGTAAGCTTTTGCTTAAAACAAGCAAACATATCTGCCAATGGGGTAAGAAAAATAATCTTAATTCAAAGGCTAAACAAGACTATTTTTGTTTAAATGTAAATGTGTCTTGATTATGTTGTAATGTCCCTCAGGTTCTGTGTGACGTCTTCAACGCTCCGGTCTACACCATCGACGTGACAAACTCAGCCTGTCTGGGCTGCGCTTACAGAGCCTTACATGGTAATAATAATAATTACATTATCAGATAACTCTGGTCCTGACATCCCATAGAGACCAACTGTTAATATTTGTTTACATGACAGCACTAGATCTACTAGATAAGCCAGATTCACATTTAATAAGATAATGCAGTTTCAGATGTCTAATTTTTATATATTTTAATGACTAAATAAACTATTAGCATATTTAACGTGCATGCAATTTACATTTTAAATATTAAATGTTGTAAATCTGTATGTTTGTCAACACTGCCCATAAATGTAATATATATATATATATATAAAATAAATATATAAATAAAAAAAAAGTTTATTCAGGTAAATCTGCAAAATTTGGCTTGCATTTCCTTAGGTTTTTTTTTTTGTTTATATATTTTGATTTTGGTATATTGTTTATATATTTTGATTTAAAGTTAGATTTACTAATTACATTTGGACAAAAAAAAATAAGATTTATTTTTAATATTATTTATTTATTATTTTATTATATGTAATGCATAACTAATGCATGACAAAATGAGACAAAAATGTGATCCTGGACCACAAAACCAGTCATAAGGGTTGATTTATGCATCATAAAAGTTGAATAAATGCGCTTTCCATTGATGTATGGTTTGTTATGATGGACAATATTTGTCTGAGATACAACTATTTGAAAATCTGGAATCTGAGGGAGCAAAAAAATCTAAATATTGAGAAAATCTCCTTTAAAGTTGTTCAAATGAAGTTCTTAGCAATGCATATTACTAATCAAAAATGAAGTTTTGATATATTTATGGTTGGAAATTTACTAAATATCTTGATGGAACATGATCTTAATATCCTAATGATTTTTGTCATAAAAGAAAAATGTATAATTTTGACCCATACAATGTATTATTGGCTATTGCTACAAATATACCTGTGTTACTCATGACTGCTATATTATTAATGTAAATCTGGCAAAATAGAGCTGTTTTGTTGACTTTGTCATATTTGGAGCCCTAGACAGTTATTATAAGGACCGAAGCGATATTTGATATTTGCTGTCCAGAATCTGTGCTTCAGTTCAGCGTCTTGATCCACATCGATCTGATCATGCAGACGGAGCACTAATGAAGTGTGTTTGCTGTGAGTGTGTGAGACGCATGGGTCTGATCAGGACAATATGATGGAGAGGCAGTGAATCTGAAGCGTCCCGTCAGAATCAAACACAAGCGGATGAGGCTTTAATCACAGCCTGATGAGGGCTGTCTGCTTCATAATTAACGGTCAGGGCCCTTTCTTTAACAGACGTGGAGAGTGACTTTCTGAAGGGTTTACAGATGATTCTTATTGTGCATTAATCCTGACGACGAGCTGCTGTTAATTAGGAGAACAGACTGCGTTTCCATAGAAACACACTGACCGTGTGGAGATATCAACAAAAACTATCAAAAATATATTCAAAAATATATAATCCTTAGAAATAAGAAAACTATTTTACAAAATCATATTTTAAACTTTTTAAATATGTAATATAATGAATATTTAGATAAAATTTGGAATAATTAGATGTACATTTGGGGATTTAGCAAATGTACATAAATTGTAAATTAAAAAAATAATAAAATAAATGTAAATACACACACACACACATACACATACATATATATATATATATATATATATATATATATATATATATAATATATAAAAAAAAAAATTTTTTTTATATTTAGGGCTGTCAATTGATAAAAAAAATGTAATCGCGATTAATCTTACATTTTTATTTGTTCTAAATGTACCTTAAATGAACACTTCAAGTTTTTAATACTCTAATCAACATGGGCATGGACAAATACGGATGCTTTATGCAAATGTATGTTTATTACTAGACATGTTTCAAAGGTAGTTTAAGACAACATAACCAGCTCTCCCTTCAAAGATGTTAATCTGCACAAAACAATCCTGATAATCGAGCCGTCGTCTGATGAAATCAAATACACATAAGATAAAGACAATAGCTGTGCTGTGATTTCGGCTATACTTGCATGTAAAATTAGAGAAGCAGCATAATATCTGTGTTTAACTGAATTAAAGCGCTGCTCCTCTCCGCCGCTCGCTGAACAGAAACTGAGCAGACGCAGAGAGAGAGGTGTGTGTACGCTGGGAGAGCATGACCTCACGCTCGCGCGGCAGAACAGCAATTCTCAGAAACTAAATAAGGTTCAGGCGCTTTTTTGAAGGGAAAAAAGTCACTAAAGGGGTCTGCACTGATGTTGAAGAGAGTCTCTTCTCTCTCCTCTCCTCTCCTCTCCTCTCGTGCAATCTGTACTCGAAGCTGACCGTCGAGTGGACACACAGTTTCTCCGAGGATGATGAGCTGAAGGAGAAACTGATGTAGCTGCTGTAAAACCTCATTAGTCTTTCACACGAGATGAAGCAACTTCTGTGAAACAGTAAAACCCTGCGGATCTCCTGTCCGTCGGTTCATTGACTTCATGTCTGTTATACTGGCAGAGCGTGTTTTATAAGGCCTTTATTTACCTTATTTTGAAATCAGTTTGCTTTTGTCTATGATTTAATAAGGCCTCGGATCTCACATGACGTCGTGCGGCCGGCCGGTGCTTTTCAGTGCATCTCTCAGAAGAAATCTTTTATTTCAGTTTCTGGGTTCAATAAGGCTTTCATTATTCACTGCTGTAATGCATGCGCTGGATTTCACTGCGGTTTGGTTCTCAGTTCATCTGAACACTGTGTAGAAGATGAAACATCAGAACTCTGCGGCTCTGAACCTTGATTTTTACCTGTTTAAATGCTAATTAAACTAAAGAAGCGTTTTTAATCATCGATCAGTGCTGATCATCGTCACACCAAAGCTGTGTGTTAGACCCAATCTTTGGACTTTCTTATCTACGTTAGACCTGATCCGTTCTATAAAATGATTGGGATTTATAGTTAAAAGCATTAGAATGGATTAATATTAAAATTATTAAAATTAATGTTTTCTATTTTTAATTTTATTAATCTAAAATGGAATTTAGATTGTGATTTATAATTAAAAGCTTAAATAAAAACTGATTGCGATGAATAGTTTTTATTTATATTCTCTAAAAAGGACAAAATAAGCACCTACAAAAGTGACCTGATGCATGAAACACACAGCAGTTGGCTGAGAGCGAGTCAATGATGACATCATTTTAATATGTTGGCTGAAATATTCCCTTAAACTCTTTATGAAACACATGTTTGTAATATGTACACACTTAAAAATAAAGGAGCTTTAAAGGTTCTTCACAGCGATGCATAGAAGAACCATTCAGTCAAAGGTTCTTTATAGAACCTTCTCTTTCTTACCTTTTTATAATCTGAAGAAGCTTTTGTGAAACAGAAAGGTTCTTTATGGAATTATTTAGACACACGGGTTCTTCTATGGCATCGTGAAGCAGCTTTATTTTCATGAGTCCTGCACTGACCTGATTGAGTGTTTGTTCGGTGACTCTGTATGACTGAATGTGTGTGTTTCTGCAGGTCTAGTGGCAGAAACAGGAGCATCTTTCACAGAGACGCTCAGAAACGCTCCAGAACCTCAGCTGGCCATCAGACCCGCGCCGAGAGCACAAGAGGTACAAATACTCACATCACAATATTCCTTTCTGAATCACAATTCAGTGTCGATCCTGACTGTCTCTCACTGGTGACGTTACTGTGTATAACATCAGAGATAAATCCTTCACAAAGCAAACTGTGAGTCAGTTTCTTCTACAGGTTCATTTCAGAGAATCAATTACAACATGATTCAGTGATTCCTTGATTTCATCACATATTGCAGTTCATTACATGTCAATTGAGTTTCATTAAAGGGGTGGTTGATTGCGATTTCACTTTTTTAATGTTAGTTAGTGTGTAGTCTCAGCTCAGCCCTTTAATTAGTGTGCTTATTGTAATTTCAAGTGTTTCAGTTCAGTTCAGTTCATTCATTCAGTCGTGATTCATAGTGAAACAGTTATTCAGAGCCAAAATATAATTTGCAACGTCATTAAACAATACTAATATTTTATTTTTATTTGTCTGAACTGCTCCATAAAATGTCATTTGCATTGTGATTTATAGTGAAAATCTAAAAAAAATACCAAAAAGTGACAAGTTGATGCATTTTAGTTTTATTTTATGAATATTAATTGTGATTTATGGTGAAATCCTCTAAAAAGTTAAAAAACATTAAAAAAAAAAAAAAAGTTGAAATGTATTCATTTTAAAAAGTTGATATGATTTTATTTTACTTTTCGTCTGAGCTGTTCTATTCCATAACATGAAAATATGATTTAAAATCTCTAAACCAAAGCTGATAAAATTTTATATTTTATTTTTAGTTATAGCTCTGATTCAAATCAGGACACACGGTTATTTACAACCAAAATATAATTAGTCATTAAACAGAATTATTATTGATTAGTCCTCAACTCAAGATCGGGGTCATGAGCCTTCAGATCACGCTTCGGTTCAGACCAGTTTTGAATAAATCCATGTAGATGTTAAATGAGTGTTTGATGTAGTAACAACATCTCTTCTCTTGACTGTTGACTTCAGACTAGAAATAGAAGCGTAGTGATTGATCTGTCTGAGTGATCAGCAGTGAAACAGCAGATCTCGGTCTCGCTGATCTTCTGAAACGCTGCACATGATCCGGCGTCTCTCTGCTGATCTCTGACCCGCTTCATGAGTCAGTGCGTCTTCATTAAACGCTTCATCCCGCCGCAGAGATGCATTGTGAGGGAAATTGCACTCGCAGGGTCAGTCCGGGACGAGCCGAATGCCGCTGAATCTAGACAAAGCCTCTTTCATTGAGGCTTTACAAACACATTCAGACCCCATGAACCTGCAGGATGAGAGAATATGAGACTGATGCATCTATATCATGTCTATATGATCCTGAATAGCCGAGGTCAGGAGTAGCAATATTATTAGAATTATATGGTTTATATTTATATGGTGCGTAATTTAGTCGTGATTTTTGATGCTCAGCTGACTTTTAATTCTCATTTCAAAAACATAACTAAAGTTGCTTTTTTCCATCTTCGTAACATTGCTCGCATTAGACCCTTTCTTTCCAGGCCTGATGCTGAGAGGCTTATTCATGCCTTCATCACATCACGGCTCCATTATTGTAATTCTCTCTTTGGGGGTTTACCAGCAAGTTCTGTTAAGAGATTGCAATATATACAAAACTCAGCTGCGTGAGTTTCGACTTATACATCTGCACGCCATCACATTACCCCAGTGCTCCAGCAACATCATTGGCTCCCGGTTCAATCACGTATTGATTTTAACCTATAAAGCTGTGCATGGGCTGGCTCCAGATTACATCTGTGATTTGGTCACTCTTTCTACTCCTCCTCGCTCTCTCCGCTCTGCTGGTTGTCTCTCCTTGTATCAGCCTCGTTGTAAATTAAAAACCATGGGGGGGGGGCTTTTTCTTATAACGGGCCTAAGCTATGGAGCGCATTACCTGCGTTCATTAGGAATGCTGCTTCCTTGGATTGCTTTAAGAAACTTCTTAAGACGCATCTCTTTAGTAAAGCTTTTAATGTGTGATTATTTACTGTGAATTTATTTTGATATGTAGTTTTGGTTGATTTTTGTTTGTATGTGTTGTAGCGCTTTGAGTTTAAGAATGGCGCATTACAAATTAAATTTATTATTATTATTTTAAGTGCATTTAAATTTAACTTTAAATGCATATGATTTATTTTTAAATGCATGTAATTTAATTAGTTTAAATTTTAAAATTGTATTTATTTATTTTAATACTCTTACTAATTAAGTAATTTTATTATAATTATCATTTAGTCTTCACATTATCATTATACTTTTAATTATACATTTAATGTTTTAAATTATATTTTTAATTTTTTTATGATTTACTTCATTTTTGCTTTTCTTCAATTCACAAACCCCAGTTTGAGAAACCCGGCTGTGGAGGAAATTAGAGTATTTTGCATAGTGCAATGAACTCTTCTATGGAAATTTGGGTTTCTCTTTGTTTCTGGACAAGTAATATGTCAAATGTAAGTATGATTTGTTATAATGAAGTTTATATTACGTTTTGTTTACCTGTCAGCGTTTTAACTACCTTCCCGATCACAGCTGAAAGACTGACAGCTCTATTTAGCAAAAGGCAAACTGAAGGAAATATCCCATCATGCTCTGTGAAATCATTACTATGCATGAGTTTGGCAACACGAAGCATTATGATCCGGTTTTTCTGAATGTTGAAGATGTAGTTTGTATTCGAGCCTCTGAGGCCTCAGATGATCGGATGATCTGGAGCTTGACGTGTTTTCCACAGAAGAAAGAAAGTCATATGGAGTGAGTAAATGATGACAATATGATCATTTTTCGATAAACTCTTGTGCCTCTATAAATGTCTCGTCCAACACGTATCAGTTGCGTTTGCGTGTTGAAATGCATGGAAGCCCATTTCCAACACATCAGAAAAACAGAAGTCAAGTCTAAGTAGTAAGTCAAAACTATGAGATAAACACTCAGAATTATGACATAGTTGGGCATAATTAGAATATAAAAAGTTGAAATTGTAACATAAAATGTTGAAAACTTTTATGCTGCTATTTTCTATCTTTTACATAACAATTTTGACGTTTTATCTCATAATTAAGATTTGGATGTCATAATTTTGACTCTTTACACCACAATTATGACTTGTTTTAATTACAATTTTTAATCTCATAATTGACTATTAATATACTCAGTCATAATCTTTTTGTCATATTTATGATTTAGTATGTTGTAATTGTGACTTTCTCTTAATTATGATTTTTAATCTTATGATTTAGTGTTTCATAATTTCAACACTTAATGACTTTTTAATCTCATAATTATCTTTTTGTTCAAATTATGATTTGATGATAACTGGCATAATTTCATTTGTTTTGTCATAATTGAATGTCATAATTGACTTTTTATCTCATAATTATGACTCAGTATTTCATAATTTTATCATAATAATGACCTTTTAATCTCATTGATTTGTTAAAATTATAACTCAGTGTCATAATTTCGATTTATCTCATAATTATAATATATGTCATATTTGGACTTTTCCACATAATTTTGATTTGTCATAACTTTTAATTGTATAATAGCTTTTTATGTCATAATTATGACTTTTTTTCTCATTATGGCTGTCATAATTTCCATGTGTGATACAGCAATATAATTATGAACTTTTGTTAATTTTGACTTGGTGTCATAATTTCAATTTATCTCATAATTATGACTGTCATTATTTTGACTTATGCCATAATTATTATTTTTGATGTTTTAACTGTGACTTGGTGTTTCATAATTTTGACTTAACTCATTTTTGACTTGTCGTAATTGTGACTTTTATCTCATAATTCTGATTTGCTGAAATCTTCCAGAGCTGAAGGGAATATAACGCGGTTCTGTCTGAAACACCTGGAAACAGTCTGTGATGTAGAGTTGCATTATTAAGCTGAGGGCAGGCGGTGTCGTGTGTCCCGTTGACTTGTGCTGTATAAATTAGAGATGTGCTTTTGATGATATGACTGTGTGTCATACGCAGGCCACTGGTTTATTATAACTGGCTCTGACCTCCAGCTGCACATTCAAACAGCCTCTGATTACATCTCGTTATCCTAATGTCCTCTCTGTGTCTCGTTCCCTTTCAGAAGAGCTGGAGCTTATTTTCTCTTTCTTCTGTTTGCATTGTAGTGCATTACAGGAAATTCTACTAATGTTTAGATGGAGCGACTCCATGACATTTTAAAGTCATTCAGAGCTCATTTATTTATTTATTTTCTTTTTATTTATATAACAGCGGAGTCTTACAGAATATTTGCGGAAACAATATTTTGCTAAAATTACTAAAATAAAAATCAAACTAGATAAATACATATTTAGTCTCTAAGCCTTTAGAATAATTGAATAATTGATAATTTCCCTGTATATCAGTGTGAATCACTCACAGCATCTTACATGAGTCCGTCTCTGTCATGTGACACAAGCACATCCAGACACACAGCGAGTTTTTGAGTCAAACACTGAACGATACGGCAGCATATGGTGGAAATAAACTCCCAGATGAATTCCTCAAGGACAGACGACAAACCTAATACAGCCCTAAACCACATTACACAGCAGCAGAGGAACAGGAGCTGAATATGGACTGATCTTTTATTCTGTGATATTGAAGAGTTTTCTGGAGGTGTTGAGCTGTTCATTGACGTGTTGTTGGTGTCGTTGCAGGTTTATGAGCCGCTGATGCTCAGATACGCAGCGCTGGAGGATCAGCTTCTCAAAGATCATCAGAAATCACTCCATCTGCTGTGAGACCTCCACAAATCTCATCTCTTCATGCAAACAAACACAGATACAGCTGCATCATAGTAACTCAGAACGATTGAAAGGAATGATTTGTAGCTGTGCTTAAATCAGACTTTAAAAGTCAGATTTTATCATTAAAATATTTTTGCTCAAATTTAGTAGTTAAATAAACAATGCTATTAACTATTAAAATAAATTGCACATTTTTGTAGTACATCTTAACTACAAATTAAACCTTAAATATAGATGAATTTATTATGATTATTTTTTTTAATCTCATGACAACAACATTAGAAGCTTGAGATGATTCCTTGAATCATTGTTAAATGGTATTTAAAAGTAATATTTTAGGATTATTAAAATATTAAGTAAAATAATAGTGATATACTGTAATTCAATGATAAATTCCAATGATAAATTTTTTGTAATGCATTAAATACAAATTATAAATATTTAATTAAATGTATGACTAAGAATAAAAACAAATATCTCTAAACATATATAATAATGCTTATTAGTATTCATATTTTAGTGCTGTCAGAGGATTAATCGCATCCAAAATAAGTTTTTGTTTATATAATATATGCGTGTACAGTGTATATTTATTATGTATATATGAATACACACACATGCATGTATATATTTAAGAAAAATATTTTGTTTATATATTGAATATATTTCTATATAATATAAATAAATGTATATTCATGTAAATAATTTCTAAAATATATACTGTGTAATTTATATACATAATAAATATACACTGTACACATTATGTAAACAAATTTTTTTTATTTTAAATTTTTATAATAAATATATTTTTATATAATTTTATATAATTTTTATTTTGGATGCGATTAATCGTGATTAATCTCTTCACAGCACTATAATATTTATATTAAGTAATTAATGCTTCTAAAGTGGTACCAGTTAATTTTGTTGAATTTAATAACAGCAGAGGTTTGAAATCTGCAGAAGTGATGTGAATGCATTGAAGTAGATGTGGTTTTCATATGAATCCAGATGTTTTTGATGCATTCAGTCTGTCTAGATAAACACGTCAATCATGTGATCAGATGCACTTATTCATGACCTGCTGTAAAGGGACTCCGTTGCATAATAAAGACCTGTTTGCACGTGTGTTTGTGTGGATTTATCTGTGCACCTGTGAACCAGAGATACACAGCAGATCGAGCATCAGCCTCAGGTAAATACTGCTTTCTTCAGGTTTGGCCATTGCTTTGTTTAGGAAAGGTTTATCTGGTTCAGTAGATCAGATGTTGTAGTTCTGAGGTCTGTTTGATGTTGATTCATGTTCCTCTGTGTCTGCAGCATCTGAAGTGATGTTCTTCTGTGATTCAGGTCAGTTTCTCTGATCTTCTTCAGTGCATTCAGTGCTCTTAGAGATCTGATGTATTTCAGCTCTCCAGCTCACGTTGTACAGAAAAATAAAAAGAATTAATAACACCGTATCAGTGCTCTTCGTGTCCAGGAGGGTTTTTCACTCGTTCAGACCGAGTGTGTTTGACCTGAGATGAGTTGATGGGTCTTTGACGTTTAGCTTCTGTGTTTGTGCGGCTGGAGCTCGTGTTGTTTTACATGAATATATGTCAGAAATCAAGATTCAGTTTGTGTCAATCCATTAGAAGTGGACTGTGTGTTTAAAGGAGGAATGAATATGTAGCCTAAATAACGAAGCATTATTGGTTAATTTTCTCAGTGCAGACGGCAGCAGGGCTTCGTCAGTGTAGATTGAGGTTGGTCTGATTGGACAGATGTTTATTGTTGAAGTACATCACATGATCTTTTTTTCTATCATTTTTACTTGATGACGTAATGTAAGTTTCTCCTCTGAAGTAAAGCTGGCAGTGATCGATCTGTAACGGCTATATTTGGGATCTTTGTTGCTATGGATACTGATTATTAATAGCACAGTGATCAGATTTATCACAAACGACTGTCTAATGTGTCAAAGCAGTCGATCAGAGACGCCTTCATCATAATCATAACTCAGTCAGAGATGTTTTCAGCTACACTTTAATGCATTTTAACTTGCATTATGCATAAAGGCTTTTGGTAAATTTTTTACGGTTTTGGTTTTAGTTAACAATTATAGTCTTAGATCGGAGCAGTCTGTGTCCTGAAATCATGTCACACGTCAGTATTTAGTTTTCTTGATTTAATGTGTGTTTGCAGTATGCAGCTTTCACTGATGTGTTGCACTAAAGCTCTAAACTGAGAGTCAGTGACCAGCAAACGCTTTCTCTGCTGATCATTAGTTTAATTATGTGTTTATATCTGGATGGTCAGTCCTGACATGAGTGGAGGGACACAGATGGTCAGTTCAGCGGGGGTCAAACAGATACGAGTCTAATCTCAGGCCATCCTGCAGCGCTCAGGGCCTCAGAGATCTGTTTAAACCCGGGTTAATGCTGCATCAGTTTAACTCATCTACAGCATCTAAACATCTGAAGCGTCTCTCCATTACACTCAAAACAAAACAAACTCCAATTCTAGTCCAACTCGAAATCGCATGTGATTTATTTTCCTAAACCAGTTCATTGCAAACTTGACTTCATTGGTCAGCTCAGTCACACAGACACCTGTCTGGACAGCTTTGTGCTTGACTGGTTTGGGAAAAAATGCATTGAAAGTAGTTAAAGAACAAAATTTGAGTCTAAAAGTGTTTATGTTTGAACTATGTTGATGTTTTTGAAACCATATGTATTTTAATATCTGTCCTTTGCCGTTGGAGTTGCATTGTAGGAGTTTAGAAAAAATCTAAATCTTCTGAAGCATTATAAACCTCTTTACTGCCACTTTTCATCAGTTTAATGCATTCTTGCTGAAAATATTAATTTCTTAAAAATATATATTTTTTTGTTAATATTTAGAATTAGATTTTATTTTTGTAATTTCTGTTTTCTTTGCAATTTTAGTTAGTTTTAGTAATTTTGTTGCTTTTTTAAAATTTTTTTTTAGATGTCTATACAGTTTTCTGTTGTTTATTAGGTTTAGTTCTTTTAGTTGTTTTAGTTCTTAAATTTAAATCAAATGAAAGTGAGAAATGTTGCAACTGGCTGAAATATATTTTTTCATATTTTATTTTATTTCATGTCTGTTAACATTTATTTCAAGTAACAAAATATTTTTAGGGTTTTGTTTTTAGTTATGGTTATCCATAAAGCAATATTATGGATTATGGGCTCATATTTTAACCTAAAAGCACGGTTTTAATGCTGAATGTGTTTCAGCTTTTGTCTTCTCCAGATGTTAACTGATGGACTGGAGTGGTGTGGATTATTGTGATGTTTTTATCAGCTGTTTGGACTCATTCTGACGGCACCCATTCACTGCAGAGCATCCATTGCTGAGACACTGATGCAGAGACACATTTCTACAAACCTGATGAAGAAACAAACTCATCCTGATCTCAGATGAACTGAGGGTCATTTTTGGGTGAACTATTCCTTTAAAGATCAGTCAGTCTCAGATATGTGTGTGATTGTGTGGTGATCTGGTTTGAGAAGTCTGACGCTGATGGAAAACCTCTGAGTTTATTGATGCTGTTCTCCGTGTCCGAGTCAATCTGCCTCACGCTGAGCTGCTCTCGCTTTAATGTCTGAGAGTTTAATGGAGCTGATTTCTGGAGCAGGAAGTGATTTTAGACTCAAGACGACAGTGAAGACGCTGTATTAACACGATCACGAGGAAAGCAGCTGCAACACAGACTGAACACAAACTGATGCTGAGTTTACTTTCAAACCATTTTCACTCAGAAGACATCGCGTTTCTGTATATTTTTGTCTAGTGTTAACTGCACACTGCAGAAAGTGATTTTTATTGTTTTCCATGCAGTACAAATATTGAATTGCTCTTAAATCAAGAAACATTTACTTGAGATGCAAAATTACTTTTTTCCCTAGAATGAATGAATAAATAATTAGCATTTTTATTTAAAACAAGAACAAATATCTGCCACTGGGGTCAGAAAAATAAACCGAACTCAAAAAGAAAACAAGTTTATTTTCCTGACCTCACTGGCAGATTTTATAAAAAAAATTATATTTGTATTTTGATTGCAAAATATCATTTTCTTTTCATCTTTACGACCCTTGGTAGTGTTTTGGTAGCACTGATCTAGAGATTATCTAACAATATTCACTCTCTTTCAATATATTGATCAGTTTTTGGCTACTGTGTCTTTAAGACTTGTATGTGAACGTACAGTAGCAGCACAATCTTTCAGACACATTTGGCTCTCATCATTTGTTCTTCTGCTGTTTAGGAACATGCTGTCCTGCCTTCTCTTGATTACCTCGTCGTGACTGAACAGGAGTTTCTGATCCTCCAGCACACGGTATGTTGAGATGAGAGCGATGAGTGTTTCCTCTTGCCGCAGGAAGTGCTCTATATTCTCTGCCAGCGGCTCATTAGTGAGAAATATTTCATTCGTATCCGGCGAGCTGCTGGAAAATCTGTCGCTTTATAGTGTGAAGTTACATCATCTCATCTCAGTCGATCCTCAGCTCTTCTGCGCTTCCCCTGTGGACATACAGTCAGGTTCATTGCATCTGATTAATATGCATCTTAATTAATCTGCACATACGCTTCTGCTGCTAATTTATGAGCTTTGCTCTGAAATCACATCAGATTTGAGGGAAATCTAGTTTTGTGGCCAGGGTTATTATAGTTAAATCCAAAACTAATGGGAAAAAATGTGTTACTTGAAATAAAATCAACTTTAACTGGGAAAAAAGTATTTTATAACATCATGGTAGCCTGATTGAGATAATCGGTTATTTTTAGCATCAGATATTATTATAGTTTGTTAATATTTTGAATGACTTTTTACTTTTATATTTTCTGTTTTCATTTTAATTTAGTTTTAGTAATTTTATGTATTTTTGCAATTGATATTTATATATTTTATTATATTTATATAATATTAATATTTACTATATTAATATATAATATTGGTATTTTTACTATATTTATATTAGTATATATTTCACTTATAGTTAAACTAAATCAAAATAATTTAAATATTTTATTTCAGTTAAATTTTATCTTGTCAAACATTGTTGATTACTATGTTATTAATTACTGTCATTTAATTATTTTCCCTTGATAAAGTAAGAGCAATTAAATACTATTGAACAATTCTATATAAAACAATAGTGAATTTAACAAAAATATGTCTTTAATGTAACCATCTCCCTTTAAATACTTTGGTCGGTTAAAAAATAATTTATTCAATTTTATATTATTTATTTAAAAGAATTAAAGCAGAATTAATTTGAAAAGAATTTAAAAGCAGTTTCATGTCTATTCTTTTATTGTTATTCTGGTTGAGGTTAATATTGGATTTTGAAATTAATTGGTGAAAAGCAATGCAATACTTTTTTAGAGAGAGAGAGTAATTAGTACAGTAATCTAAATACACAGGTTGAAGATGTAATTAATAGCTAGTAATGAATTACCTTTTTTAGAGTAACTTACCGAACACAGATGTCAAGTAATGAACATTTTTAATGGTTTTAGATATTTTAGTAGGCCTACATTAAGTTAAATTAAATGCAAAATGTTGCTTTAAAATACTGTAAACCTAGTGGACTGTCTGGCCATCCTTACATACTGCAGCAATAGTAGAGTAGTGTGGAAGTATTGAGAACACAGCCATGGAGACTGTACTAATGAGTCAAGTGTGTTAATAAGGCTGTTCATAATAACATGCTTCCATATGCTACAGTATGCAGTAGGGACATGCATAGCCAAATATGTTTGGAACAATGCAACTGTGAACAATCACTTTAAGGTGAATTATTACTGTAATGCATCTGCCATGCAATAAAAACGTACACTAGAAAGTCACCAGGGCAATTTCAAGGGCGAATTTCATGTGCATCAGTCGCATTTCCCCGCTGAAGCGAATCCAATAGAAATTGAATTCACTGCCAGTTCTGAAACTTGAGAGCAAGAGAATAAGTGTGTTTTCTCACTCAGAATGAAGGGTTTTAGCGTCTGAGCGTTCCTGTCTCTGCTGCATTACTCTTCAGTCTGACACGATGACAATGCAATGTGCAGAATCAGCGCGGCGCTGACACTGATTTATCCAGGATGGCACGCTGCCCCGTCTCCGGCACGCCTGACATGCTAATGCATCCCAATAAAATCAAACCTGACACTTTAATTGATCTGGGAATGCATAATTGGGAAATGCAAGGACGTGCATGTTATTTTCTGCATCAGATGCTGCTTTATGAAGGAAGATGATGACTAAAACATGTGTCTCTTGAAAAAGCAATGGCATATTTGCACGAAAGTGTATTTCCGATCTTTTTCACAGCTCAGGAGGCTTAAATGAGCTCTCAGTTATGTCTCATTCATCTTCTGTGTTTGGAATAGCATGCTATCCGTTCTGTTTCCACTGCTGGGTAGATTACTAACAAACTGTAGTCTGATACTGATTACAAATTACATGATGTACATGATTACTTATCCAATATCTTGCTTTGAGTGGGTTTATTATTAAAAAACAAGGAGAAATCAAATATAGCTATATTCCGTTATTGTTATGGATATCATGAAATGCATTAAACGTTACATTACTTTAGGGTTTCCCAAACTGGGGTAAATGAAAGAACTGCAGAGGGTTTACGAGCTAATAATTAAAAATATAAAATCAAAAAACATTTTGTTTTGTTTACCTGCATTTCAATGTAACCATTAACCGGCATCAGAGAACATGTGGATATGATGTTAAATTATTGAAATATTAACTTTAAATCACAGGGAAATATTTGTGTAAGTAAAATATCTACTTGCTTAATTATACGTCTTATATAATTGACCGAGAGTTGCTTTTCTCCCCAAATTCAGAAGCATGGATCACAAATTAATTCACATGACATTTACATGACCATTCTATATTGTGAATATGACACAGTAGAATTTTATTAGAAATGAAAACAATAGAGAAAAAAGAGGGAGAATCAGTAAATTATGAATAATATACTGCCAATGTGTGAATCATTTGTAATCATGTCATCCATAATAAAGTAACTGTAATCTGATTACAAGCACTTTAATGTGTGATATAATCTAATTACAAGTACTGGGAATTAGATTACATGTAATCACTGTGTATTTCTATGCAGCATTATTACAGTGCTTCTATAAGTATGCAGACTTTCTAGAAGTATTCAGCGTTTCTATTAGTATGCCGCGCTTTCTATAGGTATGCAGGGTTTTCTATAGGTGTGCAGGGCTTTTCTATAAGTAGGTGTGCAGGGCTTTTCTATAAGTGTGCTGAGTTTCTAGAAGTATGCAGGGTTTTCTATAAGAATACAGTTTCTATAGGTATGCAGGGTTTTCTAGAAGTATGCAGGGTTTTCTAGAAGTATGCAGGGTTTTCTAGAAGTATGCAGGGTTTTCTATAGGTATGCAGGGTTTTCTAGAAGTATGCAGGGTTTTCTATAAGAATGCAGGGTTTTCTATAAGTATGCAGGGTTTTCTAGAAGTATGCAGGGTTTTCTAGAGGTAGGCAGGTTTTCTAGAAGTATGCAGGGTTTTCTATAAGTATACAGTTTATATAGGTATGCAGGGTTTTCTAGAAGTATGCAGGGTTTTCTAGAGGTATGCAGGGGTTTCTATAAGTATACAGTTTCTATAAGTATGCAGGACTTTCTATAGGTATGCTGAGTTTCTATAGGTATGCAGGGTTTTCTATAAGTATGCAGGGCTTTCTGTAAGTATGCAGGGTTTTCTATAGGTATGCAGGGTTTTCTATAGGTATGCAGGGTTTTCTATAGGTATGCAGGGTTTTCTATAGGTATGCAGGGCTTTCTGTAAGTATGCAGAGTTTCTATAAGTATGCAGAGTTTCTATAAGTATGCAGAGTTTTCTACAGTGTCTGTGATGCTCCAGGTTCACTGATGCAGAAGAGTCAGGTTCAGAGTCGGTCAGGACCTCACAGAGAGAGATAAATACCCATCATGATTCACTCTCACACACATCAGCCCGTGTTACTCCTTCACTCCATCACGTAACCAGCGTGTGATTCCACTCTTATTATCCTACCAGAGCAGCTAGTGCTGGATTAGAGCAATGGATGAGAAAGAGATGTGAACAAAAGATGCTAAAATATGATCTTCATGTCGACGTCCTCATGTAAGAAATTCAATCTGTCACTGAGCTTTAGCTCTTTATCCATACTATTAAATATTAATTGATTAACATTTTTAACATGAATATTTAATATTAAGATACTGTAAGATACTACAAATGGGTGATAGTAATATTAATTTAATAATTAAATGATTAATGATGAATAATAATAAAAAAAAGATTAATAGTATTATTAATGAACAATTAATGATAATTGTAATTAATTACAACATATTAATTCAATATTAAATAAAAAATTATAATTAAATTATAATTCAAATAAAATATGAATCAGTTAATTCATATTTTAATATTAATATTTAATATAGACATGCTTTACTGTTCGATCTACAAGACGTTTATATAAAAGAACAGTGTGAACATTCTGCTAAACGTCTGCTTTCATGCTTCACAAAGGGAAAGAATGACAGTGACAGAATTGTCATTGTTTGGTTTTGCTGCTCCTTTAAGTGCTCAAATCTCTTTTTTTGTCTTTTTGTTTGGACACAGGCGTCTTCGCTGCATACAGCCTGTGGAAAGACCTGCGTCTGTGATGGAGGGACAAACATCCATCAGGACGGATCAGCGTCACTCCTGTCAGGGTGATCTGAGGGGAACCGGCGGCGGGTGACGAGGACGCATTTGTGTCTAACATGACGAATGGCTGCAGATTGCGGAGTCAACGTCGGCCTTTACCTCACTTCACCTGCTCTATATAATAGCAGGTCAGTCACCGGCACATTAAGACAATTAAGACGGCCCCGTAACCTTCTCGTCTGGCTCTCTACGTGAGCGGAAAGACTTCATGCCACCGGCCGCCATGACTGATGGCACCATTACCACACGAGCCGCTGAGATTACCCAGAATGACTGCTTAGCGAAGAAAGTGTGTGTTGGACTGAGGACTGTGCTCATATATGACTGGATTTTCCCTACTAAAATAGTGCTTTACTATTTAAAAAAAACAGTACTGAACCATACTTTGTAAATGAATAATTTCCAGCGATATCGCCGACCTTATTGCAAAGACACTATTTAAACTTATTGACACATTATTTTCCTTTTGTGATATTGTGCAGTGCTTTGACACAATTTGCATTGTAAAAAGCGCTATATAAATAAAGGTGACTTGACTTGACTTGACTTAAATGAATAAAAAAATATTAATATTATTTTGATCATAAAAGTTAATTTATAGTTTATTAACTAATGTTAACAGAAGAAACATTAAAATATAAAAATGAATTAGTAATATTTCTATTTTATAAAAATATATTTATATAACACAAATTTAGTTGATTTTGATTGCTTCCATTGTCCTCATTTGTAAGTCGCTTTGGATAAAAATGTAAATGTAATATTAATGTTGAAATTAACACATTCCAGCAAAGAACAGTATACAGCTTTCATTATTCTTAATGTTACAAATGGACTTTATTGTAAAGTGTTACCATTTTATTTCAACAGTCATGCTTAAAGATGGTCATCTTTACATATGTATACTCACAAGCCATGGCATTGAAATGACATGCATATGGATATGTACAGATGTGGCCATTAAGAATGCATGTTTTTTCACGTGGCTGCATGCAATTTGCGACGTGAGATCACAGCTCCCTGCAGCCACTTCTTCTGATTCTGCACCTGATGCACGGGTCAGCGTCACTGGAATCTCCTCAGCAAATGTAAAAGTGTTTGTTCCTATCTGTGATGTCACACTTCTTTCTCGCTCTAAACTCTGTCACGTTGTGTTTTTATCAGTGACTCGGCACACACAGACTGTAATGAAGGAGGAGTTTGTGACCTTGAGAGGACGGAGAGATCAGACGTGTTTATGGGCTGATTTACAGGGACTCATGATTTCCTCATGATGATCTATGGAGTGTGTGAGTGCAGACCGGACAGATGCACGGCTCTTCATCAGCCTCACAGATACAGCTTTCCTTCTGTCTGTTCACAGGAGAGGAACGTGCCACTGAAGGAGTTGAGGTTTACAGAGCTGGGTAGATTACTCACAAATTGTAATCCATTACTGATTCCAAATTACATAAAACATGTAGTTAGTAACGTAATCCATTACACATTTCAGGTAATATAATCAGACTGCTTTTAGATTACTTTTGACCTAACTCATTTATCACAATTATTTTCCCAAACTGGGGTCTGTGAAGGAACTGAAGGGGGTTTATGAGTTTAATGAAAATAAAAATGTTAAATTGAAATAAGTCATTATAAAATCAATCAATAAAAAAAAACTTACTAATAAAATGAAATATTGTATTTGTTCACCTGCATGTCATGTGACCATAACCAACGTCAGAAAACCATGAAAATGCAAATGTGATAGTTAATTATTAAAATATTCATTTTAAAATCTATGGGGTCCTTCAAGTACATATTTTAGGTGAAAGAGGATCAGATGAGAATTTTTCTGAATTTGTGCATTTTAATGTGTTTGAAAGACAAAAGCCTTTTTAAAGACACAGAAATACATGGTTAAATAACCTAAAGAGTGATAATTCAAATAAAAAATAATGTTCATCAGAAGTTGATGCAATATTGAAACGCTTCTTAAACCTGAAATGATTTTGTAAATCCAGTGGTCAAATGCTCTGTCGCCAGGTATTTGTGTGAATGTCCACAAACCTGGGAGACTTTAGAATATAATATTATATTATATATTTATTATATATACACTTCATTTAGTAATACTTAAATTTTATTAAGTAGTATTATTTAACAATGAAAATAGTTTATCATTTTTAATCTTAGGCAAAAATATTCATGTTTAAGAAAAAAAAAATA
The DNA here is from genome assembly GCF_936440315.1 of Barbus barbus. Lineage (NCBI taxonomy): Eukaryota > Metazoa > Chordata > Actinopteri > Cypriniformes > Cyprinidae > Barbus > Barbus barbus. The sequence goes on along the minus strand of NC_136722.1, from coordinate 25,334,405 downwards.
CATATATATATATATATATATATATATAACACCTGTGGTTTGTCATTGATGATCTGAATGAATGAAGGACTTTGCTGTGTCTTTCTGCTGCAGAAGGAAACTCAAGGACATGAGGAAGGTGAGCAGAAAGCTGAATGGCTAAAGTCACATTGTGTCTGGATTGTCGGGAGCAGATTGGCATTAAATTTTCACAAGATTGCACAGCAGTATTTGTGCCGGACGTTTGCAGCATTAAACTTTCATGTCGCTACCGCATCGCTGAGGAAATTGACTTATGCTTTTTATTTAAAGGTGCAAACCAGGCCATGCTTGACTACAATCGATATATATATATATATATATATGATGACCTCTGCCACATCTGTACATTCAGATCAGATCCAGCCTTCTCATGCAGCCTGTGCCACTGATCAACAGGTCATTATTTATCATGCTTTCTCTTCCAGAACACTATATATGTAGTGGTCTCATATGAGCAGCTTTGGGTGTCACAGGTCAAACTGGTTAAAGTTTCTGACTCATATTTTCCCATCAGGAGCAGGGATTGGATTATAATGACGGCAGCAGTATTTGTGCATTAGCTTAATGTACAATGAGATCCTGACATTTCATTCTAAAGTTCAGATGAAAAGGTAATTGCTTTTGAATGACCAGTTAATGCTTTAGAAGAGCGGCAGAAAGCCACAGGAACATTAACTAGTTCTCTAATGCTGAACAGCAGGAGTATTTCCCTCCAGCTTTATATCTAGACCTGATTTCTGTAAGTAAATAATACCTGCATGTATGTTTCTGCTGCCGAATGACATTAAAACACAGAACTGATCTTTCCATCATGAGCTTGTCAGATGATAAAGGTCAGGCGCTCGTCTTCCTCATTAATAAAGCTGGGAAAGCGTGAATATTCATAGTCTGGGCCTTTGGTCCGGTGACAGGGAAGCTGTTTTATATTTCCACATCAAATCTTAATAACCAGCTATGAAATGCGCACACCTTTCGCATGAAATTTTGCATGCATGATCTTTATATTAACAGATGCTGTAATGTAAGTCATTAAAATCGGTGATAAAAACGGCCGTAAAGCTTGAGGACAAATGGACGGTTTGACCACACAGAGTTAAACCAGATCCTCATGACTGACTGCAAACTGTGCTTCATGACGCCTGTCAGCATCTTTCCAAACGGTGTTTTCAGATACATTTTGTGATTTTAATAATAGTAATTTCAGTTGGTTGTGCGGGATTGCTGGTTCCTCTTCAGTGTCTCCGTCTGAAGCAGCTGGGTGTCGTTAACCCCCGCGTGCAGCACGACAGCACCGATGCTCTCCTCGCCCTTCAGGATCGCGGGTATCTGCTCAGAAACATCGAGAACACGAGCACCGGGGAAACAGTGAGTGTGCACTTTACCTTCAGCTAATGTAGCACGGACGTGCCGGACGATGGAGTCTCCGATGATCACAGTGTCGCGTTCCGTCTCGCGGAGGGGAGCGAAGCGGTTCCGGGTGGAGATCTCGAAGACCGGAGGCGGAGAGGTTGTCGCCCGGGGCCTGGCTCACGTCTTCCGCTGCTGGTGCACCCAGTGTCCGTGGCGTCCCAGCGCCGGAGGGAAGGACATCTGGGAAGATGGCGTCCTGGGTGCACAGTGCAGAGAAACACACGGAGTAGAGGTGGTGGGAGTGTTAGCAGCGTGCTGTATACTTACCCCGGACTTGTGAGCATCAGCCCGGGATGTTTCCAGCGTGGCTCTCCGCTCTCTCAGCTGAGCCTGCTTCTCCATCAGGTCACGGATCTGCTTCTCCACGGCCTCCAGCTCCAGCTGCACCGAATGCAGCTCCAATGTGTCCTCACCTGCACTCAAAGGTAGACACAAATCTGTCATTTAAGCAAGTAACAGTGAAACAATGGTAATGTGTGTGAATAGAGTATTAGCAATGTAAGCGAGATTAGCGGCAGCCACGCTGCCGATGCTAACGGGCTATAAGCTAATAGCAGACTCGAGAAATCAAAATAAAACTAGTGATAACAAGGTGCTCTGATTGGTTTTGTTTTAGAATGCTATAGGGGATATATTCACTCGTTATAGAAACGAAAATGATAGTGTATAAAATAGTTTTTAAGATAGAAAATAGACGATAAAGAATCAACTTAATGGAGCGCAAACTCAAAACACGCAGTCACAAATCAGCGCATGCGTGTAGAAGTCAGATCGTATAGAGGGACGAATCTGACCACTTTCCAGTGATTGCAAAGTGCTGTCAAAGACTGAGCATGCAGAAATGGAAAAATCAAGAACAGTCTAAATGGAACACATGTAAGTTAAAGGATGAGGAAACTAGGGTTAGGTACCAGGAGGGTGTAGAGAGGAAGCTTAGGTCTGAACCGAGGGGTGACGATGGCATTTTTGACTCCGCTGAGACACCGGTTGGAAGGAAGTGGGAACATCTTAAACAGTCAGAAAATCATGATTATAATGTAGATGTTAATTGACTTGACGTAATATTGACTTGTCAAAAGGATTTTTTCAATGTTATAATTTTGACTTTTATGTAATAAATTTGACTTAGTATGACAGTCATATTTATGAGATTACAAGTCACAATTATGACAAATTCCTGATAAATTATGACATGAAAATCAAAATTATGTCATATTGTTAGTTCATATTGGCTAAAGCATTAACTATGGGACCTTTTGTAAAGTGTTTACCAATATTTTCAATATTTCTTTACCCTCTTGTACCATAATCCTATATGATATTTTCTCCATTTGATCTGTATTTGTTTTTAAAAGGAGCAGCTCTACATTCAGACTCCAGCAGACATTATTTGCATTTTCTGTACCCCCTCACCTCGCCGTGTTATTATTCATATCGGTTATATAACGCAGATGTGTGGCTTACGTAACATGTTTAAGATGTGTACGATGAGAGCGGCCTGGTTACAAACACAAACTGAACAGCATCAGACCAGCACTGCATACAAACATCTGCTGCTGCTCGCTTACACGTCCTTTAACAATAAATAACACGCTGCATTTGCTTTCTTAATTAGTGTTTCTGCTCTTATTTTGAATGATTCATGTTTAAAAAATGAAAAAAAAAAAAGTGTTTTTTTATGATGATATCATCTATGCTGCACAGGCTGTTCAATAATGTTCAACAATAGTTAACCAATCAAATCCTTCTAATTATTATTTTTTATATGATATTATTTGATATAAATATGAAATATTTGTAATTTATTTTATATTTATATATTTGTTTTATTTAATATGATATATTATCTCATTTTAGATTATATTATTTTGTTTTATATATTATTTGCTTCAAATCATCAAGTCTTCCTAAATTTTATATTTTATTTTATTGTTTACGTCAAATCATCTAATTCATTCCTCATGAATAAAAGAATCAAGTCTCCCTAAATTTTCCGAGATCCCTAAATTAAATGTAATTTAATTTAATTTATTTTCTTATTTAATTTAATTTTTTAATCTTATTTAATTTAATCTTATTGTTTTTTTTTTTTTTTACTTTACTTCAGATCATCCAGTTCATTCCTAAAGGATAAAATTCATTCATCCATTATTTTACATCAAAAATGATCCATGAATTCATTTATTTAAAGTTATACATTGTTTTTCGATGCATTTCAGATGTACCCCCCCCCCCCCCTTATTTTAAGTTAATTTGGATATTGTAACAAATAAAAAATAAAAAAACAGACTGCAGAAGGCTTTTTTTTTTTTAAGTTAGTCCAAGTCTTGTGGAGAATGGAGTGCATATGTTATGAATTGTGTTGTGAATCATCTGATGTTGGGTTTGTGTAGCTATAGAAGAATTTGTCTCATACTTGTGTAGCGTTCAACCCGATGATCACATGCACTAATGAACTAATTAGACTAATTTACATCCATCCTAACACCTCTTAATGATCTCCGCCATTTGATTGCTTTTCTGCTGTGTTTGACATCAGCTGAGCACAATCGCCAGTAACAGTGAGCCTCTGAAGGATCGTTCGTCTCCAGACCGTCGTTGAGATGATGATCCTGTGCATTATTAACACATCGAGTGAAGAAGAGCTGAGTGTCTCTGAGAGCAGGATATGACTTCACACTGATAGAGCCTGTGTTAATGGAGGAGAGACGAGCACTTCAGAAGATACAGATACATCTTGATATCAACAATTACATTTTCACTAGTTAAATGTCACCGTAGGCTGCCATTCAAATTGAATTGTTGATATCAAGTGTTCATATCCTGTGAGGGAATAAAAGTCAAAACAGCTTGCCATATGAGCCGACTCGGGATGTCTGCAGATCCTAAAAACATAGAAAAATGTCTTAAATTTATTCATGTAAAAAATTGACTTAATTAATATTTTAATATATCTTTAATTATATTCAAGAAACTTTTATCTCATAATTACCCCGTAGTATGTCAATTGATTTATGCCATAAATTTAATTTTAAATGTCAAAATGATTTTTTTCATGTAATAATTTAGACTTTTTATTTAATAAATTTAATCTCAGTCATACTTATTCATGGGGATCCATTTGCAAGGCTTTATTATAAGGAGTGGTCGGAAACAAGCATGGGTCAAACATTGGCAAACAGGAATATATATGGCAAGACAGAGTAATCCTAGGCCAACAATATCCAACAGGGCAAGGCAAAGGGTTAATCCAGGAAACACGGGCAGGAATCAAAACACGAGAAAACTAGCAAGGAAAGACTAACGACTGAGTGGCTCCGTAGAGTAGCTATCGCTAGGATATACGCTAAACAATACTCGGCAGAGAGGAAGAGGAAGTCCATGGTTTATGTAGGGTGTGTGATCAGTGCAATCAGCTGTGTGTGTCGTCAGTGCAATGGATGATGGGAATTGTAGTCTGAGGTGGCGTGCAAGAGTCCATGTGGTGAGTGAGTGACCTCTGGTGGGGAGTTGACTGAAGTTCATAGACCAGATTCATGACACTTATGACTATTTTTGCCATATATTATTACAGTCATAATTACTTATATATTATAAAGTCATGATAATTATTAGAAACAAATTTTATCTATTTTTTTAAAAGTCAATTTTTATTGTAGTTTATTTTGACGTTTTATCTCATAATTGTCTTCTGACAATTGTCCTTACATTTTACTTTTTGTCATTATTTTGAAGTGTCAATTATTTTTTTTAATGTAATTAAACTTATGTAATACATTTTATATAATAATTATGTCCTAGATGTCAATTTCTACTTTTTATGTCATAGTTATGACTCAGTGTCACATTTCTGATTTTGTGTCATTTATCAATTATGACATCAATTATGTTGTTTTTCCAGCAACAAATGCTGACTGACATGTTTACAAATGCGTGGCGTTATTATTAGCATCAGTGCGTTTGATGGGATTATTTATCTGAGAGAGATTTTCAGAGAGAACATCAAATCACAAAACAAGACCCAGATGCTTTGAAGTAACAATTCAATTGAAAATCAAAGAGAAATGGAAAAATGCATTAGATATATATGCATAACATTTTAAAGAGTGTTTTGTATTTTCCATATTTTCTAGCCATTTCTGTTATAACACTGAAACTCTACTGTTTGAACTAGAAATACATTCAACCTTTAAAATAAAGCAGTATTATTTTATTTTTATATCAGTTTTAATGAGTTTTAATAATATTAGTTTGATTTTTTTGTTTTCTTTTTTCATAATATTACTTTTTTATACTTTTGATCTTTTAACTTTTTTATTTATTTAAAAAAATGGCATTTCATAATTTCATTGGAATTTCATCAGATTGCTTCCAAAATTAATAAATATATATATATGAATTAATTTGTAAGATCTTCAGCCCTTTGTTAGATTTTTTGTTTTTTTTCTCTCCAGGTAATTTTGTAGAAGCTTTCATGTGCAATCAAGAAAGCAATCACGTTGATGTCTATATTTACTCCGTTAAATGAAGAATACCGCAGGAGTTAATTAGTTGTTTCTAGCCGTCGCTGAGCTCTTAAATAGAGTTTCTCTGTCGCTGGATCAGATTCTCCTTGCTGCTCTAAAGCACCTTGAAACAGGAATCTACTTCACAACTGAAAACTGAAGTAAACACTAATAAAAACTACATAGATATATTTGAAAAAAAAAAAACTACTAAAAATGACAAAACAACCCATCAAAATGACTAAAACTAACTAAAATTAAATTTGAATTAAATATAAGAACAATAGTATCTACAGTAACTGAATGCTAGTTAAATAGCTTATTGTTACTGTTAACTAGTCTAAAACAAGCAAACAGGTAACTGGTTATTTTTACAGTGGCATCAGCAGAAAAGCAAATCATTTCAGAGACGGAGCGAGTACCTTTAGATGAAAGATCTTTTCTTTCTGATAACATCAAAGACCAGTTTTGTCGTTTCCCATGATGCTCGTCTCAAACATCAGCATGATGTCAGTCTGTGATCGATGTCTGTCTGAGTGTCTGTTTGTGTATCGACTAGTGGCCTAATGAATTTGTTAGTCTTATCATGGACTCCGAGCTCGATCAGATTCATCAAACTCCTTCAATCCATTGAGACCTGCTGCTGCTGCTGATGATGATGATGATGATGGTGGGGATGATGATGATAGTGGGGATGATGTTTAGTGAGAAAGAGTTCATCTCAGGGAACAATTAGTCCATCTGATGCTTTCTGAACAGCTGAACGGAAACTTTCTTGACTAGTCAAGCTTGAATCTGATTGGCTGGATTTACACAACTTTACACTTCTGGCTGGAGACAAAGTTGTGTTTATGAGTGTGTTTCTGCAGAGAGATTCAGATCTCCGGCAGATATTAAGAGTTTTAAAACACTTATTAGCAAATAAACTAGTTATTCTTCAGCAGAACTGTTTGGCGTTCAAAGACGTATTTGAAAGAAGTCTCTTCTGCTCAGAAAGGCTGCATTTATTTGATCCAAAATACAGCAAATATTTTTAATATTTATAATATCTGTTTTCTATGTGAATATGTGTTAAAGTGTAATTTATTTAATTTATCAATATTTTTGTGGAAACCGTGATTTATTTTTATTTTTAGGATTCACAGATGAATAGAAAGTATAGACAGCATTTATTTGAAATAGAAATCTGTTTTGACATAAATGTCAATTTTGATCAATTTAATGCATCCTTGATGAGTAAAAATACCTAGTTCTTTTAAAAAATCTAACTTTTAAACAGTAGCATTAATTGTTGATGTATTTTGTACAGTCTGTTGCATTTGTTTTGTTTATGATGGTCTATTATGTTCTAAAAACGATCTCAGATACCCCCCCCCCCCCCCCCCCCCCCCCCAATGCCAAGTAAAAACAAAGTGGACTGTGGTTGGTCAATCAGTTGGTGGGCGTGTCCAAAATATGTGACCCATGTTGGCAAAATGAGTCGGCATGTGCACAGGCTAATTTTGAGCTAGAGACAGAAAAATGTTGAAAATGTGAAAATAACAGCTATAATAATTGAAAATTTGCTCATTATGACTCATTTTGCCAGCACAGGTCACACATGTTAAACAGTAGTCAAACTCTTTTTAGTTTTGCGGACTCTCTTTAGAGCTCAAGTTCACCTTTTCTCATGTTGAAGTTGCTGATTTAAAGGTCTTGATGAATCTGTATCTTTCAGTGAAGAAACTCCAGGTCAGCCGCAGACGCCCAGATCATTCCCCTCCAGAAACACCTTCCTCCATCATTTATGACGGTGATACCCATGACTGTTCATTTGAACAAAGCTGCATTAATTATGCATGAGGCTCATTTCAGGCCGGTAAATTAATTAACCGCTTGTGTTTCGTGGCTCTGCTGTATCTCCTCAGGTTCACTTGAAGCACCATGATGAGGAACGGAAATGATGATGAGGAAAAAATGACCAATTTATGTTTTGAGCGGCTCATTGGAGACGACGATTAGTGAGTGTTAAAGTCATACGAGGAGGCTGATGAGCTTCAGACGCGTTCATTAAGATCTTCAGTTCATTCCCAACATAATCACTTTGTGTTTCATGGTGTTTGAGTTCTCGAATAATCTGGATTTTCTTTTGTTAATATTAATAGCTGAGGCACTTTATTTAAAACATTTAATTTTCTTACATTTTCTAAATCAGGTTTTATAGAAGAAATCATTTTTCAGATTGTGTTAGTAAAATGGGATGTGAATGCATGGCATTGGAAGGCACTTGGAAATTTTCAAAAATACATATTGAAATGTATTAATTAGTTTTGCTTATTTTTGTGCATAAATGCATTGATTTATGCATGTATGCATTTATTTATTTTATTAATGTAATGCAATTAATGTAATGTTTTATTAATAAATGTTGCCATTTAATTTCCTCTACTATTTTTAATCACTTGTCATTATATTTATATATATATATATATATATATATATATATATATATATATATATATATATATATATATATATATATATATATTTTATTTATTTATTTATTTTTTTGTCATGATCCGTAAAAGATCAGTAAAATTGGATGTGAGCTGCATGGCATTTTATTTTTTTAATTAATTTAATTTTAACTTGTATGAAACATTTAAATATTTATAAAATATACTTAATTTTATACTCTTTTTCTTTCTTACCATTTATTTTATTTATTTATTTAAAACATTGACATTTCATTTTCTCAAATAATTTAAAATCAGAGTTCATAAGTCATTCTACAGTTGTTGTTTTTGGGTTTTGTTTTTTTATATATACAGGTATATATTTGTCCTTTAATCTTCCCCTCAAAAAAAGCTGTTGAAATTTCATTTAATTTTATCTAAAAAAAAATTAGATTTCCTCCAAAAATTGAAATCAGCTGTGGGAAAAATAAAAAATGGATTAACTTCCTGTAAAGTCATGGTTGATCTAGTTGAGTTGTAGGTGAATCTGCTTGTTTCTTTGTGTGTTGATCTGATCTTCACACTCGCACAGCTGGAGGGGTTTGGTGCTGAACTTTGACCTTCAACCCTTAGTGCCCGAATGCCCTGTCGCCATGGCAACCGTCTTTGATCTGCTCTGTCCGTGAGCTCTACAGGTCTCTTCTTTCTCTCATATTATTTTCCTGCCGTTATTGCAAGCAAATATGTAAATCATGCATCGTTTACTCGCCCTCATGTCGTTACAAACCTGCATGTCTGCTGTTTTTCATCTTTCTGCTCCACTGCCGTTTGGTGTTTGTCATATTTGTGAAAATGAAATGTTTTAAAATGAGCATCGCTGTAATGAAGTCATACAGAAAGAAACATATTCTGATTCATTTTGCTCAAGAGCATTCAACAAATCAACTCTTTATTTCTGTACAAAGCCAATAACTGTGAAATCCTATTAGATTTAAACATCAGCCTGATTAAATGGGTTTTATTTCAAATGTAAGTAGATGATATTATTTCACACATGACACAGAAAACAGCCCAGAAGAGGAAACACGATCTGCACTTTGTTTGCACAAAGCCACTATCAAATAATTAAAGTTTAATTGCCTTGTTTATCTGTTTGGCAATCTTGCACTAATTGATGGAGCACCGTCGCTTAATGAACGTGACTTTGATTAGGCCGATAAAGATTTCAGCGATCCGTCGTTCAATGAAATCCATTAGGAAGCGTCTCTGGAGGGAATCTTCTCCTCAGATAACATCTGCTTTAATCAGAAACAAACCCAAGGCAAACGAGTGGTTTCAGACGCCCGCTGGGTGTTTATTCAAACAAGTGTAATCGAGAAAAAATCATGCTGAAGATCTTGGTGTTTCTTCAGACAGCCTGTGAGTTTTTTCACACAATGCCGACAATGATTTCCCTCAGTCATTCTGTTTAATGGTGTTTGAGTCACTAGATAGTGCTCAGGGTCATTTAAACTGACACCAAATATTTAAACACTAACATTGAGTCAAAAATCAAAACTGAGATATTAGTATGACTTCAAACATTTCTTATCAAAATGATCTGAGCCGTTATTCGTGTTCATTTTATAGCTCCTTTATAGATTCTTTTGTTCAATTCACAGAAAGGTCTAAAATTTTTCCAAAATGTATTTTTTATATAATTAATACAAAAAATATTAATAAAATTTTAATAACTAATTATGATTATAAAGATATAGATACAATTTATTTAATAATTAATATATTTTTTGTTTATATATTTATTTACATTTTAATATTATTTATTGATTTCATTCATTCAAAAATGTTTTGTCCTGAACAATGAAAGGAGCTTATGAGCAATATAATTTTCTTCTGGGCAGATTCTCTCTATGATCCCGTCATGCGTTTCATAGGAACATAAACGTGACCCTGGACCACAAAACCAGTCATGAGGATCAATGTTTTCAAGATTTATCATCTGACATCATCTGAAGCTGAATAAATAATCTTTCCATTGATGTATGGTTTGTTATGATCGGATAATATTTGTCTGAGATACAACTATTAGAAAATCTGGAATCTGAGGGAGCAAAAAAATCTAAATATTGAGAAAATCTCCTTTAAAGTTGTTCAAATGAAGTTCTTAGCAATGCATATTACTAATCAAAAATTAAGTTATGATATATTTACAGTAGGAAATTTACTAAATATCTTCATGGAACATGATCTTTATATCCTAATGATTTTTATCATAAAAGAGAAATGTATAATGTTGATCCATACAATGTATTGTTGTCTATTGCTACAGATATACCTGTGTTACTCATGACTGCTTTTGTGCTGCAGGGTCAGATATGTTGTAAATGACCACAGGCGCTTTATTCCTGCTCTCACTAAACTGGAAATCACATGTGTTGATATCGATCGATTACATCCAGACCTGATGAAACTGCTTTTTCCTGACAGATTAGAGATGCAGCAGGAGCGAAGTGCATTAATGGCCTTATCAATGAAAATCAATCAGCATGACTTAATGCTGATGACTGCGCTGATGAGTTTGTTCACTAATGAGGGCTTGTCTTGACAAACTCAGTCCAGAACCGAAGGGAGGAAGACAGTCAGACTTACCAAATGTTCTGTCTTCCCTATTTCTCCAGCTGAAGCCGTTTGGTTGTGAGTTGATGGTGTTTTCTGTTCAGTAACAGGTCTGACTGATTCAGGAGGGCATTTTATAAACTGTTGAGCTGGACAGGAAGAGATGAGCAGCATCGGATCGGGCCATTAGAGGACAGAACAGAACATCGGTTCCTGATGAGTGAAGCAGACCATCTCCTTCCCTGGATCTGTTCAGTGAAACAGCAGCTGAGAGACTCACTGCACACACCTGCACTGTATATTTGCAAACACACACATACATAATCAACATATCAATACAGGCAGACCAGATGAAAGCAAAATGTGAGTTGTGTGTTATAGTTGCAGTATTGTGCAGCACAACTGTGTTCAACATTGATAATAATCAGAAATGTTTGTTGAGTAAATCAGTATATTATTATGATTTCTGAAGATCATGTGACACTGAAGACTGGAGTAATGCTGAAAAGTCAGATCACAGGAATCAATTACATTTTAACATATATTCACCTAGAAAACAGCTATATGAATTTGTAATAATGTTTCAAATTTTTACTGTATTTTTGATCAAATAAATGCAGCCCTGGTGAAGAGAAGAGACTTCTTTCACACACTTTAAAAATCTGTATATACCCTTTCAGTCGTAGCTTACTCTGCCCTCACAAATACAGCGGTTTTCTCAGTCAAGCGCACTCAGTGTTGTGCACTACAGTAACTGTGTCCAGCAGCAGCATTCAGTCATACGTGAGGAGAGTGACCTCTGCGTTCTTCACTCTCCACTGCAGTGCTTAATGACCAAACACTCATCCTCCTCCTGCATCTCGCTGTGACGCTGCAGTGCTAATCATCCAATAATGCACACAGGAAACTCCGTAATTATGACATTATGCATTATACTTCACACTTCTGCATGACTTAGGCAAGTATGTGTTATCACCTCTGTAAGCCTCCTTGCACACATCAGGGAGGACATGGAGCAGGAGTCGATGGTTGCTCCTTACGGGCCGACCTGGACCTGGATCTCGGACCTGATGCTCCTTGTGACAGTCACCTCCCTGATAAATTATTCTGAGGAAGGACCTCCTTTCTCAGGGGAAGGGCACAGTTGGCACCCACGTACAGATCTTTTTGTGCTGAAAAGCGATGCAGTGCCACCACCGCTGTGGCGTCTTCAGGTGAGTGAGCATATATTTTTAATCACAATTTATGTTCCTTCCTATTACGCTAAAGTTAATTAACTTTTTTTTTTTAGCCTAAGATGACCAGAGAAATTGGGTGCCAGACTGAACCAGTCAGCTCCAGATCTGCAGGTGTGCAGGCTAACATGAAGCCCATCAGGAGAAGCAAAGGTGATTTTGAATACTATGTCTCATATAATCAGGATGATATAATTTAGTTTTGTACTTTATTGATTACAAATCTATTATTAATTTGCGCAACCACCCAGGCCAGAATGCGTAACAGTCGTGTGACACAGGCACACTGATGGAGCCTTTCACAGACTGACCCGGGGCAACCTCTGAAGAGGAAAAGATGTGAGGTGTCCACTGAAGTTTGCGTTTAGTGGCGGAAGGAAACCTCTGTATGGTCCTTCTTCAGGACACTCTTCCCTGATCCTGGTCACAGCACATGAAGGTATGACCACCCTTACGTGTTGGCCAAGGTACCCCCAGCACCACCTAACAACATTGCGATATGCAAGGTGTCTATAACCGCTGAAATATAGGTGGTGCACATTTATGTTGAAGTGGAGGGTAAAAAAAGTAATAAATTATTTATAAAAACATTGTTCTTTCTTCCTGGAACTAACCTGTTTACAAGTGTCTCTTCCATTTCACCAAATAACTGGAGATAAGTGCCATATACAGCTTGTAACACACAGGGGTTTAGTTATACAGCCCACTCCACCAGTCTGGTCACGCCTGTGTACTACCTACAACATGAGAATGTTTATTACTACTTTGTTAGGATGATTTATTTGTTATTTGGTATGTGGGGGTTGTGTGTTTTGTGTATAGTACTTATTAAATTAACTGGACTTAACACTGGTCGCGTCACTCCAGTCACTCTCCATCTTTGCGAGACTGACAGCTGTCAATCAATCCGTCACTGCGGGTCTCAGGTGCACGCCCCTCGCTCAGCCCCATCCTCGGTTCATCTCCTCTGTCTCCGCTGGGCTCTGCCCACTTTTTCAGCATTTTTCAAATATTGCCAGTGGGTGGAGTTAGGCTCTAACCAGGGGTTTAGTTACCCTTTAACAAAAGACAAAGGGCGAAAACACAATGCAAAGACTGTTTTGTTTCATACAGTAAATGAAGAGTTGAACCGTCAACCGATGTCCGTCTGGTTACTTAAAAAAATAAAACACACACAACCCAGATTACAGCTTCGCAGATCGCTGTGGTTGCGTGACGGCTCACCTGCCAGTCTGTTTCAACTTAAACACGTCACTCAGACACAGAAACAGGAAACACATGACTTGAGAGAAAAAGAAACTGTAGTTGAGCTGTTTTGTGTGTGTGTCTCTGTATTCATGCAGTAAAATGGCAGAAGTTATATTTTCTCAGGATGAGTTCACGTGCCCACAGTGTCAGGATCTCCTGAAGGATCCAGTGAGCATCCAGTGTGTTTATCAGTGTTTGTTAGGACTCCCTCCAGTTACTCATTTGAACAATGGCAGTCTCAGTCCAGATAGGGTCAATGGACTAACTAGGAAAAACTGGAGAAATGTAAGCTCACCCGGAAGAATCTTTGTTAGATTGAAGGAAGCAAAGTTTCATCATCAGAGTTTGCACCACCTATGATGTTCTTCCCAAACTCAAAACTCTAAACCAGTGGATTAGAGAAGATCCATCATGTCCTCTCTGTTAAACACCAGCAACATTAAGGCACATCCTTGTCGGCTGCAAAATCAGTCTTTCCCAAGGCCGTTACACCTGGAGCCACAATCAGTTCCTGAGAAAACTGGTGATTATCCTGGAAGGAAGGAAGGAGAATGACCACCAATGCCCTCTTTCCTCCAAAGCCTGGAGCCTTAAAATCCACCGCTTTCATAAGAGTGGCGTCAAAAATGGAATTGACCCTGTTGTACAATGCCCAGGACTGGAAAGTGCAGGTTGACTTAGACCAGAAGCTCAGCTTTCTGCATAAGATAATCACACAACTATCACAGAGCTGATAAAATGTAAAAACTGTAACTTGAATGCAATGTAAGTCGCTTTGGATAAAAGCGTCTGCTAAATGCATAAATGTAAATGTAACTAACCTCAAGCCAGACCTAATCCTGTGGTCAACCTCGCAAAAGTCCCTGTTCGTTGTGGAACTAACTGTGCCATGCAGGTATTTCCAGTTGTTTTTGTCAGTCAACCCCATGAAAATAAAATATTTACTTGAAATATCTCTGAGGAAATTAATATTTCAATAATTTAACACATTTGCAATGTTTTAATTTTTTTGCATGTTAACAGTTTTCTAATGTTCATATTTACATGCAGGTAAACAAATACAAATTTAAATTTTTTGTGTTCAAGTGTTAAGCCTTGGTTATTTTTATTTTATGTTTTTATGATTTATTATTAGCTTCTTATCAACACCATAAGCAAACAACACCACTCCCCTATGCCCTCTGTGCCTCTCACGCTCACTCTTTTTCTCCCAAAAGGTTTCACTCCAAGTTCAGTAAAAATATCAATATACTTCATATTGTTGTTCTTTTTATCTGGCTTGTTTTCTGTGTATGTTTTATCATTTTCTCTCCTGTAAAGCACTTTGGTCAGCCGAGTGGCTGTTGTAAATGTGCTATACAAATAAAATGAACTTGAACTTGATGTATCTTGTGAATCTGGTGTTGTTCCACTTCATATTTAGCATCATTCTAAAGGTCTGAGAAAGATTGAAAAGTTGTGTAGATTTGTGTTTTGCTGCTGAGAGGTGGGTCTCCCTCAGGGTCTGTGAGAATGTTTTCCTATCTCTGGCCAGGTGTGACCCTGGGTCACGAGATCCTAACAAACCAAATGGTCTTTCATGTTTTTACAACTGATTTGAAGATTTATTTGTTCTGGTCTGGATATATAAGTGAACTGAAGCTAAGGAGGGTTGAGCCTGGTCAGTGTGTGGATGGGAGACCTCCTGGGAAAACTGGTTGCTGTTGGAAGAGGTGTTAGTGAGGCCAGCAGGGGGTGCTCACCCTGTGGTCTGTGTGGGTGCTGACACCCCAGTATAGTGACGGGGACACTATACTGTAAAAAGCACCGTCCTTCGGATGAGATGTTATACCAAGGTCCTGACTCTCTGTGGTCATTAAAAATCCCAGGATGTCCTTCGAAAAAGACTAGGGGTGTTAACCCGGCATCCTGGCCAAATTTGCCCATTGGCCTCTGACCATCATGGCCTCCTAATTATCCCCATATACTGATTGGCTTCATCACTCTGTCTCCTCTCCACATGTAGCTGGTGTGTGGTGGTTGTTTTTGCGCAATAAGGCTGCCGTCGCATCATCCAGGTGGATGCTGCACACTGGTGGTGGTTGAGGAGATTCCCCCTTCTATGTAAAGTACTTTGAGTACCCAGAAAAGCTCTATATAAATGTAACAAATTATTATTATTATTAATTATGTAATTGGCATGATACATATTTTACCTAAGAAATAACATTTTATATTTGATTAATTCTGATCTCTTCTGAAAGCTTTATTTCTAGACTAAAGTGTAGTCTGGCATTTCTGCAAATCTGCATCCAAGATAGATCATACTGAAGTACCAATGAGCGGAGCAGTGGGCTCTTCATTAGAGATCTTATGATTTCTGACTTAACAAGTTACAGTTTTCATGATTATAGAGAAACATTAGACTATTTGTTATGTGCTAGCAGAGTGCAGCCTACTTAAATGTATTTAGTCACCTTGTATCCTCTGAGTAAGACCAGAACTGGAGAGTTTGTGCTGTATGTTCACCAAGCGAATTAATAAGCCATACCAGGTCATTAATGAATGAATTAATTGTAAGTATGGGATTTCCAAAATAAACAAATACCTAAATTAATATACAATAGATATTTGTGATAATTTTTCAGTTAGAAATCTTGCCTAAATTTAAAGATCACCTGAAATTGGTGTCAGATTGAACACGGAGCTTGACTAAAACTGAAACTAAATCCTGATAAATTATTTTTAGCACAAGTAAAAGACCTACACGCATTATACCTTCGCCCCACCAACTGGATTCCGTCTTGGGGCCAACCTGGCCGGATCCTAACAAATGTGCACAAAAACACATCACATCCACGAGTTTTTGCCCAAACTTCAGTGGTCTGTTACATTAATAAAACTAGAGCCATTTGTTAACTTTAAGATTGTTTTATCATGTAAACTCCCTATATACAGCATGTTATTTACATGTGTGTGGGACAGAGGGGAGAGGGACACGGTCGCATCACAGCAGAGTATGCTGGCTATATCATACATCAAAGCACATGAAAAAATACTATAGTAATATACACTATATGAACCATACTATAGTAAAGTACTTGAATTCATTTGTGGTAATTCTATAGTTGCTGTGGTAACAAAATTATACATTATATAATTATACAACAAAATTACTTTACCCAATTCTGTACTAAGTTTTCTACAGCTATAGGGTATGTTATACTACAATACACTACAGTTTACTGTAGTAAAAACTAAAGTATCGTACAGTATTTATTACAGTTATCAGTTCACTATAGTTAATACTACAGTTATTGACAAAGTCTTGTTACAGTATCATCTGTAAAAATGAACATACTTCCAAATATCAATTCTCTTTTTTCCCCATGATCCCAGTCATTCCACCTCTCGGCTGGGTCTCCTCCTCTTTAGACAGTATAATGACTACGTAAGCACCTAACTTCTACCTTTACTTCATCTCTCAACAGTTAATGTTTGGATTATTTATTTTAAAATATAAAAACAGTTATTTGCATTTGATATTGTTTTCAGCATCTGCTGAGTATGAAGCTGCTTTAATTCCAGAATGAGTGCAGGTGGGTGTCGTCATGGAAACCGGTTTTACACCTGTTTTACGCAGCTTTCAGGAGTTTTTAACAGGCCAGATGCCATTAACCTGGACAGCGTCTCATTCAGAGATATAGTGCCCTTGAAGAGGAAAAAAGCCGGCCTTCATCGACACAACTGACAGAATGACTCAAACAAAACTTACAACCCAGACTGACAAGAAAACAGTCTTCTATTGCATGAAAAGTGTTTTAAAAATGTGACAGCACTTTAATTTCTCAGGTCACGTGATCAAGAAAGAAATCCTATCCTGCATTTCTTCTCATTCATTTCATGTTTCAGTCAGAAAAAATGTCACAGAAGCAAATGCTTTGGATTGTGAAGGCATTTCATGTTCATTTTAAACATCAAACTCGGGATCATAGTTTGGCAATATACATTCAAAAGTTTAGAATAATTACTTTTAAAAAAATCCTCACCAAGGTTGCATTTATTTGATAAAATACAGTAAAATGTGAAAAATTATTATAATTTGAAAGAGCTGTTATCTGTGTGAATGTTCTATTTGTTACGGGTGAATGAGCTGAGAGATGTGCGGATCCATCTGTAAAGCTTTATTCAAAGACGTGGTCATAAAACAGGCATGGGTCGACAACAACAACAGTTATAGCACAGGCAAGATGAAAGAGTAATCCAAAGACAGGCGTGGATCAGTCGACGGTCCAGAGGGCGAGGCAAACGGGGAATCCACAAACAGAAAATAGTCCAGGCGAGGCGCAAACAAAGTCTGAAACAGCAAGGCAAAAGGATAATCCAAGATTTCAAGGCAGGCAGAGAGCAGACAGGACGAGGTAAATCAGGCATAGAACAGGACTAGACCAGTGGTTCTCTAACCTGTCCTGGGGACCCCCAGCCACCACATATTTTGTATGTCTGTTTGTATATAGGCCACACACAATTCAAGTCTTGCAGATTCTACTAATGAGCTGATGAGTTGAATCAGGAGTGTTAAATGAAGGAGACATACAAAATATGCTGTGGTTGGGGGTCCTCAGGACAAGTTTGAGAACCACTGGACTAGACTATACTCAGAAAACTCAGGATGGCTCTGTAATGTAGCTATGACTAACACAGGGATAAATGCTAACAATACTCGGCCATCTGAGAAGGATCTAAGTGGGTGTTATAGTGTGTGTACTGGTTGCAGGTGAGAGAGTGTAATCAGTGAAGTGGAGCATGGGAAATGTAGTCCGTGGTAATGTGTGAAAGTCTGTGTAGTGAGAGAGTCAATATAATGGAAGAGCGACCTCTGGTGGCAATTGGCCAGACGTCCACAAACAGGATCCATGACACTATTCTTTTACATTTATATATATATATATATATATTTCAATTTTAGTCTCAGTAATTTTTTTTTTGTCTTTTTAAAAATGTCTTATTTCTTATTTCTGTAAGTTCTTTTCATTTTTATATTTTAATTTTTTGTTTGTTTTTGTTTGATTTAGTTAAATTTAGCACGTTTTTTGTTTTTGTCTTGTTTTTCTTTTTTAAAGTAAAAATAGTTTTTAATTCATTTTTATTTCAGTGTAAATGATTTTAGTACATCAGTTTAAACAAATGAAAAATGTTGCCTTGGCAGTTAATTGAAATAAAATGTTTTATGTTTTTTTATATTATATTATATCAGTTAACTTTTTTTATTATTTCTAGTAACATTTTTAATGTTTTTTTATTTATTTTAGTTTTAGTTAACTATAATGACTCTGTAAATATATTGATGAAAATATTTTTAAATAGAAAACAGTTATTTTAAATTATATCTTATATTATAATATAATATAAGACATTATAATATACAATATATTGTATATCATAAATTATCTCCCAATATTACTTTTACCAGTTTTGATGACTAATTGTATTTTATTAATTTTACTGTATTTTTATCAAATAAATGGAGACTTGGTGAGCTGTAGAGACTCAAAACATAATCTTAATTACTTTACATAACTTTTGACTGGTAGTGTATAGGATTTAACAGATGAAGAGCAGTTGATCATAAATAGAGTATTTATCTGTGAAACACTGTTTAAAGTGTAGTGTGTTGTAGTGCAGCACTGCTCAGTTTTGCAGTGAATGTGATGCAGTTTTCTGTGTCTCTTGGCTCTGCTGATCTGCGATCAATAGGATCTGTGTGTGTCGGTGTTGAATCATGAGGCCGGTCGTAATGACTCAGGTTGTCATATTAGTTATTGGGTTAAGTGCTGTTTGGCAGATCTGCTTAGCAGACTTCTGGAGCGTCTCTCGTCTCTCAATCTCTCTCTTTTAAAAGCACTGCACTGCTGTCATTGTGAGAAATAACCTTCTGTACGAGCCCTAAAAACTC
>NC_136722.1:25192500-25310000 GCF_936440315.1 Barbus barbus | reverse complement strand
TTGTGATATTATATATCCCTCATAATGCATTCAAAAACTGTAAACTATATTCTCAGGATCTGTTTGGACCCGAAGAATCATCTTTTTTTTTTTTTTTTAAACTTAAAACATATTATATCTGATTATGAACTTAACATTCATGAGTCAATGTGAAAAAAATGTCAAAGTTATGAATGCTATCATGTAATTATTGCATTTACCCCTTTTTTATTAATAAAAATAGGAATTGTTTGAAATTTTAAATTACACTGGTATCACATCAAAAATGTGTGACGCAAAATATATATTTTATTCAATATTGATGATAATTTTTATTTTAATGTTATTGTGTGATATTTATAAGAACATATATGACATTATTAACAGCATTGGAATGAATGGAATTGAATTAAAACTCATGATTGCTCAAAAACAGTCCAAAGTTATGAAACCAAGATATTTATTTCTATCAAAATAGTAAAACAAAACATAAATATTACTCTGAAAAGTTTTCAAACAAAATACATGCATAATCTTTTATTTTCAGATGAAAAACGTATACAATATTTCTTTCATGCTGCAGTGGTTCATCAATAGACATATATTCATATTCAACAAAATCCAGTCACAAAAGTGTGTGAGATATGGGGGAAAGGTTGAATATATTTTACGAACGTGTGTTTTTTGGGTCAAAACAGACCCAAATATGTAATGAGGGATATATATCTTTATGTTTAGAGGTTTTCTGAGGAATGTGTGGCGTCTCTGTTTTGTGAATATAATGAGTCTTTGAGTTCCCATCAAGCCTCCTTCGGTTAACCAGGTTCATATGAAGGACAACAGCTGGTCAGGGTGGGTTTTCCTCCTAAACCTCAAGGACTTTGCTTTAGGCTTCATAGCATTTGTTTGCAACAGTGACAGACCCAAGAAGTTGTTGGAAAATTGGTTTGAAAGCAGCTTTGGAGACGTGCGTTGAAGCCGTCAGATGGTGTTTTCGGGTCAGTAGAGTTGGTCTTCAAGCGTGTTTAATGTTTTGGGTGAAAGTTGGTGTTTTCTGAAGGTTGAGTGTTTTGGATATATAATATATAAAGTACATTTGTGAAGTTAGAATACATCATTGTAGTATTTATTGTTCAGAATATGCTGTAGAGATTTTATTCTATTTTAATTAAATTAATAAAAAGCATTGTGTGTGGATAGGATGATTTTTATTATCCTATTATAATAAAGAAAATAAGCCTTTTGTTTTTTCATTATAGTCATGGGAATTTTGGGAAACCTTTGTCGTGAAAATGTCACAATGGAAAAAAAATCCAAATATCCCTTCGTTTTCTTTATGCTAAATATAATTTCTCAATTCGTCCTTCTGGTTCCAAGCTAAAATGTCTTGATCCTTTTTTTTGCATTACAATCATGAGAATTTGGGGAAAATAGTTTAATTGTCTTAAAAACAGCATCGCACTGCAAACAGTCCTTCAGTTTCTTGATTTCTCCGTCTGAGTTGAAGGTGAAATGTGTTTGTGTCGTTGACGGCGGGGTTGTTGAATGCTTTAGCGCTGCCGTGAGGGCTCGTAAAGCCTGATGTTTTTGGCTGTGGTGTGTGTGTTGTGTAATAGTCTTCTCCTAGAGCATTCCAAGATTCCCAGCGGAGCGGACGCTGCCGTAAAAAGAAAAGCAGGGTGGTGTGGCGCTTAAACAGCCTTCTATTGGTGGAAACAAATTACCCTGATACTCCGTTTGCTGCTCATATCTGTTGTGTTTTGTGTGTTTGAACGGTGGGGTGTGAGTCTGCTTTCCCCGCACATCCCTGTGTGTGTGTGTGTGTGTGTGTGTGTGTGTGAGTGAGAGAGAGAGAGATCTGTGTGTTTCTGGCTGGGCGGGGGGAGGGAGGACTGGAATTCCTCTCTGGACTGAAATGGCCACTGTATAGGCTGGTAGTCCATCAGCGCTGTAGAGCGGATCACCCAGAGGGAAATATGGCTGTTTGCATGCTGCGATATGGATGCAAGCTGTGCTGCATGGATGGGGGGCTGGACGAGCGAGAGAGCAATACAGACAGAGAGAGAGAGATTGGGGGGGGGGGTCTGTGTGAAATGGGGAACGGGTCGCCTGAAGCAAGAACTGGGATTTAAAGCAACAGTACGTGTTTTTCTTGTGTGTTTACACTACAGTGTTGTATTTAGTGATGTGGTTAAACCTCCAGCTCATAGGGCACTATGAAATCAGTTTTATTTTTTCCCAAATTCGTCTTTTTTTTTTTTTTTTTCGTTTTCCTCTAGATTCTGTTTCTTCCTCCAGTTTTCTGGACCCTGTTTTAATGGTTAAATGAAATTTCAGTTATAAAACTGCATGTCTAATTAATTTAAATCATGAAACTTATACATTTTAACAACAATTCATTAAAAGCAAATTCCATTTTTTGTTTACATTTTTTCAGAGTCCATTTGAATGCTTTAAATTTAAATAATCAAAGTCTAATTAATTGAATTATTATAATAATGATAATGATATTATTAATTATTATTTTTATTTCTTTATAATTCTCTCCTGTGTATTTTCATGTGTCCTGGTAATTCATTCGTTGCTTGGCAGGCGTATAAACCGGTAAATAGATTTACATGTATTGTGAAAATTTGTACAAATATTTCTGAAAAAGAAACTTTGGGTTTAATTATCACATAGAAATTGGTAGTAAATTTCACAAATCATTATTAAATTACCAATAATAACAATTTTAGATTTTCTGTTGTGAAACTGTATTTTGAGAAGCGCCTAATAAATTTGACTTCAATTACACAGAAATGGCATGTTAATGTTAGTTAAAAAGATTGAAATAGTGTTTTCTTGTCAAATGTACTCTGTGTGTTATTCTGTCAGTGACCACCACAGTAATGTGTTCTGGAGATCTTCTTCCACTGACTCTCACACAGAGGTCGGGGGGATTGACTGACAGATGTTTGATGGTGATATACTCCATTAGGATGCCCTGTTCTCAGATCAGACCTGTGACTGGGGTTTGATGTTAAGAACTCATATTTTTAGGTTTGTAGAATCACTGAAATCACTGCAAGAACTTGCTGCATCATATTGCATTGAATTTTTAAAATTCCTCACAAATTCCATGCATAATTATTACTGTGTAGAATAAAATTAAATGATTGCATTTAAATAGAATGCATGCACTCTGAAATGTACTTTTGTTAAAGATCGTTCATCAGGCAGCGGCAGTAATTTTATTATTGACTGGTTAATCTATCATAACTACCAATGGGAAGTTTAAGATTTTCATTGGAATGCAACTTTTCCGATCAGGAGCGAGTCTAATGAAAAATCACATTGGAAGTTAGCAGTTGTAGAAAATGTTGTATGAGGTATAAAGACGGATTGTGTTCTGTTTAGGGCATATTTGAGCCTGTCACAACAGCCATACATGTTGAGAGCAGCACATTAGGAATGCATTGCACTGGCTTTATACGAATCTGTTTCACTGAACTGTATTTAAGTCTTGTATCAAATGGACTTCAGTGAGCATCGGTTTTACACAAAAAGCAATGTTTGCTTTGTGTTAGAATGTGAAATGTTATCCAAACACCGAGATGGGATGCTGGGATATGCTCAAAATGCCCATACTTTCGGCCCTGGATGAGGAGAATCGCTGAATTCATGAATGTGTATTTTCCTCTTGACTTTAAATCTGTTGCAGATACTCAACCCATGGTTTAGATCAGAGCTGATTTGATAAGTGAAGATCAATATGGTTGTGTTCAGACTGAATGTCTTTGGCTGTCTGGATTATTACCCATAATGCACAACAAAGGCATTTTGGGCCGTGATACAGGAGATCAAAACGAGCAATAACAAAGAGATTTATTTAAAAGCATCGTTCTCATGGCAGAAATTGTCGGATGGCAGTTTTGAGACATTTGTAGAAGGTCGTACTTGAATTTGAAAAAGATTTCAAGCAATGATGGATCGTCCTATAACAAGATTAAACAACAGAAAGGATTGATTGTGCCAGAGATCAAGAATAATCAAGAAATAGCTTTGTTCTGCTATTGTGTTGCTTAAATCTCTAGTATTCTGGGATTTTATTCTGTAGGACTTTATCGTCTTGTTCAAATTAAAAATTTAGTTTTGGCATTAATAGTAATGATGCTTGACTTGGCAAATACCAATAATGTGCCAGAGGTTTGGCAATAAATAAATAGCCTTTTTTTTAGGTATGTCAGCATTTTTGTGTGTGTTTAAACTGATATTTGCTTTTGGCGGATGCATTTCTTCGACAGCACTTGTGAACTTTGTTTTTCAAGGTCTGTAGTAAATGATCTATCTGCTTCGTTTTAAAAAAAAAAAAAATTTTTATTAAGGGATTAATTTTATTTTGAGTATAAAGAAAAGCCAGCTTGCTGTTTTTCAGACCTTTTTTATAGGCCTAGGTATTTATTTTAGGTGGTCATTTTATATATTTATATGCAACTTTAATAGAATGCCTGAAGTTCATAAGAAGGCAAATTTAAGACATTTGCAGGAGCTTGTACTTGAATTTGGAAATTATTTCAAGGAATGATGGATCATTTGGTTATTAGGCTTAAACAATTAAAGTGGTCAAATCAAGAAATGGCTTTATTTGATGTCAAAGTTTTATTTTTTTTATTATTGTTTGGCTGTGTTGTTTTAACTCTGGTATTTTATTGTATGTGTGATTTTTGCGAGTTACACATTAAGTTTAATACTGTCATGAGTTTGGCACTAGCAGTAGTAAACCACTGAGCAAACACCACTAACTACGTTGCCAGATATTTATAAGCAATGAGCTGCTTGTTAGGTACGTTTGTGTTGTTTGAACACATTGTGACGTTCTTTTTCCAAGGTGTTTTATTGATAATTTATCTGCTTCATGTTTTTCTTTTATTTAGGGACCACTGGCAATAAAGAAAATCCAGTTTGCCACATTTCATGTTTTTTTTTTTTTGTTAGTTTTATATTCATGTTGGGTGATTTTATATATTTATATGCAACTTCATGCAAAATGTGGATGCATGAAGTTCATAAATGGCAAATTTGCAAAAGCTTGTACTTGAATTCAGAAATGACTGATAACGATTGATCATCGTGTAACAACAGATTAAACAATTTAAATGATTGATTGTGCCAGAAATCAAGAATAATAACAACAACAACATTTGGTATTTCAAAGTTTTTGTTTGGTTGCATATTGTCCAGCGCAAGTTTTTTTAATGAGTTGCATTGAAATTTAATACTGAGAATTATGAGTATGGTTAAACCGGTTTAGCAGAATTGACAAACTCAACTAACTAACCTGAGTAATTGTGCCAGATATTTATAGCCTAATCAATAAATAGCTTTTTAAGTAAGTTTCTGAAGTATTTCTTCAGCAGCATAATCTAGATAATCTGTTTCGTGTTTTTCTTTTATTGTTAGACTCTTTGGAATAAAGCAAAGCCATCTTTCTGTAGTTCATATATTGTGTAGGTATATAAAGTTCATATGAATGTGAGCTTTAAAGATGATCAACCTTCATTTATGAGCTGGAGAGTTGGTGTTATTGAGTTCAGAATTAATTGAAATTAAGTTAAAGGCTTTTTTACTTACTGCTGATGACTGTGATGATGAATCTGCATGCTCGTATTCCTCTTCCTTGCATGTCGTTATTCTCTGAGGGCCGTTTTCAGGGTCTTGTGTTTCATTTGGATGATTAGAGTCCATTGAGAGTTGTATTTACACTTGTGTAATTGCAAATGAAATGCTCGCTTTGCAAGTCTCGGGTAATTTCCCAGGTTTGTTATTGTTGCCGATTCTATTATTTTCTTAAATGAGGCGACCGTGTTTGAAAAGAGCAAAGAGAGATTGCGGTTTCACTCTCTGTTCTCGCCGTGCCGTTTGTTTACCTGCGCAGATAACGCTTATCTGGGCAGAGCCGTGCGGTCGGGATGCTGTATGTAAACAGTGATATTCTGCAGGACTTATCTCTCACACAGGCCTCGTTGTGCAGCACATGCAGCGCTCGTGAACACGCTGAGGAGTCGGTTTAGCTCGGGCTTAGTTTAGCTCATATATTCCATGAAATTACTGGGTTGCATATGTTTACAGTGCAGCAGACCGTGTTATAGTAATAGAAATTACAGTTCCTGAAGTGCTGAGCTCAGACAGTTGAAACAATAAATCTGCATGCATTTTATGCAGTGATGGCTGGGTGCCAATGCATTGGTCAAATTAGCCAAAATATTGAATAAATAAACATGCAATACACCTTGAGCACGTGTGCAAATTTGTGCATTTGAACTCTGCAGCACTTTCTGATGAATTTCATGTAGATCTATGTATTCGTTAAAGATTTGTCACATGCTGAGAGAAGATCATTATAAGTTCAGACTTTAGAATACTTTAATGGCCTTGAATCACATTTCAGACCCACACATGCTTTTTTTTGCATTGATTTTTAAAGGTAAATATGCGTAATATTAAATGTTAAATGTACACTTTAAGAAAAACATCTGTGGAAAAATTTCTGCCAGGATGTTATCTGTTAAGTTTATGAATTTCCTTTAACCTTAAATCCCAACACAGTGCATAATTCAATATGCGAGTAAAACACCTGTGGAAAATGGATATGGAAAATTAATTTTTCTTTATTATTTTTTGGTCTGTTTGACTGGAGAGAGGGAATGCATATTTTAAATGCATGCACATAAATGCATATAATTTTTTTGATGGAAATTAATGCTTTTATTCTGCAAGGATGCATTAAATTGATCAAAAGTGACAGTAAAGACATTTATAATGTTTCAGAATATTTGTTTCAAAAGTTGTTCTTTTGAACTTTCTATTCATCTGTGAATCCTGAAAACAAATGTATGACGGTTTCCACAAAAATATTGTGCAGCACAACTCTTTTCAACATTGATAATAATCAGAAATGTTTGTTGAGCAGTAAATCAGTATATTATTATGATTCCTGAAGATCATGTGACACTGAAGACTGGAGTAATGATGCTGAAAATACAGCTGCGCATCACAGCGATTTACAAAAAATAAATGTAAATGTAAATTACATTTACAGATTTTCATATAAAAAACAGCTGTTTTAAATTGCAATATTTCAGTTTTTCCTGTATTTTTGTTTAAATACAAATAACCTTAGTGTGCAAAAGAGACTGCAAACTTATAAACCGTAATGTACCCGTTAAAAGGTAACTTATAAACCTCTAGCATAGTTAAATTGAATTATGACTGAAATCAGCTCTATTGCACAGTGATATATGGATTTGGCTCAGAAGTGAAGAAAATGAAAAGTGTAAATCAATAAACATTCAGTCAAAAAGTTTGAAGTCAATTCCAGTGTTTTATTTATTGCATTTTGTTTTGTTTTTTCATGGCGAGTGTTGGAGTTTGAAGGTAATTTCAGGTTTTATTCTGTCATTGAGATGATGGCTGAATGTCTGCATTGTTGTGACCGACCATGTTTGTTGCAGAAGTTTGTTTCTGGCCCCTAGAGAAAAGCCCAGAAATTGGGGGCACGTCCGGGATGGGCTCCATTCAGCAGACATTTGGCTCTCATGCTCTGTTCTGCTGAGAATCAGCGAACTCTTTGGGTTCGTTTTTTTGTGTCTGTCTGTGTATTTGTGTCCCTTTCTGTCTGTGTTTGTGTCGGCGGGGCCGGGGCCCGTCTGCTGGAACCGTCCCGGCCCTACAGTGGCCCCCCTTGGCTTTTGTGTCAGTCAGTCTGTGCTCAGATGTGCCGTTTGTTGAGATTTGGCCTCACGCTGAGGTTACGGGGTATTGACACCATCTCAGTCTGTTTCTTCTGATTCAAGAGATGTTTTAAGCTTGTGTTTTACTCTCATGGTAAAAGTGAGCGTTTACGTGTGTGTGTGTGGTCATTTATTTCTGGAGTGCTTGATAAAATGCTGATTTTTTTTCAAAGCAGCTTCATGGAAAGTAACAATTTTAATGTTGCAGACTTCATCAATTATGAAATGAAATTATTCAATCGATTCAGTCCAAATTTTGTTCTCATCTGATTGTGTCAGTGCAGTTAAATCAATAATGCTGAATATGAATTGTATTTTGAGTCTAAAAGGGTGCAGAAGGTTCCCAAAGCAATGCAAGTAGTAATAGTTATATCTGAA
Source organism: Barbus barbus (assembly GCF_936440315.1). Lineage (NCBI taxonomy): Eukaryota > Metazoa > Chordata > Actinopteri > Cypriniformes > Cyprinidae > Barbus > Barbus barbus. The sequence goes on along the minus strand of NC_136722.1, from coordinate 25,301,871 downwards.
AACATTTAGCAAATTTTTTTTTTCATCACAGTTCCTCTGTTAGGGATAGTGTCATTTTAGTATTATTTATGTACTATTGCTTTGTTTATTAATATTTTGAATTGGCTTTAATTTTAATTTTTATATTTTAGTTTGTGTATTTGTCATGTGCTTTTTTTCAGTACTTTTTTAATTTCTAAATTTTTGCTTTAATTTTAGTTAATTCATTCGTTCATTATAAAAACCTAAAAAAGACAAAACAATGTAAGAAATTTATTAAAACTTAAAGAAAAATTATAACTTTTGCCTTCATAACTAACTAGAATAACTAAGTAAAAAAAACGGAAATGAGTAGAAATATTAAAATAACTGCAAACAAATTTAAATCATCATTGAAACGAGTTGTTTTTAAAACGAATCCCAAGCCGTTTCATGCTGATGTCAACATGAAACATTAGCATATTGCCCGCCCACTTGTTGGTCTGAATGAAAATGCAAATTCACTCTTTGCCACTAGGTGTCGCTTTTGAACCGGTTAAAATAACGCTTTCCCCGGTAACGCTGTACACAAAGCAGCACTGCGCTCACAAACACTGCTTTATCAGGCATAACAGGCGAGATGAAATAGAAATTAGACCAATCGGACCAATCACCGCAGATTAGTGTAATGCACAGGAGGGGTTTGGAAAAAATTAACAATTGAGCGAATCGTTTGGGAGTCATTGAGCAAATACGGTAAAAATAAATGCATATTGTAAGACAATGAAAGTGTCTTTTGACCTTGCATGCATATCAACCTGTTGTTGGGGACTCCCAAAACCAAAATATGAACCTTTCATTACCCATAATAGGGACACTTTAAGATAGCGTGTGTGTGTTTGGACCTCTGCGATCACTCAAAGCTGTTGGCGTTTCCACCTGAGAGAGTGCAGATCCGTGAGCAGACGTCTCCTCCTCCGTGTGAGGAGTCATTATCAGGGCTCCGGCTCCGGGGTTTTTGAGATGGAGATGGGGCAGATGCTTCCTCGGCGCTCCAGATGGAGGAATGTGTGGATAATCCTGACTCCCAGGCTCCTCTCATGACCTCTCCGTCTCCATCTTGACGTCCAGCTGTCGCCAGACATCAGCGGCCCTCAGCTGTTCACTTCTGCCTTGAGCGGCCATGAAAGAGAGGGTAAAAATATCTCACGCTGGAAGAGCATGCTGAGCGCATACTAATATCTAGAAATGGGCAATGGCATTTTTATGTTTCTAAACATTTTGTAAAATATTTTTTTAAACTCTTTTTTTGCTTTTCATTTTTAAAAGTACAGCACTTTAAACATCATTTAGACACCATTTTTGTTTAAAAAAAGTCTATGAATTAAAAATGCGTTTTTGTTTTGTTTTTTTTTACTAACAATTTATAATTAGGTTGTACATTTGTTTTTGTTTCATTAACAATTTAAAAAAAGGTTCTAAATGTTTGTTTTGAAACATGTTTTTAAAACATTTCTTGTTTGAGGAACAATTTACAAATAATTTTTGTTAAACATTTAAAAAAAAAATTTTTAGTAACAATAAGATTTGTACAAGATTTTTTTTTTTTAAAGATTGCTTTGATTTTAGTAACCATGTACAAGTTAAACATTTTAAAAACATTTTTAAATACATTTACGTTTTTTTGTTTTTAGTAACATTATAACAAGGTTGTAAACCTTATTTCATGTTAACTATTGCATTGACTAACATTGATTAATACCTTAAGCATTCATTGATCTTGGTTAATGTTAATTTTAGTTAATGTTGCATTTTTAACATTAAAATTTGTGTATGTATAACAAGAAACAATTGCTTATTTATAGATCAACATTAACCAAAATGGATGGATTTTAATGGTTAATTTTTAGCTGCACAAGTTTGTTAGTTCTATCACTATTTTTTCCCTTATAGTTGACTTTAATACAGTCATCCATTCAAGTCAAATGCGTTGTTTGTGTCTCTTTGGTTGGAGGTCCAATCCCGAAGCGTCGCTCAAGTCAACAGAATAATTAGTCTGGACTGAGTTTGCAGTCATTGTTGCAGTGACTCTGTGTGAGAAAAGGCTGAGCCGGTGTGCGACGTGGATCTCGGGGTGAAGGAGGCCATGCTTTTGTCATGGAAAACCCAGCGGTGACCACCTGCTGCGAGGAGCCCGTCAATGACGCCCACCAGTGCGTGGGAAAGTCTTTCTCCAAACCTCCAGAGACGAGCTGCCATTTATTTATTTTAGCGTGACAAAATTCGATATTTTGCCTGAACTTGATGTCATTGTTAGTCAGAGGTTTGGATGCTGGTGAAAAAGGGCACAGATTGCCACAGAAGAATGAGTAAAAGTCAGGCTTAATGTGTGTTTCGACTTGACTTGCATCATAACAAAAAGTTTAATTAATGTTCCTTATTATGAATGATTCATTGGTGTGCATTATTCTGAAAAAAAAAAAAAAATTAAATGCATATATTTTTAAAATATATACTGTGTGTGTGTGTGTATTTATAATAAAGCAGAACACACACATATATTATGCAAACAAAAACTTTTATTTTGGATGCGATTAATTGTTTGACCACTAAGAAATACAAGTTTGAGGCACAGAAGTGATTGCTGGTGGGAGTGTGTTTTGCTGGTTGGTATAGCAGTTAATCTGGCTTTTATCCTGCTCAAGTTCTCCATCGGCTGATGTTTGGATTCATGTACATCACTCTATATGCTCTCTAGAACGCCTGACCTACTTACAAACTCCTTCACAAATCTCCCGTCTGGGAAGAAATCAGCGCTGTCTTAAAATTCAGATCATGTTTGTGTTTAAAAGGAAGAAAGCTATGTTTCGTTCTCTTCCTCGAAATCAAACGCCAGAGCCGCTTTTCCTCGTGAGCTTTCTCCGGGTTTGTTTTTATTGCGGTCTGGCCTGATTATGATGATCATTGTTCCATGCAGTTGAGTTGCGGTTTGTGTTTCTCGCCAGCGGCTATAAATAGATTCAGAGCATCACCAAAAGAGAAACCCGTTTTGGTGTCCAAATGGATGCCTGCCAGATGTTTTTGGAGTCAAAAGCGTTTAAAGTTGGTTTTCTGAAGGGGGTTTTGGCTTGTGTTGTCATCCATCATAACCTTCTCGAGCGTCACATCGTTCAGACTCGTTGATGTTCAGCATCTGTTGTTCTTCTCACCAAACTTTTAAAGAAATAAGAAACGGAATTTTACATTCATGGCAGATTCTTTTATTCAAAGCGACTTACAAAAGAGAAACAAAACAAATCGTCAAATATTCAACAACAATATTAGACAACTAGATTAGGAGAATGTCCTCTTGGGAAAAAAACACATCAGACCGCTGTTATTGGGGAAAATAATGAGGAATTCAGCAATTCTATTTCCACTTAATGATTCCAGCTCCTTAACGATTTCATTAATGGCTCTTTTAGTAATTTTGAAGAGTTTCTTTTGCTGTGGTGCTGTAGATTCAGTAGGAAACACTGTCAGAGTATTTTAGTACAATTTAGTGTTGTTAACCACCCATATGTGATATTAATATTATCATGCTCCAGAATTTGTTTTAATATAACAGGGCTCTACAGTGCATTTGCGTCTGAAAACTACTGCGTGTAATTCAATGATTCAATTACCCATTCATAAAGACAGTCTACTTCATTCCTGAACGAATCAGCGTTCGAACGAATCAATTAAATGAATGATTCAGTGACATACCGCCACCTACTGGTGGTTTTAGTTTCATTTTTAAAGTATATTTTCTATTATTAAAATCATTTAATTTCTACATTCAAAATTGTATATTTAAAACATTAACCTCAACATGAATTTAATTGCACTTATGCAACCTCTGAGCCTCATTAAACATCTGTAAATACGCCTATAAGCCACTTGTGTTCTTCTGTACCACCTCTGTAGTACACATTTATTCCTTAACCTGTTAACCTTCGCCCCCATTAGTGAAAATAACCTACCTAAATTAAAATGGTAACAGTTTGTGACAAAGTGTGCTTACACAAACAAATTAGGTATCTTTGGAAAGAAGAGACTCTGGGCTTTACTATCTATCATCCAGAGTTGATAATGCTCAAAAAGATAAAAAGTTATAGGCACTGACGTGCCTTGAAAAATATTTTTCCACACTGAATGTTTTTTTTATTTCATATACAAATACATGAAATAAGTCCTGGAGCAATCCAGAAAAGTAATGGATCGAAAGCCATGTGTCTCATAAGTTCATATTTCAAATTTGAAGAAGATACCATGAAAAATGAGATTCCTGCAATATTTTTTCTGAAACTATTTATAGTGCCCCCCTCCCCCCTGTTTGAGGAAAAATAACCACCAAATGGATTGCAGAATTATACAAGCTATTTTAGTCATTATACATGTTCCTGCATAGTTTTTCAATTATAAAATAATAGACAGATTTATTTGAGCACTAAAAAATACAAAAATAATTGAGTAATAAAAAAGGAAAAAAAATAGAAAGAATTGCTTTGTATATAGTATGTATACTGAAGTATTCTTCGTTATTCGTTATTACAATGATAAATATCACTGCCAGACGTGAAGTGATATTGCCAGACATGGTCATAGAGTCAGTAAACACACGCTGATGTGCTTCCATTCAGATTATAATCAAACAGATGGGCCATATAATCAATAATAGCTGATCAATGAATCACAATGATAGCCGTCATAGAGTCGCTAATAAACACGCTGATGTGCGTCCATACAGATTATAATCATGCAGACACGGCCACATTCCCCACACAATACACACACACACATATAAAAAATGTAGAAGAAAAAAAAACAGTTTTTTATGGATAAAGCAGATCGCTAAGTTACGCCCCGCTCAGATGACAGAAGCGTCACTGCCAGCAGGAGGGAGCGCCAAATTCAAATAATCTATATTCCGCTTTTCTGAGACTTTTTTTTCCGTAGACGGTCTCATTATGTTTGTAAAACCGTATGCTGCAACACAGTGTTGTTTTTTTACCACCAAGACGCTGTTTTTGAGCGTAATTTATTCCATAACGGACGCGAACAATAACTCTCCCAAAGAAATGAAACGTAAACAAAGGAATATTCATCCTTATTACAACGTTACTGTTTCGCTGGACTAAAAGTGCTCGCTGGGATGTTGTTCTGTGGACCCTTACCTCTGTAAGTTTACAGACTTTTTTTTTACATTTTGTTTCAAACTTTGTTTATAAACCTTTTTTAAATGTTTGTTTTTTGTAGCAACAATTGACATAACTTTAAACTTTTTTTTTTAGTAATAATTTGCAGCACATTTAAACATTTTTGTTTATTTTTTTTAAAACATGTTTCTTAGCAACAATTTAAAACATGGTAGTATATTTTTTTACACATCTTTTTCCTAAACACATTATTTTGTTATATATATAACGTTTTTTTGAAGCTTGTTTTTGTTTAGTTTTTTAGTGACAATTCACAGCAAAGTTATAACTACAAGTTATTAAAGTTGTAAAACACATTTTAAAAATATTTTATTTTAAACAAATTTTTATTTTTCTAAACGTTTAAGTAACAATTTACGACAAGGTTGTTAATTTTTAAAACCCATTTTTATGTTTTTAATCATTTTTAAAACCCATTTAAATTGTCCCCTACAAAATCAAACCAGTTTCTTCATAAGAACCGAATCTCAGTTTCCAGTTCTTGCAAAGATGCTAAACTCAGGCTTATTTCAAGAAAAGTGTTTTCAGAAAGTACCATGGTATTAACATGTTTTTGATACGGACATTCATGTGCATTGGTATTTCTTTAACTGCATTTTAGACTGCTGTATAATAACCATAGCACTCAAATTACACTCAAATAGTACATAAATGGCTTAAACTGTACAGCATGCAATCTAAGTCACTTTAGATAAAAGCGTCTGCTAAATGCAATGATGTAAATGTAACAGTCTATCAGTGCATGCTTTAGTAGGAATATAACTGCGTTATTTAATGCAGTGACGTGTGTATTGTGATTTATATGTGTGTTGTTTGCAGTATTGAGTTTAGACTGTGGCTCATTAGATGCATGTGTGTCTGGCCTCATATTATCATGCAAAACACTGGTATCTTTATCATGCGCAGGCTTTGTGGTCATCCGTCGTCTACACTCATGCAAATGCTGTTTGGGGTCACGAGGGTTTTGTGATGCTAAGGAATCTCCATCTTCTGGACGTCGGTGTGTGTTTGGACTCTTAATTCAGTGAATAAAGCTTCTTGGAAGATCGTGACTTATAAATGAAATGAGAATCATATTGAGATGTGTTTTGCTGTGAATAATGTTTGAATGGGAATCCTAGTTCAAAGCAGCCCATCCGTTCAATCTTCATTCCTGCGGTTCATGTGATGTAAAGGATGAAAGGTTGCAGACCTTGATCTGACTCCATCGAATACTTTCCCTTTTCATCATGACTCAGTTTAATGGGCAGTTCATATTGCAGTTTGTTTTATAACGGAGATGCTGGGTAATGGATCGTGAATCAATGCAGACTTCATTTGTGCATTTTCTGTAGTGATTTTTGATTTTGTCTTTTATCCACTTGTTGTGGTTTAGCAAATCATTATCATTTATTTCTAAAAAGATCCTTTTAAAATCTAACATTTTATTTTAAATAAAATAAAATTGAATATTGAGTATTACAAAATTCACTTTTAAATTATTTGCTTTTTCCTATTATTTTTTTATTTTTATTTATTTTTATTTTATAATTTTAATATGATTAAAATAATTATTCAATTATATATTTCAAATATTATTTATATGCACCTTTTTATTTTTAATACTTGTTTTTTATTTATTTTTTATATTATTTTTCATTAAAACATTTTCATTTTCTGTCTCTTATTTTAGTTGGCAAGTTAACTAGATGGTAACATGGAATATTAAGATACAATTTTCCTTATTTTAATTGTTTTTTCTTATTTTTTATTTGATATTTATTATTTTAATATTATGAATTAAAATATTAATATTATGTGTTTAATATGGCATTTGTTGTATGTGCCTTTTTCTTTATTAGTTGTTTATTTTATTAACTTTGCATTTTATTATTTTTCCATGTAATTTTATTATCTGTACATTACATTACCAAAAAAATAAATAACACATTCTAGTTAACAAGTTCATTTTAAATATTTTATTTTAATTTTGTCTTGTTTTAATTTTAGTTAATATTTTAGTAATATTATAAAGTAAAATAGTATTTTATATTTTTAAAGTTTTTTTTTTTAATCTATCAAATGTTTGCTTGTCTATTTATTTATTTTATATTGACTTTATATTGTTATTTTTCATTTTAACATGTTTGATTTTCTCTATACATTATCAAAATTATGAAACATTGAACGTGTTCTGGTGTCCCAAAGGGATATATTATATTATTACATTATATTATCGAACAACATCAATAAAACACCTTCCAGAAGGTTTGAGCTGCAGAAGGGAATAACTGCTAAAATTGTAGATGAATCACTCCTTTGCCGCAGTCTCTTCCTCGTGTGTGATCAATGGGGTATCCAGCAAGCTATAAGTAATTAGCCGGATGCCCAGCGACCTTTTCTTTCCTCTCTTGAAGACCCGGAGGGAAAGACTCATGCTTGACCTGACTGCGTCTCTCGTAAGCAGCAGGATTTAGGAGCAGGTAAATGTCAGAGTCATAAAACAGGCCCAAGTCCTTGTTCTCCTTCCTCGAGAAACGTTCTTGAGACGAGCTGCGCTTCTGTTTCACGTCTCAAATCCTGGATTCAGATCGAGAGAGCCAGCGGATCTGGGGTTAAATCTGACGTTGAGGCCAAAGTTGACCCGTGATAATCTTTGATTTGCTTGACAGACCACAACAGAAGAAGAGAGCAAAAATAGGGACATTTTTTACATTGAAATATCATAAAACAATAATATTGAAATGGTATCAAACTCCATTTTATTTTATTTTCCCAAATTAAATTTTCTGCATTTTAAATTTTCTGGATTCTTTAATGGTTAAATACAATTTAGTAATCAAAAAGCATGTCTAATTAATTATTGAAATCACGAAACGTATACAATTTAACATCGATTTATTAAAAGTTTAATAAAAATTGATTTTTAGGCCCCTGAAATTCTCAAATTCAATTTTACATTTACCAAATTCTGTTTTCTGCTTTAATTCCATTTTAATAGTTTGTTTTAATAATAAAACAATGTCTAATTAATTTAATTTATAAAATCATGAAAACTGTCATTTATTTTTTTACTTCCTTTACAATTATTATTATTTTTTTTTTTAAGAAATTCTGTTTTATGTATTTTAAATTTTTTGTAATCAAATTAAGGCACAAATTAATCTATCTAAAAAAAACATGAAATTTTAATAAAACAAATAATTTTTCTTTTTTGGCAAACAATGTGCTGCACAAAAAAACATGGAAGAAAACAATGTCAATTTACTGTTACTAATTATTATTATTATTATTATTACATTAAGTGATATATTTGTCACAATTTCTGCATTTTGGGCATCATGTAAATCATAGATGTATATCTGCAGCTCCTCGCTCATGGTTTGTGTTGTTTACATGCGTTTTTCCTCTTAATATCTCGGTGTTATGTGAATCAGTGTTAATGAAGTCATTCAGTGTTTCTCTCTGTGATGCGTCTGAAAACCAGAAAGACAGACGCTGCTAATGAACTAATCTGTGTGGCTCTGATGAATGAAGATATTGTTTAACGGTGAGGGATTGAGGTTATTAGTGCTTGTTGTGTGTTTGTTAGAGTGACTGTAGCTGAGAGAACTAGAGCTGAACGATAATCTACTCAGGATTATATTGCTGCAGAAATAAAATGAGAAATACTGTAAATATTGTGATTTATTTTAATGAGGTTTTCAGTTTCAGTTAATCAGTTCATAACTAATTCAATGATTCACGTTGTCATTTAAAAAAATAATTAACTATTTATTAATATTATTTAATACATGGCATTTTTATCGTTAACGTTTTTCTTGTACATTTTGTGTGTATGTATTTGTATATATATGTATGTATATATGCATGTATATATGTGTATATATATATATATGTGTGTATATATATATATATATATATATATATATATATTTATTTATTTATTTATTTATTTTCATTCTGATTGGCTACAGAGGAATTTTGATACTTTGTTTCAGTGTTGCAAAGTTGTAGTTTTCTCTGTACAGTTGAATTCTCAGCTCAAATGAAAAATGATACTTTAATGCGTAATTTCTCACCGTTCACTGAACTCTATAATGGAGTTATTCTGTTCAGAATGCACAGCGGTTCATGACTGAGACGCTCGTTTAGGGATCTGTCTGATGTTTTCTGGTCTAGTTCTGCAGGCGTTTATTTTCAGCACTCGCCGGGAGGTTATTTTTCAGAAATAAGAGAGAAATCTACTCTGTAATGATTTCATGCTCCTGCTGTTGAAAATACATGCAATGCGGTTCAGTTTTGCTAAAAGAAGAACTTTTTTTCTGTTTTTAACATTGACAGTGCTGTCTAGGTAGGCAAATCAAACACGTATTTGACTACAATTTGCATCTGTCTGTAAAATAATTTATTTACAAGTCATTAAAGATTCAGATGGTGATGATGAGATTTTAGAAGATTCACTTTTTAAGTTACTTGCATGTAAATTAATTGAAATAAGATGTTTAAAGTGAACAGTGAACTGAATGTCTTCATTTAGCCTTTTATACGGTCAAAAAGCACCAATATTTCCTTGGTTTTATTTATAACTTTAAAGGATCCTTTTAGAAACTGTTTGTTTAGAAATTGCTGGACAAAAGGCATGTAACACATTGAATTAAATGTGAAATTTTTAAGTAGAAGAAAAATTAAATGGTAAAAAAAAATATTCCGTAAAAAGTAACACCCCCCCCCCCCCCCCCAAAAAAAAAAACAACAACAACAAAACGGTTTTATTTATTTAATTTTACGGTGTAGAAACAGTTATCATAAGTTGCAGTAAATTTGACAAATAATTACAAAGATCAGCTTTACTCCATTGCTGGTAAATTTTACAAATAATTGCGACACAAAGAAACCTTTTCTTGTAAAACATGCTCCAGTTATCTGTTTGATATTCAACTTAAGAAATCAGGAGAGATTGTCTGTCCATCCGAAAGCAATAAGCGCTGACTTTTTAACTGAGATCAAACCAGAATCCTTTGAGCTGCTGGAGATCTAGTTTATCTGCTACTAAACCCAATTTGATTGCAATAACCTCTTAAACTTTGGCTAATTCAGTGATTAGTTCAAGTGTTTTTTGTATAAACTCAGTACTTTAGTTTTTCTGCTGAAGTGATGTGTTCTCCATCAGTAAAGGTCTGTAGGCGAGCGTCTGAAGAGGCAAACTAACTACCAGCGACGGGTTTATCAGGTTCATTCTGACGATCGTCCGCTCACAGCTACATCTCCACATCTCTGTGTTCGTCTCCTACACGTCTGGAGACGGCCATGTGAATGTTATGAATAGTCTCTAGACTGAGTGATTAACATCACTGTCTTTTAACTGAAATTCACATTGTGCTGAAATGATTATTCATCATGCCATAAAAATCAATGACAGACTATTAAAAACATGCATTTTTAATGTTGAAGTCTCTTCTGCTCACCAAGGCTTCATTTATTTGATCAAAAATATAGTAAAAAAAATTGAAATATTATTGCTATGTAAAACAGCTGTTTTCTGTGTGAATATGTGTTAAACTGTAATTTATTTCTGTGATGCGCAGCTGTATTTTCAGCATCATTACTCCAGTCTTTTCAGTGTTTTTACTTCAAAATTGTGTAATTAATTTAATGTTTCTTGCTGTTTCTTTGTAATTAGTTATAAAAATTTACCATAAATGTCTGAGTAAAAACATTTCTACACTATTAATATCCAAAGATATAAATAGTCCCTGTTTATTAGGTTGCTTTTTAGAAGAAAATACACTTTCAGCTGAAAAGCAACAGTGCAAAATTCAGTAATAATGAAATAATGTCAATTTCAGTTGTAAAGCAGCTTTACAGAAGACAATAGTGACATAATTCAGATTAATATCAGTGTAAATGTTCATCAGTTCTGAATTGTGCTGTGGTTTTGTTCTCTCCGGCTGCACAGAAGCGGTTTTAATTACGCTCTGAGCTCTCGGCAGGAATGTGGAGGTGGTTTTGGAGATCCGTGTTCTGCTGTAAACCACGTTAAATTCGATCCAGACCTGCTGTCTGTCAGCACTCTTTACATGAGAGCGAATGCATGTTTGTGCTGCTTTGGCTGGAAATGTCTTGATTTGGGTGAGAATGAGGAGTCTGTCTGTGTTTGTTGACACACGCCGCTCTGCCCTCTCTTACAAACCTCATCAATTACACGCTAATGAGCAAACAATTACTGTCGCTGTGTAATTAAAAGAAGGAAAATGTCAGGCGCTGTTTACAGCTCGTCCCTGCAGGAATGTGTTCGGTCTCGCGTTCAGGAAAGATTGGTCTGGTGTGTGTGAGCTAGATTGACAAAAAATAATCTCTCTATTTTCTGGGATTTTATAACGATAATGATAAGTAGATAATTTGCTGAGTGTGTTATTGTGCTGGTATCTTAAACTGGTCTTGTTGGTCAGTTCACACTGATAGAAATTAATCTTTTCCAATAAGTTTCAATTGATTTTTACTTTTAAAAAGCCATTTTTCTAAAAGTGTGCTTTATCTTTTGAGTCAAATTCTTACATTTAATCAATGAATTAGAATGAGACATTTGGGCTGTTACCAAGCAAATTAAGTCTGTATCAAAATGCATCTTTGCGATGCAGAGGAAACAGAAGCTGAAGTGCTGTTTAGATGTGTTTACACATGGTTTATTGCAGGACATACAGTGGGGCAAATAAGTATTTGATACACTGCCAAGTTTTCCCAGTTACAAAGAATGGAGAGATCTGTAATTTAGGTACATTGGTGTGTGTCATTGGTCAATGTGTGCTGTGGGTCCTCATAACTTTATGCAGTAATGAACAGGAGATATTCAGATAAGTCTCAGTAAGCAGCCAGAGCTGTTTCTAAGGCCAATGTGTTTTCAGTAGTAGTTCTTTTATTGTATATGGTCATTAAATTTTTTATGTCATATTTATGGTTTTAAAAAATAATTTACAACCTATCTTGACATGTTTTATTGCTGTTTGAATAAAACAAAAATTGTAAATCAAATCAGTCGTCCATTACAAATCATACAAGGAGCATGACTAGTACCTAGTGGACATTGTTGGTATAGCGACTAAAAATAACACAGAAACCTCATTTTTTGTGATATCAATGTCAAATTTGGAACACAACTTCTTTAGACTGAAGGCTTTTCATTTGACATGAAATTAAAATCACCACATATTTAATTTTTTTTTTTTATGAAATATAAATAATTTTTTTATTTTTTTTATTACAACAAACTTAAACACCTATAACTTTTTTATTAAAAATTGTATTCAACTTCTTTCACTTGTACAAGAAACTCCCAAGTGTGTTTTTAAAAACGAGCCCACGATTAGGTTCATATTCCAAACCGTTCCAGAATTACATTAATTTGAATCTGGACACCCCCTTTTCAGCTCTACCCCCAAAAAAGGGGGGTGACACTTAAGGGGTTAAGCCTGACTTTGTGGTCCAGGGTCACACATATGCATTTTGTATATATTTGTTTTTTTTGTTGTTGTTTTTAATCTTTTTAAGTGAGTCAATAAATTTTATAGACCAGGAACATGAATTAAGACGTTAAGTTGGCATCATTTGCTCATGTAACCTCGTCTGTGAATGTTCATCAACCAGAGCAAAAGCAGCAGCTGCACTAAGATGATATTGCCTTCATAATAACCTGCAGACTCGTGTTTACTCCACGCTTTCTTTTGTGCGGCTGACATCTGTGACGGCCGTGGCATAACGCTCCCATGGCAGCGAGTGAATGCCGGTGAGTGCTGTTATGTGAGTATCTGATGCATGTTCGGCTGAAAAGGGCTTTTTGTCTGCTGGGACGAGGAAAGGCGCTACTTCCAGATTCACCGTTGCCTAGCAACCGCGATGCACAGATTGGCGGGAACATCTGTCGCGGCCGCCGCTGCCAGATCTGTGCTGCATCGTAAGCACTCGTCCGCTGATCTGAGATCTGACCCTGAGCGCCGCTGAAGGACGCCTCGTCCTTGTGCTCCGTTATCACTTACAGATATGCAAACCGAGGGGGTTTTGTGTTATTTTTTATCCATCAGCTCTGAGCCTCGTTCATTATTTTCTGTCCTGCTGATCCTGAAAATCTGTCTTAAAGAGAGAGTGAAGGAGCCTGCTCTGATTTACTACAGAGTGAAGAATATAGAGCTCAAGTATATTACTAATCTTCTACTTTAAACATGGCAATGTGTGATGCAAATTGAGGTTTTTATGAGAGAGAGCTTGTGGTGTTCCTCATTTGCATGAGTAAATGGAAATGCAATGCAAACTTTGATTTAAAGAAAATAAAGCCTGTTGTGAGATGAACCTTGTAAAATAAGTCAGTCAGTAAATTGCAATAGACATTTTATGATATGTTGTTAGTATTAATATTATTATTACTACATTGACTCATTGGTTACAGTTGAAAAAAATATATAATAAAATTTAAAATGTTATTATATTAATAAATTATAAAATCAATTACATTTATTATTTATTCTTATTATTATATTTTGATTCAACTCTCATTTTAATATTGTAGTAGTTGAATAAATAGTCAATAAATTGTACGTTTATAATGAAAATTAAATAGAATATTATACATAATGTATAATTAATTATTATATATAGTTTAATATATAATCAGTTTGTATTATTATTATTACTTTTGACTCCTTTTACATTTTAGTGCCAATAGTTAAAAAAAAATTGTCCATAAATTCTACATTCATAATGAAAAATTAAATGTCATTCACAATGTCATCATGCATTTTACTATTAATTTTTCATTTATTAATATCATTTATTGACTGACTTCACAAGATTAGTCTCAAAATACTTAATTTTCTTTATTCAAAGTTTGCATTGCTTTTACATTTATTTATATGCTTTTATCCAAATATAATAAATTATGTAATAAAGCAAAATTGTTTATTATTATATTTGTTGTTCACCTGTATTATAGTAATAAATAAAAATAAGCTATTTTTTTTCCTTCATAAGCTCCTCTCAGTATGCGGCGGGTCAAAGGTCGCTCTGTGTTGTGATAAACTCCTCCGGTCACTGCCGGTCATCGCTGCGCTTCATCTCTGTTACACGACCAGTCAGGAGTTTCTGAACAGTAAGATTTGTAATGTTTTTAAAGAAGTCTCTTCTGCTCACCAAGCCTGCATTTATTTGATCCAAAACACAGCGAAAGCAGTAATACTGAGAAATATTTTTACTCTTGAAAATAACTGTTTTCTATTAAATAGTTATTTTAAATAGTAAAAATATTTCACAAATATTATTGCTTTTGCTGTTTTTTTTATCAAATAAATGCAGGCTTGGTGAACAGAAGAGACTTCTTTAAAAACATTACAGATCTTTGTTCAAATGCCTTTGATTGATCGAGTGTACAGGCAGCTCTTTTCTTAGGCATCATCCATGACTGTTGTACAGCTCATATTTCTGTCAAACTCTCTCTAAATCTCATGAATCTGCGTCCGTCATGAACATGAGCTGATGCTCCTGGTGAAGTTTGTGACGTCGTCATGTTCAAACACTGAATTCATTATTCTGCTCGTTTTCTAGTTTGACTTTCTGTGTTGCTTTCAGAACATCAGTCTGTTTGTTTGAGTGACCGACCAATGGTGTGAGTTGGGGGCGGAGCTAGCTGCTGTACTGACCAATGAGATGAATTATTATTGATTTAATGCAACAGTAATTCATGAACACAATTGTTTGAGATATTGTTAGTTTTTTTTCTTTACCGATGTCATTAAGTGGAGAATTATTGAGAAGTAGCCAATGTAATCAATATTGTAGAATTGATAACATTGCATATTGATGATGTTTCTATAATTATGATGATGATTATTACTATTGTTATTATTAATGCCGTATTTATAATAAAAACATTATATTTATAAATTGTTATATATTTTTAATAATAATAATGGTTTCATTAAGTCATTAAGTGGAGAAAATTTAAGAAACAGCAAATGTTATCAATATGCAATTTTATCAATATTTTTATAATGTTTTCTGTAATGCATATATGATTATTTAAATGTATTTAATATTATTTAAATGAATTTAAATCTTATATATTCAATAATAATAATAATAATAATAATGGTTTCATCAAACATTAATATGCGGTGTTATTAATATTTTTCAAAATTGTATATTATGTGTATATTAAATATATTAATTATTTGTTTGAATGTATTCAATAATAAAATTTATTTATTTATTTATTTATTTATTTATATTAGTGGTCGACTGATATATTGCCATACGTTTGTCTGTTTGGCCGATGTGTTCGAGGCGGGACTCTTATTTTGATGGTGTGTATGTGTGTGTATATGTTAGAGATAATTGTTTAATATTTATTAATTTACATTTATTTAATAGTGGTAGTAGTAGTATTTACATAATGTATTTTGTACATAATTACTTCACGTTTATTGCCAAGCACTGTATGTATACATGTACGATTATAATATAATACCATATATAATACAATATAAATCTTGTCTTAATAATATAATAATGATAATGCATTTAAATAATAATACTACTAATAATAATGATTATTGTTGTTGTTTTTGTTGTCCACTCAGTCCTGCTTTAGTCGGTCAGTGACACTCAGACTTTATCTCTGAGATGATTCTAAGTGTTTCTAGAGTCTGACTCTCTCTTCTTTTCTGGTTTATCTGCTCAGGACCCAGTCATGCCGAGGTGGAGACGCGCGAGTGCTTGTATTTCAACATCAACTGGGAGATCGAGAAGACGAACCGCAGCGGCGTGGAGCGCTGTGAGGGAGAGAAGGACAAGCGATCGCACTGCTACGCCTCCTGGAGGAACAGCTCTGGCAGCATCGAGCTCGTCAAGAAGGGCTGCTGGCTCGACGACTTCAACTGCTACGACAGGTCAGTCACTCGCACTTTACTAGTGCTGGTCATCTCCACTAACCCGCGACAGGTCGGTCACTCGCGCTTTACTAGTGCTGGTCATCTCCACTAACCCGCGACAGGTCAGTCACTCGCGCTTTACTAGTGCTGGTCATCTCCACTAACCCGCGACAGGTCGGTCACTCGCGCTTTACTAGTGCTGGTCATCTCCACTAACCCGCGACAGGTCAGTCACTCGCACTTTACTAGTGCTGGTCATCTCCACTAACCCGCGACAGGTCGGTCACTCGCGCTTTACTAGTGCTGGTCATCTCCACTAACCCGCGACAGGTCGGTCACTCGCGCTTTACTAGTGCTGGTCATCTCCACTAACCCGCGACAGGTCGGTCACTCGCACTTTACTAGTGCTGGTCATCTCCACTAACCCGCGACAGGTCGGTCACTCGCGCTTTACTAGTGCTGGTCATCTCCACTAACCCGCGACAGGTCGGTCACTCGCGCTTTACTAGTGCTGGTCATCTCCACTAACCTGCGACAGGTCGGTCACTCGCGCTTTACTAGTGCTGGTCATCTCCACTAACCCGCGACAGGTCGGTCACTCGCGCTTTACTAGTGCTGGTCATCTCCACTAACCGGCGACAGGCCGGTCACTCGCGCTTTACTAGTGCTGGTCATCTCCACTAACCGGCGACAGGTCGGTCACTCGCGCTTTACTAGTGCTGGTCATCTCCACTAACCCGCGACAGGTCGGTCACTCGCCTTACTAGTGCTGGTCATCTCCACTAACCCGCGACAGGTCGGTCACTCGCGCTTTACTAGTGCTGGTCATCTCCACTAACCCGCGACAGGTCGGTCACTCGCGCTTTACTAGTGCTGGTCATCTCCACTAACCTGCGACAGGTCGGTCACTCGCGCTTTACTAGTGCTGGTCATCTCCACTAACCGGCGACAGGCCGGTCACTCGCCTTACTAGTGCTGGTCATCTCCACTAACCGGCGACAGGTCGGTCACTCGCGCTTTACTAGTGCTGGTCATCTCCACTAACCCGCGACAGGTCGGTCACTCGCCTTACTAGTGCTGGTCATCTCCACTAACCCGCGACAGGTCGGTCACTCGCGCTTTACTAGTGCTGGTCATCTCCACTAACCCGCGACAGGTCGGTCACTCGCGCTTTACTAGTGCTGGTCATCTCCACTAACCTGCGACAGGTCGGTCACTCGCGCTTTACTAGTGCTGGTCATCTCCACTAACCCGCGACAGGTCGGTCACTCGCGCTTTACTAGTGCTGGTCATCTCCACTAACCCGCGACAGGTCGGTCACTCGCCTTACTAGTGCTGGTCATCTCCACTAACCCGCGACAGGTCGGTCACTCGCGCTTTACTAGTGCTGGTCATCTCCACTAACCCGCGACAGGTCGGTCACTCTGGTCTCCGCTGACGTTCAGGGCTGTAGAGGTCGTCTTAAGCTAGTTTAGTTTGAATTACTAAAACTAATTAATAAAAATAAAGACAAAAACACAAACTACTAAAATAACTGAAGCTAGATAGCAAAAACTAATAAATAGAAAATAAAGAAAAAAAATATTAAAATGACAAACACAACAAAATTAAAACTTTCTAAAATTAAAGTGAAAATGCAAATTGCAAGTTAAAAGCTTATGCAAAAAATAAATAAAAACTAATAAAAATGACAAAAACAAAACAATGACAAACTTTCTAAAAATGAAGTGAAGATGTATTCAAAATATTGACAAAAATATTAATATATAAATGCTACTAAAATCACACTGCATCATTAATAATAATAAATTATTTACTAATAAAATGTATTTATATATTAATTCAAATTCATTTGATAATAATAATAGAAAGTACTAAAGTTAAAATTAAAATGTAAAAATTAAATCTTTGTAAAAAAAAAAAAAAAAAATCAAAATATTAACAAAAATTATAATAGTATGCCAGTGGTACTAAAATAACACTGCTGATGTGTATCTATATATTTTCTCTTATATAAAACTCTTTAAAAGTCTTTAAAAGTTCCTCTTTTAACGCTTGTGTAACGTTCGCCAAAAAATCTCCATAACCCAAGTAAACTTGATTTTAAAGTGGTTTTAAGTGTTTTTTCCAGCTGAAGCAGCTCTCATCTTCATCTTTATGAGACAAATTATGGCAACATTGGTTCATAAATGTGCATTTCTATACGTCTTTGGAGTTTCTGTACATCTATAGGCCTGTGTGCTGGAGTTAGTAAGCTGAGGTGAATGCGTTCTGACCTTGAGTTGTGTGGGATTGATAGAGGCTTGTGTCTGATATAGATGATATAGATAGATTATATTAGATTTCCGGCCCATGATGCATTGCACTGAAGCGTCTGCGTGTCGTTGGGTTCAGACGAAGCTTTGCAGCGTCTTACGTCATATAACATCTCTTTCTAAGGAGGAAACTCCATGATGGTTTGATGTTTGTGGAGTGAATCTCGGGATGTTTTCTGCTCTGTGAGCATCTTTTAGACTCATTATTTAATGTTTCTTATCTCCGTTTGGCCTGAATTCATTCACTGCTGACCTATTTACCAGCGAACCTGAGCGGAAACCATCGATGATGCTTTATAGAGTTAAAGGGACATTGACATCCATTCAGTTGATTACATATAAAGCAGACTAGCCATTAATTAGATTTCTAATGTGTAATGCAACTCAAGTAAAACACGCTAATCTTGTTGTTTTCCACAACATTTTTCACTAAATCAATGCATTTTGTATTTTATTTATTTTTACTCTATTTTTTTCATTCTATTTTTGTTCTGCTTTTCACTAATGTATTCCAGGTTTTTTTACTCATTTATTAGTTTTATATATTTCAGAGCAAATGCAAGGCACTTTTATTTATTTTTAAGTTTTACCACATTTCATTCACCGTAGTAATTAAAAGAGTTTTACATAAAAATAATTTTAAAATAGTCATAAAATTATCTTCGGATAATTCAGATGCTTCAGAAATAAAATTAGCAATAAAATGTAAAAACAAAACAAAAAAAGATTCCAAAAATTTAAATATATTAAAAACAAATAGATGGATAAATATTGTAAATAATCTTATATACGCTGCCAGTCAAAATATTTAAACGGTAAGATTTTTTTAAAGCATCCTTGCTAAATAAAAGTATTAATTTCTATAACCCCACCCCAAAAGTACTCAGCTGTTTAAAATATTGATAATAATAATAATAATCAAAAATGTTTGTTGAGCAGTAAATCAGTATATTATTATGATTTCTGAAGATCATGTGACACTGAAGACTGGAGTAATGATGCTGAAAATACAGCTGCAGATCACAGGAATACATTACATCTTAACACATATTCACACAGAAAACAGATATTTTAAATTAGAATAATATTTCACAATATTACTGCTTTTGCTGGGGTTTTTAATCAAATAAATGCAGGTTTGGTGAGCAGAAGAGACTTCTTTAACAAAAAAAAAAAAAACTTTTGACTGGTAGTGTGTGTATACACATTTATAATATTAATAATATCATATACACTGTATATGAATATAAAAATGAAATGCAGTACTCTTGTAATAAGTGGCTGATGTTGCACCATCAGAGACTGAGCGATCAGCACAATCGGCTCTCGCTGTTTCTCTCGTGTTCGATCAGCTGCTCACTAAAAGCCACAACAACAGAAACAAAGAGCTGGTGCTCCACACTTACCAAGCTTTCTGTTTATGTTCCACTTTGCTGATGTTTTGTGTTCCATGTTGTAGCTTCTCATAAACACGTTCCACCTTCTCTGACCCTGGTTAATTAAAGGTGTTGTTTTCTCGCCGTACAGTAAGCGAGCGGTTAACCTCTGTGTATCTAGTGTACTTCACATCGTGCATCATGGTGAGGCCAGCTGCTGAATTCATGAAGAAATGACCACGTTTCACCTACACTTTCACCCCAAACTCACAACTAAAACATTAGGATTATTTTCTTGACCATTAGACATTTTGTGATTTTCCTATTGCTGTATTATTTTAGTTTGTGTTTCATGAACTCATGAGCAAATATAACTAAATATAATAAAACTATAAAGTTAGCAGTAATAATAATAATAATAAATTGTCCAGATGCTTCTGGATGTTTCATGAAGTAATTAAGATATTTCAGATAAAATGCTGAAACATTGAGAACATGGTAAATATTATGAGTAGACTTTTTATTTATTTATTTATTTATTTATTTGATTATTTGTTTATATTATTTATTTGTTTACTTGTTTTTTATATTTATTTATATATAGACATTTTAATTAAATATTAAATAATTTTGTATTTATTTAATGTAATATATATTACTTTATTATATAACTTATTTTAATAATAGTAGCCATCATTACTTAAGTAAAATATTTGTTTGTTTGTTTATATTATTTATTTGTTTACTTGTTTATTTGATATTTATATTTTATTTTTATATATTTTATTTATTAGTCGATAGACATTATTTTTTATTAAATATTAATTAATTTGTATTTATATAATGTAATATATATTACTTTAATATATAACTTATTTTAATAATAATAATAGTTTTCAGTAGCCATCATTAAGTAAAATATGTATTAATTTATTATTTGCTTATGTTGTTTATTTTATATTTATTTATGATATTTGTTTTATTTATTAGTCAATAGACATTATTTTAATTAAATATGAATTAATTTGTATTTATTTAATGTAATATTACTTTAATATATAACTTATTTTAATAATAATAATAATAGATTTTGATAACCATCATTATTTAAGTAAAATATTTATTTATTAAAAAACATTTCATGTTAATAAATAATTGTCTGGATTTGTCTTTCTTTTTAATTCTTCTCCAGCCTCATGAAGTCTTGTTTCCCATTTTAAAGCTGCCTTATCTTGTTGAAGATCTGTTTATTAGCGCTGAAGCAGTGTTTTCCAGTCAGCTTTCAGCGTTTATAAGAAGATGTGTGTCTGGTTCTCACAGACAGGAGTGTGTGGCCACCGAGGAAAACCCGCAGGTCTTCTTCTGCTGCTGCGAAGGCAACTTCTGCAACGAGAGGTTCACACACCTGCCTGACGTCAGCGGCCCAGGTGAGATCTCAGACCGGCCTCATCTGCTGTCTGCAAAACCATCATAAACGTCCTCAGTGTCCTCAATAAAGAGGGGTGGCTCGGTACCACTTTTTCAGAACCGGTCCGACTCTCACCAAAACATTCACGCTGGGTTTAAAGGAAACGGTTCATACTAAACCGTGGCAGCAAATGTATTTATTTATTTTAATTTCCTTACTTTTTAAGTATTTATTTGTTTATACATTTACTTATTTTAAATGAACGTTTGTTTGTTTAGGTTTTTTTTTTCAAACTGATTTTATTTGTTTGTTTTTTTGTAATAGCTATATTTTTCAACAATTGTTTTTGAACAAATTAATTTCTATTTTTTTTTTTTTTTTTTTTGTGAATTTATTTTAAATTTGTTTTAATTTATTTCGGTTTTGTTTTTAAGTTATTTATTTTAAAATATTTGTTATTTTGTTTTTTTGTGTTTTATTTTAATTGTATTTTTCATTTATTTGGTATTTATCTAGTTTTAGTGTATTTATTGTTTATTTTTATGTATTTATATTAATTCATTTTTGTATTGTCATTAGTGTATTTTTAATTATTTTTGTTTAAATATATTAATATTTTTAATTCTTTAAAAAATATATTTTTTTGCTTTTAGTGAATTTATTTAATTTATTTACATGTATTTATTTTTATTTATTTTGTTTTTTTAAGTAATTGTATCTTTTATATATAATTTTTATATATTTTTAAAAATTACATTTATTTTTTGTTTATTTCTGTTGGTATTTGTTATATTTTTTTATGAATTTATTGTATTGATTTTTATGTATAGTCATTAATGTTTGTAATTTGAAAGTATGTATAGCTGTATTAGAAGGATGTTGTTGTTTGTGTCTGTCAGTGATCGAGCCTCCTCCGCCGGCGCCGGTGCTCCTGAACATGCTGGTTTGCTCTCTGCTGCCCATCACGATGCTCTCGATGGTGCTGCTGCTGGCCTTCTGGATGTACCGGCACCGCAAGCCGCCGTATGGACACGTGGACATCAACGAGGTCAGTCTGTCTCTCAGGAATCTCTGACCGCTCGTCTTTTGTTCTCAGCGTCTCAGCAGTGTGTTGTTCTGCGGCTCCATCTAGTGGTGCTTTTAACCCTTGTGTGGGGCTCATGTTTTTGTTATTCAGCCAGTGTTCATGACCCACTGCATTTTTGGGTTTAATTCAACACAATCAAACAATTTTATGAATGAATGAAGCTTTTATATAGCACTTTATTGTGTATTGCTGTACACCCAAAGCACTTTACAATCACAATTATGTTAAAATACTCAACAGATTTTTACTTCATCCTAATTACAAGCAATATAAACAGAATATGTGACTCTGGAGCACAAAAGCAGTCTTAAGTCGCTGGGGTATATTTGTAGCATTGTATGGGTCAAAATTATCCATTTTTCTTTTATGCCAAAAATCATTAGGATATTAAGATCATGTTCCATGAAGATATTTAGTAAATTTCCTACCGTAAATATATCAATTTAATTTTTGATTAGTAATATGCATTGCTAAGAACTTCATTTGAACAACTTTAAAGGAGATTTTCTCAATATTTAGATTTTTTTGCTCCCTCAGATTCCAGATTTTCAAATAGTTGTATCTCAGACAAATATTGTCCTATCCTAACAAACCATACATCAATGGAAAGATTATTTGCTACTTATGACTGATTTTGTGGTCCAAGGTCACATATGAAGAGTTCATTTGCAAAAAACTGATTTTAAACAATTTTCAAAAATCATGTTTTTTCATTATGCATTCCAATTAATCTCAAACAAACTGCAGTTGGGTTATTTTGATTAAGTAAAAATAACTAAAAAAATACAGCTAACACAATAAAAGCATGGTTACATAATAAAAAACATTTAGGAAAAAAAAGTTATCTGTTTTTGCAAATAAACTATTCATATTTTCTTCACAAGGCCAATGAGTCTGAGTTAGAAAAAATAATTAATTGTCATTTTGTTTTTTTATGCAAAAATGAAAACGTGTCCCATAAACCCGACCACCATACAAGGGTTAAAGGGCATGACCTGATGATTGACTGGTGTTTTCAGGATCCAGGTCCGTCTCCTCCCTCGCCGCTGGTGGGTCTGAAGCCTCTTCAGCTGCTGGAGGTTAAAGCTCGAGGACGCTTCGGCTGCGTCTGGAAAGCTCAGATGATGAATGAATATGTAGCTGTGAAGATCTTTCCCGTTCAGGTGCACTTCTGCTTCCTTTGCTCACGAGCTGTAGACGATATAGACAGGGTTCAGTGTGTGTGTGTGTGTGTGTGTGTGTGTGGTTAGAGAAGCGTTCTGTGAAGCTGTGTGTGATGTATTGACAGGACAAGCAGTCGTGGCAGAACGAGCGCGACATGTTTAATACGCCAGGCATGAAGCACGAGAACCTGCTGCGCTTTATCGCCGCCGAGAAACGCGGAAGCAACCTGGAGACGGAGTTCTGGCTCATCACAGAGTTTCATGAGCGGGTGAGGGGTCAGAGGTCATCAGACTTCAGGAACATAAATAAGAAACTGAGACATTTGAAACTTTTAGCTCTGAAAATTTAACTCCGTAAAGCCTGGCATGGGAAATAATAGTCAGAAAGAAATAAATATGTGTGTATATGTGTGTGTATAAAATTGTAAAATGTATATACAATTAAACTGTAAATGTGTTTTGTCATTTGTAATAAACTAAAATTGAAATAAAAATATATAGACATTTAAAAAATAATAAAAATAACTACAACAAAACTGAAATAAAAATGAATAAAAACTAAATAGACATAAAAAAAAATGACAAAAAAAGACAAACACAACAAAATTATTATAATTACTAAAACTTTCACTAAAATTAAAATTACAACAGGGAGAAGAAAAAATAAGTGTGTGGTATGTATGTATATATGTATGTATATATATGTATATAATAAATATATAATGTATAAAATATATAAATATTAGGGCTGGGACTTTAACGCGTTAATTTAGATTAATTAATTACACAAAAATAACGCGTTAAATTTTTTTAACGCATTTTAATCGCACTTATTTTTGCACCGCGGAACGTTTCTCACTGGATGAGTTTCGGCGGACCGATTATACTGGAGCACCTACTAGCGTTCAGACAAAAGACGCAAAGAACGGACTTGCGTTCTCGTGGAGACCGGTCTTGCCTATGAGGCGCCGGGCTTGACAAAAGTCAAGCGAACACGGGGAGAGTGCGCGAGAGAGAGCTTCCTTGGAAGAACGAACTCGGAAGGACACGAGAACACAGAACGCACACTTATGAGAACTGAGATGTACTGCATTCCTGCTTAACTGACCGCATAGTCTCAGCATAAGAAACGGCCAATGAACAATCAATATTACAAAATGTCATAACTTATTAAAACATTTCATACTATTATAGATATTACTTTCATATAATTGTATTGTGTTTTATTTTACAGCGTTATGTTTTACTGTTAAGATTAATTTTAATATGCCAATAAAAATGCAGACTTTTTCCGGGTCTTATCATTTTATTAAAATTAACCAAAACAAAACGATAAATGTTTACTTTTTTATTTTTATTTAACAGGGACAATGCAGTATAACATTGCTACAATTTCATGCAGCCGATGCTCTACATATAGGCTTCTAGCCGGAGGCTAATTTGCAGCCCCAGTCCCTGGTTGGGCTAAAAAAAACAAAAAAAAAAACACAAATGAAATAAAATAAAATAAACAACTAAAACTATGTACCACCATCAATGTTCACATATCTGCTTTTGTTTGAACCACTTTTTCAGTTTTGTTTGAAAAATATTCAACTGTGTTTCCATTTTCAATTCAGCTGACAGGCTGTTCCATAACAACGTACCTTGAACTGAAAATGTAGATTGTGCAAATTTAGTTTTTCTCTGTGGTATTATACAGTTCTGTGTAGTTGCACCTCTTGTAGCGATCCCCTTACTACTCTGTTTTGATATTAATTTGCATATAACTTTTGGCGCAAGATTATTTAAACATTTAAAAAACATTTTAATAAAAGATGAATTTATAAAATTTTCAAAACTAAGCAAACTATATTTTTGTAAAATGCTACAGTGATGCCATCTGGTTGGTTTCTTATCCAAAACTTTTAGTGTTTGTTTATATAGGGATCTGACAGGTTTAATAGTCAGTTGAGAAACCTGACTCCAGACAGTCACACAGTAAGATAAATGTGATTAAAATCATTGCATGCATGTATAACTTGGCTGCTTTCAAGGATATATATGGTCTAATCATGTAAAAACAATTCAGATTTGTTTTGATTGTTCTACATAGCTTCTTAACATGCATATCAAATTTCAACTTGAAGAGCCGTTAAGTATTTGTGAGAGCGACTTTAAAGCTTACAGGCTTCCGTACACCGGCCGCCCACAGCGTTTTCTGGGATTTCTAACGGCTCGATTCTCTCAAATCTGCACTCGATGCATCCTCAGTTTCAAGAACATATCCGGGCACTTTCATGCATCCTCTATACTTGCATTCTTGAGAATTGGAACTGAACTTCGGCGGTTAATGATGACGTAGAACGAGAACACAAGGACGCAAGATCGCTGAAGAACGCATATTGAGAAACAGCCAAAAACAAATCACAGTGAACATGGACAAAGAAGCTGATGAGACCGCTTTGGTTGGCCCTGTGGATGGGAAATTTAAAAATCCATATAAAAAAACTACTGTTCTCAGGTCAAATATTTATATGCGATTAATTTCGATTAATTAATTACAAAGCCTCTAATTAATTAGATTAATTTTTTTAATCGAGTCCCGGCCCTAATAAATATATAATAAATGTGTGTGTGTGTGTGTATATGTATATATATATATATATATATATATATATATATATATATACATACATACATACATACATACATACATACATACATACATACATACATACACACACACACACACACACACACACACACACACACACACACACACACACACGTGTGTATAATTGATATTAGATATGAAGTAGGTTAAAAATAAAATCAGTTTTAAGCGGTCATATTTGTACTAAAATAACTAAAACTGAAATAATACAAAATTTGACATTTTAAAAAATACTTGCATTAATAAAAATGACAATTACTAAAACTAAATTACTACAACGGTCAATAAATTAAAATAAATGAGAAAATATAAACAAAATTTATTATATTATTATTTTTGTAAATATCTCCAAAAAAATAAAAATCTGTTCTAATTTGTCATTTGTACTAAAATGACTAAAACCAAAACTGTATTAAAAACTATAGACATATAAAAAAAAATAATTACTAAAACTGAAATTAAACGAATAAAGCCTAAATAGAACTAAAACTAGTAAATATGACAAAAATTACTAAACCGTTCACAAAAATTACAATGAAAACAGAAAATATAAAAACAAAATCCAATTTAAAATAATAGCAATTTTATAATGGTTAAAGATATCGCCGGGAATCATTTAGCGTCTCATGAATGATTCTGTGTTTATTTATGCTCACTATTGTTAGTATCAGAGTGTTTAGTGTTTGTAACATGGAATATTTCTGAATACCAGGGGTCGCTGACGGACTATCTGAAGGGGAACGTGCTGAACTGGACGGATCTGTGTCACATCGCGGAGACGATGGCCTGCGGTCTGGCGTATCTTCACGAGGACGTGCTGCGCTGTAAAGGAGAAGGTCCTAAACCGGCCATCGCACACAGGTCAGTTTAACATCACACCTTCTGCCATCACAATGAGCGGAAGCCCATCAATTGTTTTGCGCTCGATGTGAAAGCACCTTTCGTCTGCGATTGGCTTCGCTTTTTCGATTCGTGCTCGGTGTGAAACAGTCTTAAAGTGTTAGTTCAGCCAAAAATGAAAATTCACCTGTGTTTTACTCACCCTCGAGGTATCCTAGGTGTTTATGACTTTCTTCTTTCAGACGAATCCAATCAGAGTTATATTAAAACTGGTCCTGGCTCTTCCAAGCTCTATAATGGGGATAAGCAGGTGCTGTTTGTCAACACTTCAGAAGACGTGAAATAAAGTGCACGCATCCGTAATAAAACGTGCCTCACATGTTCAAATAAAGGCCTCCTGTAGCAAATCCATGCGTTTTTGTAAGAAAAATATCCATATTTCAAACGTAATAAACACTTTTTTTCTCATTTGGATATATGAAAATATTATCTCATGAAATATGGGTATTTATCTTACAAAAACGCATGGATTTTTCGTCTGAAAGAAGAAAGTCATAGACACCTAGGATACCTCGAGGGTGAGTAAAACACGGGTGAATTTTCATTTTTGGCTGAACTAACACTTTAACATGAACTAATGGAAGCTTATTGTAAAGTGTATCTGACATTTTCATACCGTTACTCACATCTCTACTACAAACGTGTGCGTCCATCTGCAGAGACTTCAAGAGCAAGAACGTGATGCTGAAGGCGGATCTGTCGGCGGTGCTGGGGGACTTGGGGCTGGCGGTGCGCTTCGAGCCGGGGAAGCCTCCGGGAGACACACACGGTCAGGTCGGGACGTGGCGCTACATGGCTCCGGAGGTGCTGGAGGGGGCCATTAACTTCCAGCGGGATGCCTTCCTGAGGATAGACATGTACGCCGTGGGGCTGGTGCTGTGGGAGCTGGTGTCGCGCTGCAAAGCCGCCGACGGTGAGAGACGGATGCTTTCCTCATCGTTTCATCGGACACTGTTTCCTGGGTTACACTTTATTTTAAGGTGTCCTTGTTACAGTGTAATTATGCATTTAAGTACTGAGTAATATTAATGAACTACATGTACTTACTATATGGTTAGGTTTAGGATTAAGGTTTGGCTTTGGGTTACTTGCATGTAATTATGCATCATTTATTGTTATTATAATAGTAAGTTCATGTAACGTGTAACAAGAACATCTTAAAATATAGTGTTACTGTTATAGAGTGACACAAATATCTGACCCAGTAAAAATGTAAATGTTAAAATTTTTCTTTTTATTAAAGAATTAATTAATTTAAATATAGCCTAATCTGTCAGTTATGCGTTAATTATTGCAGGGCAAATTAATTGTACTTTTAATTTAATAATAAAAGTAATTACATAATAATAATAATAATAATAATAATAGGCCTAATAAAAATAAGAATGTAACAGGCCTGCATTAATTGGAAATGCCAAATCCTCTTAAGATTGCCAATAATTGATGTTTTTGACAATATCTCTGGCTATCGTTGATACAAGATCATCTCTGTCGACGCACCCCAGCAGGGGAGGTTATTGCGGGGCAGACAGCACGTTGCCTGTTACATTGTTTGTATGTTTTACCAAATAAAAAGAACAGCACTTTTAGAGTTCATCCACTCATTGATGTGAGCATAAGTATTGGGACAGTTGAACATAAGGCAGATATAAAAGATTAAAAGCTATTATTTAGTTGCAGATCCCTTGCACACAATCACAGCAGTGAGTCTGTGACCCATAGACATCACCAGACTCTTGCTCTCATCCTTTGAAATACTTTTCTCAGCCTTTAATGCAGCCAATCCCAATTGTTGCTTGTTTTGGGGAGTTTCTGCCTTTCCTCTCCTCTCCAGCTGCTGAAATTCATGCTCAATCAGATTTAAATCTGGAGATTGACTTGGGCAATCTAACACTTTCCATTTCTTTGCTCTTATAAACTCCTTGACTGAACTGCAGGGTGTTTTGGGTCATTGTCCTGATGCAATATGAAGCACTTCCCAATGAATCTGGTGGCATTTTCTTGAATATTGGTAGGCAAGATGGTTTTGTACCCTTCCAAATTCATTCTGCTACTGTCATCATACATTAAGTCATCAGTAAAGTTGAGAGGGCCTGTTCCAGAGACAGCCATGCATGCCCATGCCATGACACCACCTCCACCATGCTTTACAGATGAGGCTGTATGCTTGGGATCATTGCAGTTCCCTTTTTTTCTCCACATTTTTGCTTTCCCATCACTTAGATAAAGGTTCACCTTTGTCTCATCGGTCCATAAACACAGATCCAAAACTCTTCTGGCTCACCTTTGTGCTTTTTTGCAAACTCTAATCTTGCCTTTTGTTGTATTTGATATACCGGATTAAAGGGCTAAAACCCCTGATTCTCATCTATCATACTCATTAATGGATCATTATCATCAGATGTATAATCACCTTTCAGCTGCGTTGATATAGGCAAAGGTCTCCTGTTCTTTCTCCCGGTGTCTGTCCTGGCTCAGTCAAGTTCGGGCCTCTTGGAACTCGTAGTAAGGATTTTATTCAGGTTCTGATAACTAGTTATTATTTATTAATCACTCAGACTTGTTTAAAATGGTTAACGAATCACCAACACAATGTTTTTTTTTTTTTTTTTTTTTTAAACAATAACTTAAATTATATATGTATATGTATGTGTGTATGTGTGTATGTGTGTGTGTGTGTGTGTGTGTGTGTATGCATGTATGTATGTATGTATGTATACGTACGTACATACATTCATTCATTGATTGATTGATTGATTGGCCAAAAAGTGTATCCATTGTATCTGACCAATTAGAGTCTGAGCATCTAAGCTCCGCACATTTTTCTGTTGCAGACTGCTGTTCCAGCTGCTTACATTGTTTGTGTGCTGTGTTCCCTCAGGTCCTGTAGACGAGTACATGCTGCCGTTTGAGGAGGAGGTCGGCCAGCATCCGTCTCTGGAGGATCTTCAGGATGTGGTGGTTCATAAGAAGCTGCGGCCGGTGTTCAAGGACTGCTGGCTCAAGCATTCAGTGAGTGACGCGCTTCCAAACACACAACCTCTATATGATTGCATATGATATATAATACAATATTTTATTCATGAAGAATATCATGTTCAGTACCAACAAAATTGAAAGAATAATACTAATACTAGAAATAAATATCTTGTATATATATTTAACAACTTTGTTTACCCGTTACAAATATTTATTCATGATTCTTAGACTACATTCTGATTTTCAAAGAATATTTTACTCTCCCAAAAATTTAAACTAGATGCATAAAATTCACTTTAAATTCCAGAGTAAAGGCAGATCCATTACCTTGGCATTGACACTAGGTTTACAAATAAGCCTTATATTTATAAAAAAAATAATTAATTATTTACACAATTTTAAAAAAGCTTGCTTCCTTATTTAGTTGTCTAACAAACCTGGCATTATATATTACGAATATTGTCGCCTCTTTGACGACTTGTTTAATTCCTCTTTTGTAAGTTACTTTGGATAAAAGCGTCTGCTAAATGCATAAATATTCATTTATTTTTTATTTAATTATTATTTATATTTATTACGGTGAAAATTGTGCTGTGATTGTCTGACAACAAAATAAAAAATTTGACCCAGTAAAAATTTAATACTTTTTCAAATTTAGATTTATTTATTTATTTATATCTATATTTATATATATTTTGTTTGTATACTAGCGTGTGAAAAATCCGATGTTTGTTGTGTTCAGGGTCTGGCGCAGATGTGCGAGACGATCGAGGAGTGCTGGGATCACGACGCGGAGGCGCGGTTATCGGCCGGATGCGTGGAGGAGCGAATCTCTCAGATCCGCCGCCTGACCAGCGCCACTACCTCAGACTGCCTGCTTTCCATGGTCACCTCGCTCACCAACGTGGACCTGCCGCCCAAAGAGTCCAGCATCTGACCCTCGTCCTTCCAAACTCAGAGAATCTCAAACCACATCAAAGCAGCTGCTATTTTATCCTAACAGTTTTTAAACTTTATTTTTATTATTGTTATTATTATTATTGTTTTTCTGATCGGATCAGTAACTACCAGCACACTTCTCTACTGTATTTTTATCATCTCGCAGAAGATTTTTAAACATGCATTCAGGTGCCGACAAATGAATGCTGACCGATGCAGGTACCTCGGCGCTTCAGTTCTGCCGATTCCGTTGATTTTTCTGGCTCATCTACTTCTGGTTTTTCCGTTCGGATCGCCTGCGACGAGCAACCAGTTCATCTGAAGGTTCAACAGTGCTGCAAAACCCACGCGGATCATTTTATGACTGTTACACGCGCAACCTGACCTCCTCGCGGGATTTCACTTTCTTATTTCTCTTTTTCCGACAGTGTGCTATTCGAAAATTACGGAAAATGTGTCTTTTACGGAACTAACGGGTGTTGAGTAACACAGAAAAGACATCTGGACTAATTCCTTTCTTTTGTTTTGGTTTTATTTGGTGGTGACTGTGAGCGGGCTGGTTGGCTTTTATCGAGTGGATCTGGCTGGAAACTCTTGCATGTGGAAATATGGGAGGTTTGGTACGGAAATCTTTCTCAGGTATCCAGTGTATCAAGGGGTCCATGACTGCCTTTCCCAAGTCATTATAGGACAGAGAGAAATATAACGGTGCCCTGATGAATTTAACACTAAAACACGCAAGACCGTGTGTGTTTGTGTGTGTGTTTGGTGCTGAGAGTTTGTTGAAAATAGAAAAAAAGACCATAAAAAGTTAGGCCCGTGCGGTGTTGGTTTTTCTAGTTTCTCTTGTAATAATGCAATGTGTTTTGGACGTCCGGAGTGAAGGACTGAATCCTCACCTGGACTCAGAAGGGTCAATTCCTGAGTCAAAACACCTCGAAATCAAAGGAAAAAAATAAGAAATAATATTTGTTGTAAATAGAATTCTTTTTTTATTAAGCACATTTTCCTTCAAATTCTTATGACCGTAATACATTTTATTATTTCTGGTAATTTCATTATTCTCAGTGTTTATTTTATTACTGCAATACTTTAATTTATGCTGGTGATTTATACATGTTTTACCCTAAATTCTAATGACCATAATGCATCCTGATGTTTTGTTTTATTTTATTTTTAGGTATTTTTGGGTAATTTTCATCGTTCTCGATGTTGACTACATAAATTCTTAGATAATAATTTATGCTGACTTAATTTAAAAAAAATCAGTACAGGTAGTACAACAAATATTAAAACATTTTACCCCAAATTCTCATGACTATAATGCATCGAGGTCCAGATGTTTTTTTATGTCATATTCTCATTTTTCTCAATGCTGATTCTAATTATTGCTGTAATATAGTTAAGCTGAATTAAATTTTAAAAATCATTTCAAGCAGTCCAACAAATACTGCAATCTATAAATTAAAATAATAAAAAAGTGATTTTTATTTTATTTTTTTTAAGATAATTTTGGTGGGAAATGTGCTTAATTGTTGTGAAAATGTTCAACGATGTGAAATATAAAGAAAAATACCATTTCTTATTTTTTTCTTGGACTTTAAGCTGAAATATGACCCTGTTTTATGTGATTCACCCAGAAAGTGTTTGGTTTTGTGTGTTTTGGTCCCTTCATGTATTACCTCTTTCTAACAGGGACCAAATCTGAGATCTGACCTCCAGCGATATTGAGACTTTAATTTGGGGCTAAAAGTTCTAGAATGTCAAGCTTCACTTTGACCAGGTGATGTTAGACTCATTAGCAAAGACACAAAAACACAAGAATGATATGTATTTAGTCTTAAAAGTGGCTAGTAATCCACATTTCCATATGCCATAATTCAAGAGTGAGTTTCCACTGCAGTGCTGCTGCTGTTTGGATGAAACGTCTTGATATTTTCTGTATCTTCTCAGTAAAGTTCATCCTCAGATGCAACCGGACATTCAAAAGGCTTCCGAGACGAACGAGCGCAACTCTAAACAATAAAATTAGTTGTGAAAGGACAAAAAAAGTTAAAGATATTGTTCATGAACCACAGACCACCTCAGACCAGAAATACCTCAGATTTTCTACGTGTTTGACTTCTGTTATATATTTTGTTAGTTGTGTTGACTTGTAGTAAGTATATTTTGATGTAAGTTGGCTTTTATGATTAGGAAAGATGTTTTTGGAGAAGTAAAAAGAAAAAAATACAAAAAAAACAAGAAGTGCTACTAAGTTCTGTTGTATAAACGAGAGAAACCCATGATGTAAATAGCTGTAAACCGTTGTAGAATCATGCCGATCAGTGAAACAGGGCATTATTCTTCCTGTCTCTTACGTCACGGGACATTGAACCTTAAACGTTTGGCGCTGCTTCCAAAAATTTGATTGTATTTCCCCATTTTTACTTGCACAATTCTTTACCTACCCCTTGTACGACGTTACGAGGGACAAAATTGAACCTGTCGTTCAAAAGAAACCTTAAAGTGTTTAAAGTTCACCGAAAAATGGCATTTCTGTCTTCATTTACTCTCTCTCAAGTTATTAAAGTTCATTTACTCTCTCTCAAGTTATTAAAACCTGCATGACTTTATTTCTTCTGTTGAACACAAAAGAAGTTATTTTGAAGGCCTGAAAGTTGCCGGTAGCCATTGACTTCCATTCTTCAAAATATCTTATATTGAAGAATGTGGGGAACCAAACAGTTGCCGGTAGCCATTGTCTTCCATAATATATATTTTTCTTTCTTACTATGGAAGTCAATGGCTACCGTCAACCTCAAAATATCTTCCGATGACTGAACTGTAATTTTTGGGTGAACTATCCCTTTAAAAATTGACTGTGAACCCAACGCTTACCAAATGACCTCGGCCAAATTTTACCTGCGATTTCAGAAAGATTTTCGGGGCCAAATGAAGGTTCGGTGTCCCAAACGTTTGTGCCATTTCTCTGCTCTCTGTACCCATGATGCACTGCAGCGGTCGCTTCGACTTCCTCTCAAACCCAGCTCAGAGCTTTAAGGTATCTATTATGGTGCCATATATCATGAGTTTAAACGAAGATCCGTCTTTGACAACTTTTTGATTTGACTTTTTTTTTAGATCACAGGTCAGCTGTTAATTTTTTTTATTTTTATTATAATTTTTTATGATTTTATGATTTTTTTTTTTCTCCGGTGTGCTTCATTGGTCTCTTTTGTTTTCAGTTGCGATGTTGTAGCATTAGAAAGTAGTGCGTTTCCCAGCGATGGCTCGGCCAATCACGGGTCTGCTTCAGTCTCTGCATCTCAATACTTTCAGGAAACTGCGTTCTCTTCAGGTTAACTGGGAAAGTTGGGATTGGTTGCGCAATCGCAGAGTTTCCGACCGGCTCAGACGATGTAGCAAGCAATATCTCCAGCAATAGTCTGAAGACCGATCTTTGAGATCCACATCGCGTTTGATGAACTGACCTCGTTTTGTTTGAAATAACGTACGATATGTAGCCAAATTCCTTCTGCGAGAGGAAAACCAAAGGCTTCGATTATGTTTAACATTAGCTGATTGTTTTTATAAATGTCTTTATCGTCTAGAGTGCTGCCAGACTGAATTGGAGGAGTTTGTGATGAAATGAAAGGCGTCCGGTTTGTCTTATGCATCATGTTTCGGTGAGCCGAACTGTTTTCAGACTGTGATAGATGTGATTTATGCAATACTCACACGCTTCGTTATGCACTAAAGACAGTCCAGTGTTTCTCCAGAATGTCGTCACCGCCGCCGTTGTGCCAATTTCACCTGATTTACAGCTTTAACACATCTGTATCTCATGAAACTTCTTAAGAAACATTTCACACCAGAACCAAAATTAATAAGCTGCATATTTTTAGGATCAAGTTAACTAATTCTATCTCTCCATATATGTATGTAATACAATAATTATATGTAATTTCTATATTTATTTTCACATGTATATGTGAAGTAATTGTTTTATAACATTTATATTAGTTAATTATTTTAGAAAAATACTGTGTGAAAAACACAACTTGTGTAAATAGCCGTATGGTTTTGGTCCTGCGTGAATCTTTGCTTCAGCTTTGCTTGCGTTTGTGTTTCTGAGCTCAAAGACGGATGGATTCATGATTCATATTTGATATCCGGAGGGAAAGGAATGTGCCTGTGTTTTCTGAGCTGAAGCGATCGCTGCGTCTGCGTCACGTCTCTCACTTTCTGTTCTAACTGCAGAAAAGAAGCTATATAAAGTATATATGGAAAAACTCTATAGATATATCAGATATGAAACTCTAAAAGTGACCAGCTGTAACTCTGGATGCAATCTTTGGTCCAGGTTTTCAGGAAGCCGATACCTCAGAACTCACTGAAGCAGTGTTTCTAGCTGGAGCGTCGTGACACACAAAGCTCTTTTGTACTGATGTGCCGTGTGTGACGAGCCCTCCACAAACTCCTCATCCCGGTTTCATGACGCCTACAGACGAGAAAAACCATGGACTATCATCTAACAAACTCACTTACAGAAAGAGGAAGAGGAAAACTGGGTTTTGTTGTTAGTTTGCATGAGACTTCTGTTCAAATATTACAGATTATAACTACATGATCTGTGTAATTTAGTAAGGCTATTTACATTGTGTAAACATAATAACCTGCTCAATTATGCATCTTTCTTTATTTTTTAAATTTTTAAGCATATGTCAAAGCAAGCTGTTAATAAGTTTTTTGTTTTGAATTTGTGTTTTTATTTGTATTTTTTTAGTATTTTATTTGAATAGGAAATCTCAACCCCAAACAGGTTAATATATATTTTTATTTTATATTTTTATTTTATTGTATTTTTTTTTTTTTTTGAGAAATTTATTTGTATTGTTTTTTTTTTTTTTTTCTTGTATTTTTTTTTTTTGTTTTTTTTTTGAGCAGATTAACCAATATATATATATATATAAAAATACATTTAATGGGTTAATTTTTATTTTTTATTTAGCGTGTTTTTATTTTATATTCATTGAGTGGGAACTCTATATATATTCCATTTGTAGGGTAATGTTTTATTTTATTTTGATTGAATGCAAACTCTGAAACCCAGGCAGATGAGCATGATTCAGTGTTGTGTGTAATTGTCTGCTGCTCGTGATCGTGAGGCAAGACGGAGTTTGTGGAGGGCTGATGTCTCAAATGCTGTTTCTTTTCCAGAACATGTGACTGTAAATGTTGTAGGTGATCTTTCACTATTGTAGCTGAAACTGTAGAACAGACATGGCTTGTGCTACTGATTTTAACAGAAGTATACTAAACCTCTGTATAAGACGAGATGTAAGCGGAGAGTGGAGCGTGTTTCGGACTGAACAGTATCTATCCACAGCCGTGAGGAGCGTTGTTAATAGTTGTTTGATTTGCAGTGGATCCTGTTGTTTTTACCGTGGTAATTTAGAGCTCAGTATCAGACGCCGGGCTGTGCTTGTTCTCCTCCGCATTGGTGCCAGAATAAACCAGTATGAATGTAGTATTTGCCCAGTGTGAAACCAGCACAGCCCGACCGCTAGACAAAATACTAGAAAGGATTATTTCCATTTTATCTTTTTGTATATGAAAGTAAACAATAAATACTGATAAAGCATCGTTTGAGCTGCGTGTCGTTTCTCAAACCGGTTTAACAACACATTTCTGATCACAGCAGAGAAATTATTTAATATTTATTAAATAATTATTATTATTATTTTTATACATGGCTTAATCAACTTAATAACATGTCAGTATATCAAATATATACTCAGTCAAATTTTTATTTATTAATAAATAATTATTTTTATATGTATTTGTTAATAAATTCATATTATTTAATATTAAATAAGTATAAAATGACAATTAAAATAAAAAAATGTCATATAATATACATTTAATTATATACTAATTTTATATCAATACGTTTCTATTCAATAATTAAAATAGAAATTTGAAATTAAATAAATTTAATATATTGACCTTTACTCAAAATTAAATCTAAAACTAATATATAAATTATTTACTATATAATAATTTTATAGTTTTATAAAATATTTATATTTTATTTTTAATTATTAAATATGAACTGTGTGTATATATATTATTTATTTATTTCATTTTAATTGTAATTTTAGACACACATTAATATTTAATTATTGATATATTTCACACACAATATACTTAGTAGATTCACAAATGATGTTTAATAATTTTAAATTATGTAATAGAAAACGACATATATAATTAAATGTATATAGTATTATATAATTAATACGTATTAATATTTAATAATTACCAAATATTTAAATTAACAAATGAGATATTAATTGAATATATTGGAATTAACACAACATTAGATAAACTAATACATAATTATTACGTTTTATAATGCTAAAGCGATCATGACTTAATTGATGTTTTAGTTCCAAATGCTGTAATGTATATTAATGATGTTTATTATTGTTGATGCTGCAGATGTAGAGTTGGCCGCTGGGTGGCGCTGTGATGAAAAGCGCTGCTGCTCCGCGCTCCTGCGCCGCTCTTCACTCAAACCCTCTCCGACTCCACCGTGTTCGTGTTTATGTGTGTCTGATGGGATTGTTTAATTATCTATAAATAGTTATTAAGTGTAATATTTTCAGATGGCGTCTCGTGTGATATCAGGCTTTGTGTTCGGCGCTGCTTCCGGCGTCGCGGCTCTTAAACTCTATTTATATGAAGAGCAGAAAACAGGTAAAAATACACAACTTACTGAGTAATAAAGACACATAACTAAATATTATTTATTATATATGTATTTATTTAGAGATTAACTAGGGATTTAAATAAATAAATATAGTGAACTTTTTAAATGCATTATAGAATATTGCAATGCATAAAATAAGTTAATTTTTCAAAATAAAAGTTTCCAAAAACTGTAATTATAATGTCATTTATAAAATACTTGGTTGTACTTATAGTATTTTACTAATAATGCAATAAATACTAATAATTGTATCAAATGTTATTTACATTTCACAATATCATTCTGTTAAACAAAAAACAATCAAATTTCTCTCAAATATATAATCTTATAAAATCACCTTCCAAAAAAACTATGAAAGAAAGAAATTAAAATATGATTAAACACATTCAAAAAGTGGATTTTGTGGACTGATATAAATAAATAAGTATATAAAAATATTTTTCTTAAATTGGATAAATCCTATTAGTGTTATTTTGTTGGATGCCCATTTACTTTATTTTTTAAACAGTTATTTTTCACAAATATATGCATTATCTATATAAATCTTTATATTAGTGCTGTCAAATGATTATTTGCTAAATTGTTTATGCAATATATGTGTGTGTACTGTGTATATTTCTCATGTGTGTATATATATATATATAAATACACACACATACAGAATATATTTATATTTAAATATATTTAATATAGAAATATAACATTTTTCTTGAATATATACATGCATGTGTGTGTATTTATATGTACACACACACATTGCAAACACTTAATGAATCCTGTGACAGCACTAGTTTCTGTACTTTAGTAATGTTTCTGCTGTATTAATGTGTGTTTGATGCAGGGAGCTCCGTGCATCGGCTCATCGAACGCTTCGGTCTTCCTCAAACCGGCGCCGAGACACGATTCTACATGAACCATGTTTTATCGTACGATCAGACGCTGCGGACGCCTCGCTGGGTCCAGGAGCACCTGTCCACTCACAGGTTACTGGGTCAGACAAAGCTGTCTTTCACATCTAATACTGGCAAAAACACACAAGCTTGACGTGTTTACAGGCTAAACATGGGGACAGTTCACCCAAAAATGACATTATTTACTCACTCTCGTGTTTCTCAAACCTGTAATCATTTCTTTCTTGTGCTGAACACAAAAGAGGATATTTTAACCAAAGAGCAGCTGGTCCACATTGACTTTGATCGCAACTGTTTCTTCAAAATAATATTAATGTTCAACAGAAGAAAAACAACTTTAAGAGCGAGTGCATTAATAAAACAGCAGAACAAGAACTTTAATAGTTGCTTTAATGCAAATCAATGTACAATTTATGTATTTATTTTTATTTTTATATTTGAAGAGTTTATGCAAAAACATAACCCTGTTTTTTTACATTTTTCAAAAATCATTGAGTTGTATTTTTTAGTTGTTTTCTAGTTTAATCAAAATAACCCAGCTGCAGTTTGAGATGCAAAATTACATTTTTTGAAAGTTATGTTTTTGCAAATGAACTCTTTTGTTAATTCAGTTTCTTGGATGCTACTTCCTTCTAAATACACCTGCTGTACCTGAACAATAAAGCAGTTTTATTTATATATTATGTGTTTTTGTAATGGGTAACTTTGTTCTTATTGTTTAATAACAAAGATAAAATAATAACAGATTTATTTATTTTTTAACTTCACCCACTTTGGCCTAAATATCTCTTTTTTATTTTATATTTCGTTACCTTGTAAGGTTTTGTTTTTAAAATAGAGAAATTATTTTGGCTTCACTGCTCAGACAACATGCAAAATAGTAAACCCAACATGGCAGATAATCGTGATAAAATCGTGAATCATGATATGATATTTTTGCCATGTTGCCCACCCTACGAACAGGTCAAGCCGACAGAAAACACTGCCGATTCAAGCCGGATCCCAGCGTTCCCGAGCTCTTCACGGCACACAACGAGGATTACCTGCGCAGCGGCTGGTCTCGCGGACACATGGCCCCCGCTGGAGACAACAAGATCTCTGAGGTGCAGGACATGCTGCAGTAAAATAAATAAAAGTGCAAAAAGAGGAAAGCATTAGGGCACTAAATGTCAAATTGAAAAAGGATGTGAAATACCACATGAAATGCACCTTATAATGAAAAAAAAACAGAAATATGAGCTGAAATACACTTATAAAAAATCATTAGGATATTAAGATCATGTTTTATTTATTAATTTGCATTTATTATTATTCAATTTATTTATTTGGAGATGAGCATGCTTCAAATTTATATTTGTATTTAACAGACTAAAATAAACAAACATAACTTTTTAAATGCATTATAGAACGCTTCAATGAATAAATGAAAGCATAAATAAGGCATTAAATACATTATTCATGAATAATGCAAAAAATACCATGTCAAATGTCTTAAAATGGAAAACCTCATTAAATACACACCTTGAAATAAAATGTAGCTGATGATAACAAACGAAATCGAATGCATGAAATATTGCAAAAGTGCAAAAAGAAAGCAGAAATAATGAAATGCATTAATTTTTTTTCATGTCAATTAAAAAGGACATGAAATGCTAGCTGAAATATGCCCTAAAATGAAAAAGCTCATGAAATTTGATCTGAAATGCACACCTTGAAATAAAATGTAGCTGAAAAGACACAATACATCATGAAATGCTGCGATCAATACAAGCATATAAGAATAATGAATATGAGCATAATGAGTACAAATGCATAAATAGCGTGTGACATGTATTTGTTAATAAAAAGTGATTTAATTGTGTGATTTAAAGTTATTTTAGACGGTTAAATTCCTCCACACAGCTCCTGTGATATCTGATGGATTTCGGTCTTATTACTGAAAGTGTTTGGAGGTTTAGCGAGATCTTGATGACTGAATCTGATGATTTCTGTCGACAGCAAGCGATGGCGGAGACTTTCTATCTGTCCAACATCGTCCCGCAGAACTACGAGAACAACGCCGGCTTCTGGAACAGGTCTGTTTGAGCCGACGGCTGTGTTTGTGAGGTGTGTTTGAGCGTCTCTCATGTGCAGATGTCTCTGTAAGGCTGGAGATTTACTGCAGAGAGCTGACGCAGAGGTTCGGTGACGTGTGGGTGGTTTCTGGACCGCTGCTGCTGCCACAGACGCAAGAGAACGGCAGAAGAACAGTCAGCTATCAGGTCAGCCAATCAGACAGTGACCTTTGACCTTCACAGCTTCATCAAACACAAACACGACACATGTCAGTAGATCATTTCAATAAGAAACATTCATTTATTATTATTATTCAATTCATTTTTACATAACTTTGTCTGATTTCTTAGCATTTTTCTTTGAATTTAAAGCATATTCCAAGAGTAGTAACAAAATAACAATTTGTATATCATTCTTTCAATGGGTTACACTTTATTTGAAGGTGTCCTTGTTACAGTGTAATTATACATTTAAGTACTGAGTAATATTAATTAACTACATGGACTTACTATATGATTAGGATTTGGGTTACTTGCATGTAATTCTGCATAATTTATTGTTATTATAATAGTAAGTACATGTAACGTGTAACAAGGACTCCTTAAAATAAAGTGTTACCTAGCAATCTTTTCTTTGTAATAAGGCATATCATAAAGGAAATTAATGCAAAATAAAGAAATACCCAAATAAAATAAAGGCAAATAGCACATATGTCAGTGCATCATTTCATTAAGAAAATGACAATTATTATTAAAGAATATCCTTAAAAATCAAATTTTTTTCATTTAGCTTTGTTTTTTTAAGCATCTTTTTCTTCATAATAAAGCATATTCCTAAAGGAAATTAAGACAACATGCACTATAATTTCAGATTACAGCCATAAACACAAAGACATGTTTGTTTTCTTTGTAATAAAGCATAGTCCCGATGGAAATTAATGCAAAAACGAGGCAAATTAATGCATGTCAATAGATAATTTCAAGAAAATCACACACACCTCACTATTATTATTATTATTATTACATAAAGAATATCTTCAAATTCCTATATATTTTTAAATATGCAACAAATTTAATTTTTTTGGGATAAAAGCAAACCTTTTTTTTATACATAATTTTGTATGATATTTAATTTTTTCTTGATAATAAAGCATATTCCTAAAGGGAATTATAATTCCAGATTATAGCTATAAACACTTTAGTTTCATGCAGGCATGTTTGTTTTCCTTTTTTAGTTTGGTAGGTGAAGAATTTTGAGACGTTAATTAAAAGAAATGCAATTGTAATGATAAGAAAGTCCAGTAGGTGGCGCTGCTGCTCTTCGTGAGTTCCTGTGTGCAATCACTTCAAATCCATACTCAGCTTCCCATTTTAACCTCAAACCAACATTAAAATCATATTTTCCAACCGCACTGTCCCTCATCGCTTCCGGTTTTATATAATAATACTAACAACTGCATGTAAATGATGCTTTGCATCACAGAAGTGACACTCTGTCGGGGGGGTCCGGAGCTCCAGATGGCTTCAGAGGGACAGATTTGGTTTTGTGCCGTGTGTAAATGGACACAGACAGGTGCCCCGAGGCTCAGGACTCTCACAAATGAGCCGAGACAGAAGCCGTGTTACTTCCAGTCTCCGGGGAGCGAGCGAGGGTCTGATGGGAATTCATGTAAAAGAGAGGAACTCCATCTAACAGTTGCTTTGTCGCTCTGATTGCTAGTTTAATCAGAATAGACTTGCTCTTCCTCTGAAATGAAAATGCAACTCATTATCTTTAAATCATACACCTGATCATCGACCTGAGTGACTTTCTTCTGCGGAGCACAAAAGCAGATGTTTAGTGTTATGTTCATGCTGCTCTTTTCCTTACAATCAAACTGAATGCTGCCGAGATCCAAAAATGTAAACAAAAGTACAATAGTAGTAGTATGACATTATATTTATTGTTAATATATTATATTAAGTCATAAATGGTGCACAAGTCATTTGGATTGCTGTTTTGTTTTGTTTTTTTGGGGGGGGTGTTTAAAGCTTGACAGTGTCCATCACATTCATTTTAATGCATGGAAAATACCATCATGGAATTTTTTTTAATAATTATGTTTAAGAAAAAAAAAATGTTATACAGATTTAAATCAGAGTGAGTAAATGTTGAAGTCTTTTATGCATCTATGAAGTAACTCAATCCCAGCATTCTTAATAATAATCTTATTTTATTGTTATAAGTTATGAATTCTATATAAAATATATTTTATTTTGTTTTATAAAATATATATATATAT
This sequence comes from Barbus barbus, assembly GCF_936440315.1. Classification (NCBI taxonomy): domain Eukaryota; kingdom Metazoa; phylum Chordata; class Actinopteri; order Cypriniformes; family Cyprinidae; genus Barbus; species Barbus barbus. The sequence goes on along the minus strand of NC_136722.1, from coordinate 25,258,951 downwards.
ATATATATATATATATATATATATATATATATATATATATATATATATATATATATATATATATATATATATATATAGCTACCATTCAAAGGTTTGAGGTCATTAAAATTTTTTATTTTATTCATCAAGAACACATTCAATTGAAAAGTGACAGTAAAGACATTTATAATATTACAAGATTTCTATTTCAGATAAATCATGTTCTTTTGAACTTTCTATTCATCTGTGAATCCTGCAAAATAAAATGTATCACAGTTTCCACAAATATTGTGCAGCACAACTGTGTTCAACATTGATAATAATCAGAAATGTTTGTTGATCAGTAAATCAGTATATTATTATGATTTCTGAAGATCATGTGACACTGAAGACTGCAGTAATGATGCTGAAAATACAGCTGCAGATCAGAGGAATCAATTACACTTTAACACATATTCACGTTCAAAAAAGCTATTTTAAATTGTAATAATATTTCACTAGCTTTGGTGAGCAGAAAAAAAAAATGTCTCACTGACCCTAAACTGTATTGTGTTTCTTTCTATATATATGTGTGTGTGTGTGACCCTGGAGCACAAAACCAGTCATAAGGGTACATTTTTTGAAATTGAGATTTATACATTTTTACAGCTTTCCATTGATGTATGGTTTGTTATGATCGGACAATATTTGTCTGAGATACAACTATTTGAAAATCTGGAATCTGAGGGAGCAAAAAAATCTAAATATTGAGAAAATCTCCTTTAAAGTTGTTCAAATGAAGTTCTTAGCAATGCATATTACTAATCAAAAATGAAGTTTTGATATATTTACGGTAGGAAATTTACTAAATATCTTCATGGAACATGATCTTTACTTAATATCCTAATGATTTTTGTCATAAAAGAGAAATGTATAATTTTGATCCATACAATGTATTGTTGTCTATTGCTACAGATATACCTGTGTTACTCATGACTGCTTTTGTGCTGCAGGGTCACACACACACACACACACATATATATATATATATATATATATATATATATATATATAATAACGTTTGTAATCTGCATCTCACAGCTGATCGGGAAAGATGACGTTGCTGTTCCCACTCACCTCTACAAAGTCATCCTGGCACAGAAAGACTCGTCTCCAGACTCTCGGGCTCTCGGGGCGTTTGTGATCCCGAACGCTCCGATCGGCTTCGACCATCCGCTGAAGGAGTTTGAGGTGCATAGATGCATAAGTTTTGTATAGTATTTTCTTTACTTTCTAATTCTAAAAAGGGTAATATTTTATGTATTTGAGGTCTGAGATGTGGGAATAGTGAAGAGAGAGAGGGCAAATGTTTTACGTCAGCATTGCTGTCTAATCAGTCAATATTGTCTTAAATAGCCTGCATAGCACTTCATCTTTTATAACATGGGATTTTAACCAAATGTATTCAATCTTGATTTTTGTAAAATGTTGCAAGAAGATGTTTTTTGTGAAAAATGACAGTTTTGGACATATGTGACCCTGCAGCACAAAAGCAGTCATCAGTAGCACAGGTATATTTGTAGCATTGTGTGGGTCAAAATTATACATTTCTCTTTTATGCCAAAAATCATTAGGATATTAAGATCATGTTCCATGAAGATATTTTGTAAATTTCCTACCGTAAATATATCAAAACTTCATTTTTGATTAGTAATATGCATTGCTAAGAACTTCATTTGAACAACTTTAAAGGAGATTTTCTCAATATTTAGATTTTTTTGCTCCCTCAGATTCCAGATTTTCAAATAGTTGTATCTCAGACAAATATTGTCCATCATAACAAACCATACATCAATGGAAAGATTATTTATTCAGCTTTCAGATGATGTATTAATCTCAGTTTAATGAAAATTGACACTTATGACTGGTTTTGTGGTCCAGGGTCACATATAAGGTAATAAAAATACCTTTAAGTAACTACAAATGAGCATGTAAAGCAAATGTCGTTAAAAGAAACTCCGTGTGGAGCACTGAAAGAAATTATTCATTGAATTTACCTCTTTTTTTAAGGTAAGTCGTTACAATCAATTTATTTTAGCTATATTTAAATAAACAAATTTAGTTGACTAACTTTCAACATTTTTTATTTATTTAAATGTATCTAAAATAAATTGTTTGCAACCACTTACCTTAATAAATTCTATATAATATATAAAAAATTATAATTTTTATTAGTGCTGTCAAATGATTAATCGCGATTAATCGCATCCAAAATAAAAGTATTTGTTTACATAATATATGTGTGTGTACTGTGTAAGTTTGTATATGTATATAAATACACACGTACAGTATATATTTAAAAATATTTACATGTATATATTTATAGTCATATAATTTGATTTATATATATAAATATATTTAATATATAAACATAACATTTTTCTTAAATATATACATGCATGTGTCTATATATATATATATATATATATATATATATATATATATATATATATATATATATATATTTATATAGACATAATAAACATACACAGTACACATATATATTATGTAAACAAATACTTTTATTTTGGAAGCAATTAATTGCTATTAATCATTTGATAGCACAAATATATAATATATATATATATATATATATATATATATATATATATATATATATATATATATATATATAAATAAAGCATCTGCTAAATGTAAATGTTAAAATATGAAGTATAATTTTTTTCAGTGAGCATGCCCCTGATCCGCTCAATGTTCTCATGTTTTTCCTCCGTACCTGTTTGCATCTCTGGAGGTGAGTCTGTCGGATCTGGAGCGAATGTCAGGCCTGACGTTCTTCCCTGCGGTGGAGCAACGCGAGCAGCTGAAGAACCTGTGTGAAGAGGACTCCTGTCAGCTCATGGACTTCAAGCGCTTCACGCTGTACATCAGCGGCCGCAAGGTGGCGAGCGCCAGGACCCTCCCACGGCTGGAGAAGATCATGACGGAGCTCAAAGACACCGGTGTCACACCTGACCAATACCTGAGTGACCTTTACCTGGAGAAGAAACGAGAACTAGCAGAGAAGGAGGAACGTGAGAAGAAACCAGAGCCATGAGAGTCTTAAATGCAGTATTTTATCTGATTTGTTCATTTTTTATTATTGTTGTTGCATTAACGTTCATTAAAGGTTCATCTGTGGGACCAGCCACACAACCGGAGTGTTTGAAATATTACTTGAAATATTTGTTTACTCAGTGTTATTTTCACATCTGATCACCAATAAAGTCTTGTGTTTCTCGTTTGCTGTTGTTGTTTTGCTTTCATACATTAGTTTATAATCCAGAGCTCTTACAGTCGGAGATTATACTGATTTTCAGACATAGATAAATCCTGGAAATTAATAAAATCATAACTACTAAAAAATATCATGTTGATTGATTGTTGGCTGAACTTTAAATAAATATTAGTATATTTTTATTCATTTACATGGCCGTTCTATATATTCACTGTTTTCAATATTTTATTTTAGAAAGGATCATTTTAAAGAGAAAAAAAAAGAATTGGGGAGAATCAATTCATTATGAAGAACTTGTAATCATGTAATCCATAAAAAGCATACTATAATATTTTAAAATCTAATATAAAGTACTAAATGTTTGGAATCTGATAATGTAATGTAATCAGTTATTATCCAGCAGTGCTGTTAGTTTTGCATGAATGATTTGATCTGATCTTAAATCAATGGCTTCTCTGGTCTTGTCTGGTCTGATGAAGAACTCATGGCATCTCGCTGCAGCTGCGGTGATCTTCCTGACACGAGTCGCATGTAATTGCACTTGACGTTTAGATTGTGGCGCAGTAAAACACAGGAGATGTCTGAGTCTGATGTACTTGTCAGATTAGCACCAGAGTGATGCTTTTGGGGGAAACGTACAGTTTTATAGCTGATGCATCAGCAGAAATCAACATACTTCGTACAGAAGAATCAACCTGAAAACACGCTGTACTGAAGTAAGCACTTCTATCTGTGCGTGATTTACTGTGGAGTTGTGCTTCAATTAATAACACGCAAACGCATTACATAATCAGCCCTGCCGTGAGCAGCACAGACTGTTCTACAGTCACTTCTGTTTCTTCTCGATCAGCTGCTGACCTGCAGAGGAACGGTTTGAGTTGCTAAACGCGGTTACATGGATTATAACAAACAGCTGTAAATGTTTATTTCTACTGTTTCTGCAGAGGAGATTGTTTCTGCTGATTCCTGTGATCATGTGACCTGTTATGAGATGTTGTTCAGTAAAGGTCAGAGGTCATGTGAGTGCATCTGACCTGAATGACCTCCAGAGCAAAGTTAGAAATAAACTGTTTTTGTTTTATTTACATTTATGAACTTTACCAGATGCTTTTATTATTATTATTCACTATTGTCCAATTAGATCTTTAGTTTTGCAGTCATTTAGCATTTAATTTGCATTGTCAGAGCTGATTTTTATAATAATAAATAATAAATTATTTAAAAAGTCATTGCAGTTTTTTATCCCGCAATTTGATTTCAGAATCGTGACTTTATTTGCGAGTTTCTATCATGCAATTCTGTTTATTTGCACAATTGTGCGTTTTTTATCACACAATTCTTTCTTTTTCTTGTAATTGCATTAACTTTTTCTTCTCGTAATTGCGAGTTTATTTGCAAGTTACTATCACACAGTTCTGACTTTATTTATCGCAATTGCGTTTATATCTCACAATATTCTGACTTTTTCTTCTTGCAATTGTTTATATCATACAATTCTTACTTTGTTCTTGCAATTGCAAGTTTAGCCTATATCTTGCAATTCTGACTTTATTTTTCAGAATTGCCACTTTATTTGCAAGTTTCTATCACAGAATTCCAACTTTATATCTCACAATAATTGAGATAACTGTTTCTAATTGTCCTTCTTACAATTCCGAGTTTATTTGCAAGATACATCTTACAATTCTGACATTATTTCTCAGAATTGCAACTTTATTTGCAAGTTTCTATCACGCATTTAGCTTTTTTCTCATAATTGTGAGTTTGTATCTCACAATAATTGTAACTCTTTCTTCTCACAATTGTGAGTTTATATCACACAAGTCTGACTTTCTAACTCACTATTATGAGCATATATCCTGCAATTCTGAGAAAAAAGTCAGAATTGTGTCGCAACTAGGGTGCAAAAAGTTGCAATTACCTTTTTTTTTTTTGTGACATAAACAGGCTTCCACAGTTTTAGTTATGTTTTAAAATTAAAAAATGTTGCACATTAGACAACACTGTTCTGGTTGCTAGGAGGTTGCTAAGATGTTCTGGGTGGTTGCTAAGCTGTTTTGATAGGTTGATTGCACTTTTCCTCCTCTGACATCAAAAGACCTTCACTCTGCATCTGTGGGATTTTTGATGTGTTTTATCATCCAGCAGGTAACAACTCACATTTATGCATCACTAGTTTTCTGAAATAAGTTCTATTGAGTGACCTTCATCCACTGACATCTGACCTCTGGCTGTAATCAGACCTTCATCTACAGCTGCTTAACCAGAGATGATGATGATGCACATTATGCTCTTCAATCACACCAAAGCTCTCCAGGCGTATAAAGACTGCAAGCGTCCTGTTTAGCTTTACCAATGATTCCCACATGAGAACAGTCTTCTGTATATATGAGTATGTGGGTCACTCTGAAGGCCACGCGTATGTAAACGCACAGATGATGCATTAGTTAGCAGGATCTGTTTTTAAAGCGCGCTCCAGATAAATCACGCTCGCACGGTGAAGAATCGCCGCTGTCCGTACGGCATCGTAGCATTGAAGCGCGTGCTGTTAACCCAGTTACACAGAGAGAAATACAGCTCCCATGATTCCGCTGGGCTATTTTCACACTCACCTCCCATGACTCTCCGGCTGCGTCAGCTTTCTGTGGCGCAGCGAGACAGTGATCAAGCGCCTGGCACTTTCTGCAAGACACTCACATTCCAAGTTTGTTTGCCAACATGGCAATTTTAGTAAGATATTCCTCCCCCCGACAAAAACCTGTCCAAAGACTTTACGTTTTCTGGAAGTCACCTTCCTCCAGCGGTGTGTGGGAACGGCACAATTTTCTCTTGCTTTGCAAAGCGTATAACTTCATGTTCTAGAAATTAACATTGATTTTTATTTTTGTACAAACACAGCGCTTCAGTGATGCTCAGCTAGAAGTCTCACAGGTCGTGTTTCTTAGTTCTTCATATAGGAAATATCCAGGTGTAATACCTTTAAGCATTTGCAGAATAATGAGCAGATTCACACCTGTATGTATTAACTTGAGACTACTGTGATAAATTAATACATGCAAATGTAAACGTACTGTAATAAAATGACTAGCTCTGTGTGAAATAATAATATAATAAAATATAAGTTAGAGAGAGAGAGAAGCGATTAAATAATATAATTTTATATATTTGTATATACCGAGGAAAAAATATATAGAAATAAATATAAAATTATATGTATAATTATATTATTATTTTTATAATTATATACAGTATATATATTTACTAATGCTAAAAAAATGTTTTAAATGTTTTTTTTTTAATGAAGTGTCTTCTGCTCATGAAGGCTGGGTTTATTTGATCAAAACTACTGTAAAAAGTGTGATTTATTTAAATGTAAAACAGCTGTTTTCTATGTGAATATGTGTTAAACTGTAGTTTATTTCTGTGATCTGCAGCTGTATTTTCAGCATCATTACTCCAGTCTTCAGTGTCACATGATCTTCAGAAATCATAATAATATACTGATTTACTGCTCAACAAACATTTCTCATTATTATCAATGTTGAACACAGTTGTGATACTAAATATTTTTGTGGAAACCGTGATTTTATTTTTCAGGATTCACAGATGAATAGAAAGTTCAAAAGAACAGTATTTATTTGAAGTAGAAATATTTTGTAACATTATAAAATGTCTTTACTGGCACTTTTGATCAATGTAATGTGTCCTAAATTAATAGAAATATTGATTTATTTTTAGATAGATAGATGAGCAGTGATCAAACACATGTCCGTTCATCATCTGATTGTATTTTGGTGTGTTTCAGTGTTCATGCAGAAAGCGCAGGCTGCAGTCAGACATGCGTCAGGTCGCATCTGATCAGGAATCAGCTCTGAAGCATCACACACACACACACACACACACACACACGCTCTCTGCGGTCATGAGCTTCATTCCTGTCCTCATGTGACCATAAGGAGAATCCCGTCATCTCTGAGCAGTCTTGAGTCTGTTGAGGACATCGGTTCATCTCGTCTCATGTCGTCAGATCCTGATGTGAGAGTGTGTTGTTTCTCCTCAGACTGACCTACTGGCCTTCATTTGCAGACTCAGTGTCCGGCCTCATTCAGCTCAACACATTCATACTGAATTAAAGCATATTAATCAATCACACACATGTACAGATCAACATTACTGATCAACTGAAGTGCTGTGGTGCTACCATGGGAAAAAGTTGGTATAAGATGGTATAACATGAAAGAACAGCATGGTACTTTGTTGTATCAGTACTAGTACATTAGGTACATTTAGTATCTTCTAAACAGATGTTTTTTTGAAGAGTATTATTTATATACTATCATCATTTTTTATTAATACTTAAGTTGAGCATTTATTTTTATATTTTCAGTTTTCATTTATAGTTTATTTAACTTTTTACAAATAATGGGCTTTTGTCTTTTTTATTAGTTTTTTTTATTTTTATTATACTGCTTATGTTAAATTTATTTTTATTTATTTTTTAGTTTTAGGTTATTTATTTATAGTTTGTTATTTTAGATTTCAACTTTAGTTAGTCAAGGCAACATTTCTCATTTTCGTTTACATTTTGCATCTAATATTTATGATTTATTTTATTTCAGCTTTATTTCACATATTTTAATAGTTTTAGTTTTAGTTGTTAATAACTGAGATTTTGGGTTGTTGCATGTTTTGAGTAGTTGCTAGGGTGATCAGGCTGGTTTCTAAGGCATATCCATGTGGTTGCTAGAGTGTTCGGGTGGTTACTAGGGTGTTTCTATATGGTTTCCACAGTTTTGGGGTGGTTACTAGGGTGTTTCTATGTGGTATCCAGAGTGTTCGGGTGGTTACTAGGGTGTTTCTATATGGTTTCCAGAGTGTTTGGGTGGTTACTAGGGTGTTTCTATGTGGTTTCCAGAGTGTTTGGGTGGTTACTATGGTGTTTCTATGTGGTTTTCAGAGTGTTCAGGTGGTTACTAGGGTGTTTCTATGTGGTTTCCAGAGTTTTGGGGTGGTTACTAGGGTGTTTCTATGTGGTATCCAGAGTGTTCGGGTGGTTACCAGGGTGGGTGGTTACTAGGGTGTTTCTATGTGGTTTCCAGAGTTTTTGGGTGTTTACTAGGGTGTTTCTATGTGGTTTCCAGAGTTTTTGGGTGTTTACTAGGGTGTTTCTCTGTGGTTGCCAGAGTTTTTGGGTGGTTACCAGGGTGCGTGATTACTAGGATATTTCTATGTGGTTTCCAGAGTTTTTGGGTGGTTACCAGGGTGCGTGATTACTAGGATATTTCTATGTGGTTTCCAGAGTTTTTGGGTGTTTACTAGGGTGTTTCTATGTGGTTTCCAGAGTTTTTGGGTGTTTACTAGGGTGTTTCTATGTGGTTTCCAGAGTTTTTGGGTGTTTACTAGGGTGTTTCTCTGTGTTTGCCAGTTTTTGGGTGGTTACCAGGGTAGGTGGCTAATAGGGTGTTTCTATGTGGTTTCCAGAGTGTTCGGGCGGTTACTAGGGTGTTTCTACGTGGACTCTCACAGTCTTGCTGCAGATGGACTTACAGTAAAGTGTAACAGAGGTTTGATGACATCACTAAGACCGGTGAAGACTGAAAGCACTGTCATAGCTCACGTGCGCTCTTATAAAGGTCACGTGCCGCACGTTCAGTACAGTACAGTGTGTTGAATTGTTCTGCGTCTGTATTACGTATGTAAAATAGGGCAGGAAGCCGCTTGTTTAGGAAGTGCCATACTTCAGATTTTTCTTGCTGCGCAGGACAGTTTCGCCCAATTAAATTGATGAATGGCGCGCGCATGCACACCTGCTGTACGCGTGATTTGTGACTTGGCCGCGTTAGCGTTCGCTGCTAATATGCGGAAAAACACAAGCTGCGCTTTCATTCTCTCAAACGCATGAGTCACGAGAATGACGGCTGATCCTGCGATCCTGCGTGAGAAATGAAGAGTGCGGGGTGTAAAATTAAAAGCGCTGAACCGGCGCGTTTGACCGCGACGAGAGAAACCAGAAACTCATTAGAAACTCACGTGACAGTCGGACATCAGCGTGTGTGATAAATAACACAAATGCTCACCTGTGTGTGTGTGTGTGTGTGTGTTTGTGCAGGTCAGAAGCGGCTCATCCTCGGTATCCAGGGACCTCATCAGGACCTGCTGCCATGGCAACCGTACACACCAAACACCGGATCACGGCGACAGAGGTCCAGAGCTGCACTTTCACTTTAGTGAGTTTATAACATCACATTATACAGACCTAAAAATACATCCTCATATTGTTTTAAACAACAATTACATTTGACCTTTTGCATTTGATTATAGTAGTTGCACTTAGAGTATACTGTAGAAGATGTATGTGCTACTTTTATGAATCTAGTATGGTTTATATATGTAATGTTTATATAATAATATAATATTAAAAATATATAAGAATAGTAATAAAAATAATTGAAATAGAATATTATTTTATATCGTTTTTTAAGTTGTACTAGGAATATAACATACAAGTAGTACTTATATGTGGTTTATATATGTAATATTTAAATATACAGTGGTGTGAAAAAGTGTTGGTCCCTTCCTGATTTTTAATTTTTTTGCATGTTTGTCACACTTTAATGTTTCGGATCATCAAACAAATTTAAATATTAATCAAAGATAACACAAGTAAACACAACATGCAGTTTTTGAATGATGTTTTTTATTATGAAGGGAAAACAAAATCCAAACCCATATGGCCCTGTGTGAAAAAGTGCTTGTCCCCATCCCATCCCATCCCTTCCCTTCCCGTTATAACATACCTGTGGTTTATCACACCTGAGTTCAGTTTCTCTAGCCACACCCAGGCCTGATTACTGCCACACCTGTTCACAATCAAGAAATCACTTAAATAGGACCTGCCTGACAAAGTGAAGTAGACCAAAAGTTCCTCAAAAGCTACACATCATGTTGAGATCCAAAGAAATTCAGGAACAAATCAGAAAGAAAGTAATTGAGGTCTATCAGTCTGGAAAAGGTTATAAAGCCATTTCTAAAGCTTTGGGACTCCAGCGAACCACAGTGAGAGCCATTATCCACAAATGGAGAAAACATGGACCAGTGGTGAACCTTCCCAGGAGTGGCCGGCCGACCAAAATTACCCCAAGAGCGCAGCGACGACTCATCCAAGAGGTCACAAAAGACCCCACAACAACATCTAAAGAACCGCAGGCCTCACAAAAGACCCCACAACAACATCTAAAGAACTGCAGGCTTCACAAAAGACCCCACAACAACATCTAAAGAACTGCAGGCCTCACTTGCCTCAGTTAAGGTCAGTGTTCATGACTCCACCATAAGAAAGAGACGGGGCAAAAATGGCCTGCATGGCAGAGTTTCAAGACGAAAACCGCTGCTGAGCAAAAATAACATAAAAGCTCGTCTCAGTTTTGCCAGAAAACATATTGATGATCCCCAAGACTTTTGAGAAAATACTCTGTGGACTGACGAGACAAAAGTTGAACTTTTTGGAATGTGTGTGTCCAATTACATCTGGCGTAAAAGTAACACAGCATTTCAGAAAAAGAGCATCATAGCAACAGTAAAATATGGTGGTGGTAGTGTGATGGTCTGGGGCTGCTTCAGGACCTGGAAGACTTGCTGTGATAAATGAACCATGAATTCAGCTGCCTACCAAAAAATCCTGAAGGATGTCCGGCCATCTGTTCGTGACCTCAAGCTGAAGCGAACTTGGGTTCTGCAGCAGGACAATGATCCAAAACACACCAACAAATCCACCTCTGAATGGCTGAAGAAAAACAAAATGAAGACTTTGGAGTGGCCTAGTCAAAGTCCTGACCTGAATCCTATTGAGATGCTGTGGCATGACCTTAAAAAGGCGGTTCATGCTCGAAAACCCTCCAATGTGGCTGAATTACAACAATTCTGCCAAAACTCCTCCACAGCGCTGTAACAGACTCATTGCAAGTTATCACAAACGCTTGATTGCAGCTGTTGCTGCTAAGGGTGGCCCAACCAGTTATTAGGTTTAGGGGGCAAGCACTTTTTCACACATTTCACACACCTTTGTTGTTATTAAAAATCTGGGTTATTCCACCAAATTGATTTCTTAATTCTTCTGAAGTTAAAACATTGGTACTGTGTCTAAAAATGAATACAAACTTGTCTGAAAACATAGAATCCTTTTTTTATTTTGACCAATTATCAAAATATACTCTAAATGACAAAAATTTTATTTAAAACATGGAAGAAATGTCATCACAGAATAAAAAAAATAGCATTTTATGCTAAACACTTAACTGTAAATCATAAATGCAAAGAAACTTTCAAGTGGTCTCTTAATTTTTTTCCATATCTATGCAGAATTATTATAATTTTGTTTTTATTTTATACCATTTTTATGCAAATTTACACTTTATGTAGTAAACATATTTGTAAGCACATTTAAGTCTTGTAAGTTGGATGTCCTTAGAACGGTTCTTCGTGTAAGGCCTTGTTTGGTTCCGGAACATTCAGTGCTGTTTTCTTGGTGTGATAAACAGGGCTTTGCATCACTAAAGCATCGATAAACATTACACATCATCACATACACACTCCTCCTGTAATGCACTGCATTTCCTGCTGCTAATCGCACTGAGTGCTCATGGGAAGGACCCGTTTGAGAGCAGCCATGACCGAAGGCCAGATGAGACTTCAACTTCCTCCATCTGTCCCTCTGACTTCCTGAGTGCTTCAACTTCAGCCGATAGACCATAAATGCTCTCAGATGACTTTCATTTCATTTTGGGGCCACAGACATTTTCTCTGCCACATTATTATATTTCAATTATGTATAAATTAAATTCAAATATTAATTACTTTAAAATTAAATATATAGTATCACGAGTTCCACAAGAGTAAAATAAAACAATAATAATGATAATAATAATTTGTGGCTCAAGAATAAATTATATTTTAAAGTATATTACAATAGAAACTGTAATTTTAAATTGTAATAATATTTCACATTATTACTGATTTTACTGTATTTTTTTTAAACTGTAATTTTAAATTGTAATAATATTTCACATTATTATTGTTTTTACTGTATTTTTTATCAAAGAAATGCAGTCTTGATGATCATATGAGACGACTTGAAAAATCTGAAATGAAAATTAAAAATCTTTCTGATCCTAAACTTTTTTTATATTATTATTATTTTATTAAATTATTAATTTATATTAATACATACATTATTTATTATGTTTCTGATTATAATTATTTTTTATATAAATATTTATATTAAATTTTTGGACACTGGATAATTTTGTGTGTATGTGTGTATATATATATATATATATATATATGTATAATTAAATTTATGTATATATGTGTGTGTGTGTGTGTGTGTTTTATATATATATATATAATAGCAGCATTATTTATCATTCAATTTTTGGGACACAGAAGTTTTTTCTGCCACGTTTCAAGGTATTGGATGTTTTTTAATATTAATTTTTCAATTATATATACTTTTTAAAATTATATTAATATTTTAATTATATTTACTAATATATATATATATATATATATTTTTTTTTTTTTTTTTTTACATTTTTGAGCTCATACTTGTCAACATAAAAGCATTACATCAGAGCAGTTTCTTCAGAAATGACCAGATGAGACTTCTCCATCTGTTCCTCTCACGTCCTGAGTGCTAAATGCTCTTAGATTACTTTTATTCAATTTTTGGAATATAAACGTTTTCTCAACAACATTTAGGCTTTTAGATTTTTTTTAAGTATGACTTTACACTTCCAGAACGTCTTGAAACTTTCACTTATAAATGTGCATTTAGCCTTGACTGTCATTTCACACTGTATTGATTATTCGTTTTGATGATTCCATACAAAATAATGTTTTTTTCAGCTAAAAGCCTCAGATGACGCTTCCCTCGTCTGATGCATGCTGCACAAAAATGGCATAAAAAAGCGCTGAGAGAAAATCTGAAGTTTGCAGGTTAGTGAAATAAAAGCATCTGTTTAATGGTAGTACTGTAGTACATGTTTGTGGGGTGTCAGCGTGACACGTTCCTGATAAACAGTGATATTTGAGGCAGAGCTCATGCACGCCGCTGGAAATGTTGCTTTTAAGCGAATCGCTTTCTGCAGGTTTCCCATTTCTGCTTTTATGGGTGGAGTGCCAATCATATCAGTCCTGCTGGATGGAATAAACCGCCCGAGTCTCATGATATCTCTCTCTCTCATGCTAACAGTATTGAGTTCATTACAGCACATACCTGAGCTATGAAAGCATCTATAACATCCTCATCAGAAGAGCTCTCACAAGAGAAGAGTGCAGATCGCAAGAAACTCCAAACTCCTGAAGACAAGAGAGAAACAGGACTTTTTTGCCATGCACTGTTATTTGTGTCTTCTGAGAGTCTTTGATGTTGTGTCGTACAGCACAAAATCAGTCTCTCTTCCATCTGTGGGATTTTATAGCATTGCTATCTTATTGTAGTTTTTGGAAAATATTTTGAATTATATTTAATTTTTTGTTTTAATTTTAATATTAGTTGAAGTATTAGTAATTTTCTTGAGTGCATTTTTATTAGATTTGTTTTGTCCAATATGTCTCTATGGGTTTTATTTAGTTTTCATTATTTTAGTGTTTAGAGATAAGACTTGGAAACTAGTTGAAATATATTAAGTTTAATATTTATTTTGTTTCAAGTAATGTTATAATATTATTATTATTATATATTTTTAATAAAAAAAAATTCTATAAAAAGAAAATCTGAAGTTTGCAGGTTAGTGAAATAAAAGCATCTGTTCAATGGCCAAAACACACGGTAGTACTGTAGTACATTTTTTTTACATTTTTCATATTTTTTTTCAGTTTTTGTTTTTTTTTATAGGAAATCTCAAATCCAAACAGATTAATATTTCTTTGTTTCATTTTATTTTATTTCATTTCATTTCATATTTAATTTTATTTATTTATAAAAAATATTTTTATATTTTGTAAAACAAAATATAATTATTTTATAAATAAAATATAAATAACATATTTAATATTTTATTTAAAAAATTGCTTAGATTTTTTATAATTTTAGTACTTTGACTTAAACTTATTTTCAGTTAGTTGCCAAAACAAAATATCTTTTTTCAAATTTAATGTATGTTATATTTTGTTTTATTTCAACTAATGAGAACAATTTGTAGTATTTTTATTTTTAGTTAACAATAATTACACTGCTTGTAGGTCTGTTTAATCTAGGATAGATGGAGTGTAAAGCTTCGAGTTTCTTACGCATGCGCTGATTTGTGACTGCGTGTTTTGAGTTTGAGCTCCATCAAGTTGATTTTTTATCGTCTATTTTCTATCTTAAAAACAATTTTATACACTATCATTTTTGTTTCTATAACGAGTGAATATATCCCCTATAGCATTCTAAAACAAAACCAATCAGAGCACCTTGTTATCACTAGTTTTATTTTGATTTCTCGTATATGATTAATATGATTATGATTTCTTATAGCCCGTTAGCATCGGCAGCGTGGCTGCCGCTAATCTCGCTTCGATTGCTAATACTCTATTCACACACATTACCATTGTTTCACTGTTACTTGCTTAAATGACAGATTTGTGTCTACCTTTGAGTGCAGGTGAGGACACATTGGAGCTGCATTCGGTGCAGCTGGAGCTGGAGGCCGTGGAGAAGCAGATCCGTGACCTGGTGGAGAAGCAGGCTCAGCTGAGAGAGCGGAGAGCCGCGCTGGAAACATCCCGGGCTGACGCTCACAAGTCCAGGGTAAGTATACAGCACGCTGCTAACACTCCCACCACCTCTACTCCGTGTGTTTCTCTGCACAGACCCTGTGCACCCAGGACGCCATCTTCCCAGATGTCCTTCCCTCCGGCGCCGGGACGCCACGGACACTGGGTGCACCAGCAGCGGAAGATGTGAGCCAGGCCCTGGGCGACAACCTCTCCGCCTCCGGTCTTCGAGATCTCCACCCGGAACCGCTTCGCTCCCCTCCGCAAGACGGAACACGACGCTGTGATCGCCGGAGACTCCATCGTCCGGCACGTCCGTGCTACGTTAGCTGAAGGTAAAGTGCACACACACTGTTTCCCCGGTGCTCGTGTTCTCAATGTTTCTGCGCAGATACCCGCGATCCTGAAGGGCAACGAGAGCATCGGTGCTGTCGTGCTGCACGCGGGGGTTAACGACACCAAGCTGCGGCAGACGGAGACACTGAAGAGGGACTTCAGGAGCCTGATCGAGACGGTACGCAGCACATCGCCCGCGGCGACGATCATCGTGTCAGGACCGCTTCCCACGTATCGATGAGGACACAAAAGGTTCAGTGGACTGTTTGCTTTAAACGAATGGTTATCGTCATGGTGTAAAGAACAGAAACTGCTCTTTGTTAATAACTGGAATCTTTTCTGGGAGCGTCCTAGGCTCTTCCGTGCTGATGGCCTGCACCCCAGCAGAGTCGGAGTGGAACTCCTGTCGGACAACATCTCCAGGACGCTACGCTCCATCTGACTAGGAAGACAATTCTCAAATAACTGCTATGATGACTTTTGTTCTACCCACTTAAAAGATAGCAGTACTTGCGTTGTCCAATCTATACAGATTGTGTCTGTTCCCCGAATAGCAAGATCAAAATATAAATTTAATGCAGGATCTAGAAAAAAATCTGATCGTGATTAAACCAGAAAAACGCAAAATAAATGAACAAAAACAATTTTTAAAGCTTGGGCTCCTAAATATTAGATCACTCGCACCCAAAGCAGTTATTGTAAATGAAATGATCACAGATAATAATGTTGATGTACTCTGCCTGACTGAAACCTGGCTTAAACCAAATGAATATTTTGGTCTAAATGAGTCTACTCCACCGAGCTACTGTTATAAACATGAGCCCCGTCAGACTGGTCGTGGCAACAATATATAGTGATATTCTCAATGTTACTCAGAAAACAGGATACAGGAGGTTTAACTCATTCGAAATACTTCTGCTTAATGTTACACTGTTAGATATGCAGAAGAAATCTCTCCTATCTCTTGCTCTGGCTACTGTGTATAGACCGCCAGGGCCATATACAGATTTCCTAAAAGAATTTGCAGATTTCCTCTCAGATCTACTAGTTAATGTTGATAAACTGCTAATTGTCGGAGATTTTAACATTCACGTTGATAATACAAATGATGCGTTAGGACTTGTGTTTACTGACCTAATAAACTCTTTTGGAGAATGAGAATCAGAATGAGACGTCATCTGAAGCTGTGTGTTACACAACCCAAGAGCTTCCCGTACTGTAGACGCCTCACACTCACTCTCAGGTGTGTGTGTGTGTGTGTCTGTGTGTGTGTCTGTGTGTGTCTGTGTGTGTGTGTCTGTGTGTGTGTGTGTGTGTGTGTGTGTGTCTGTCTGTGTGTGTCTGTGTGTGTGTGTCTGTGTGTGTCTGTGTGTGTCTGTGTGTGTGTGTGTGTGTGTGTGTGTCTGTCTGTGTGTGTCTGTGTGTGTGTGTCTGTGTTTATGTGCCGCGGCTCTTAATTACATGAAGCGGTGTGCGTCACATATCATGTTTTATGTTTGTTTTAACAATTACATTCAGTCACATGAGAACACAGAGATCATACAGAGAAATATGCAAATATACAAATATTAAACATTAATACTCAATTTGTACTCGATTAACTTGAATATTTTTCAAAGTTATAAATAAAACAAGGTTACTGCAGCACATTTTACAAGAAAATACCAGTTCAGTCTTTCTACTTCAACATTTAATTTAATGTGTAATTTGCTGTTTCTTTGTAATTATGAAATTTAATAGCAATTTAGGAAGTAAATCCAACACCATTTCTTGTGCAGTTGTTGTTTTTTTCGAGACACTATTATAGTTTTTATTTATAGTTTTTGAAGTAGTTTTTAATTCGATTTTTATTGTAAATTTCACTCGAATTTAATTTAATTTTATTGTATTTTTAAATACAAGATTATTTTTTAACATCAAGATTAATTTGTTCTGACTCTGAGTTCTTCTCATATTTTATTACCATTTTCTAAACTACAGCCAATAAACTGTGATATAATGTGAGAAATGTTGAAGCTGTCTGAATACATTTTGCTTTGACTGTATATATATATATATATATGTATATCACAATTTATTTTATTTTACATTTTTTTATTTTTTATTGTTTGATTTTGATATTTTTGTGTAGTTCAGGTTAACTATATTAACTGGAACATTAGTATTGGTATATAAACCGTTCATCATGATTGATCTGAAAGAGTAAGACTTCTCCTTTAACACAGATATCTTCATCTCTAAGCCTGTATCGTATCTCTGTGTTCGTCTCTCAGTCGCTGGACGTGTGGAAGGTCAGATGTGATGTTGATGTTGACGCTGACGCTGGCGGCCGAGGGCAGGTGGAGGATCTGGCATCCGGCCGGACGCGAGACAATGAGAGCAAACACACAACGACAGCCAGAGAAGAGCTGAGAGCAATGATTATCACTACAGGACTGGCAGAAAGTTAAAAAAGGAGCAACAAATTAATGCTTGGATTAATCAAGAACAGTAAAGACATTTATAATTCAAATAAATGCTGTTCTTTTAAACTTTCTATTCATCTGTGAATCCTGAAAAATAGAACGTATCACAGTTTCCACAAAAAATATTGTGCAGCACAACTGTGTTCAACATTGATAATAATCAGAAATGTTTGTTGAGCAGTAAATCAGTATATTATTATGATTTCTGAAGATCATGTGACACTGAAGACTGGAGTAATGATGCTGAAAATACAGCTGCAGATCACAGAAATAAATTACAGTTTAACACATATTCACACAGAAAACAGCTGTTTTACATTAGAATAATATTTCACATTTTTACTGTACTTTTGATCAAATAAATACAGCCTTGTGCAAAAAAGCACTCAAAAACATAATAAAATAAAATAAAATCTTACTGACCCCAAAAGTTTTGAATGGTATATTTAAATATTTCTAGTGGCTTGTTTTAATATTAAGCTGAAGTTTTATTTCAGTTATTTTTTTTATTTTATTGAATTTCTGAAATTACCCAAATTTTCTGATTTTATTGAAATTGTTATGAATTAAAGTCACTGAAAAGTGCCTGGATATTATATCAAAAACAATATACCATTAAAGTATGTGTATTACTTTAAACACTTTTTGAATAAATTGTATTATATGTGGACTCTAATAATTATATATAATAATAAATATATACTACTACTACTATTACTAATAATAATTATAAATAAATAATAAGTATATTCATTAAAATCACGTTGTTATTAAAAAAAAAATGTTGCTGCACGTGAAAAGCAAGATTTAAAGCATCAAAAAAAAAACAGCTGGAGGTGTCCAATAATAAGAATTATTACAAAGAATAAGATTTGAAAAATATATTTTTTAATTTCCTCCTTTTAGGGTTGAATGTTAAAATGGATCAAAAGTAGGAAAGGTGTCAGTCATTGGACTACAGAATACCATCAGTGACCAATCAGAATGAAGTATTCCCACGATGCAAACGAGCCGTTGGGTCTGAAGATGCTCTGGAGGTGTTTCTCAGACGAGTCTGTAATGAGAGGTCACTTACTGCAGTGCTTGACCAGAGTAACTCACACTGTTTCTGTTAAATTACGGTACATTTACTTGATTCAAATGAAGTCTTGTTTTCTGAATAATCCATCAGAATGAAGTGAGTTAATGTATTGTAAATAAGTTTCCGGTCCTGTTTTTGTAGCTGTTAAGACTTCTGGGTTATATTAGTCCGTTTGATCAAGACATTTAAAACCCTGTGAAATCAACATTGTTTTTTTAATTTGTCACAAAAGAAACAACACGTCAAACTCTTTGATGGCTTAATGCCAGTTTATTCCAGAGAGACTAAACCTGTGAGTTGTTTTTGACAAAAGCATGAAATAATGACTTTAAATTGCGTTTGAGATGCATTATTATCAGTTGATTTGCAGCGTCTGAGCGTCATTCGTTCATCTCAAACACTGCAGGATTTTAGCTGGTTGTGTTTGGATCAGCCGGTGTTTGGTGATTTTTAGTGGATGTAAAAGGGTTTAAAGGGTTTTGTGATAATACACATAAAACCTGGTTTTACCTGCAGGAACTGTCTCATATTCATCTTTTGATGTCAAACCCAAATGTTTTCAGTCTACAGCAAAAATAAAGGAATTGGCCTTACTGTCCCAATACTTTTGGAGGGCACTGTGTATATATATATATACAGTCATGGCCAAAAAAATCGGCACCCTTGGTAAATATGATCAAAGAAGGTTGTGAAAATTAATCTGCATTGTTAATCCCTTTGATCTTTTATTAAATAAATTCACAAAAATCTAACCTTTCATTGGAGAATTAGAAGTTAAAATGGGACGAAATGTCATTAACACACATCGGCCACAATTAACGGCACCCTTTTATTCAATACTTTCTGAAACCTCCAGTTTAACAGCTCTGAGTTTTCTCCTATAATACCTGATGAGGTTAGAGAACACCTGACAAGAGACCAGACACCATTCCTTCATCCAGAATCACTCCAGATCCATTTATGTTCAAAGGTTATCAAGACACTTAAAAATCAAAGCTGGAGTTTTTCTGTCACAAGAAAGAAAATTGCATGTCAGAAGTTTTGATGCATTAATGCCACAGTAATGCCTCTTCCATCATTTAACACGTCAGAAATCCAGCAGTCATTCTAGTCAACTGGTAAACTTAACGTAACAACATTAGCTTTTATTTTTTAGCTGTATTTAATTGAGACATTTAAAAATCCCCTGTCATTCAATGTCATTTGTTGTGTGTGGGTTGTGAACTAACCTTGCATACTCAATCTAGCAGTCTGTTAAACAAGCAGGAAGCAGGAAGTGATGTGACAGCGGTTAAAGATCTGGTGGCTTTAAAGTTTCAACGCCTTGAAGGTTGAACTCTAAATTGTGCCTTTGATCAAGACCCTTAAAAACTAGAGTTTTGTGACTTCCCACAAGACAGAAAACTTTATAATGAGTGTTTTTATGATTTGGTTAATTAAAAAAAAATAATTAAGACTTTTTAAAAAGCCTATGAAATCAAAGTTTCTTATATTATAAGGAATGGCTGCATATGTAATAATCTGGAAATCTGCAAAGTTACATAAAAAATAAATGGTGATGTCAAAATTGTGCTTTAGGTTAAGCTGCTTAAAATATTAAAGTTGGACTTTTTTTCCATTTTTTTAAAATCTTTGATATATATTTTTTCTGATTAGTAATTGGTGCCTTTGGGAAGTTTATGTATTGATGCATTAGAGTGTGCTATTTTATTTAATTTATTTAAGATGTTTAAAAAGCCCATGAAAACGAAGTTGGATTTTTTATTTTTTAAAGGAATGACTGTATATTTGATAGACATGCATCTGTAAATCTGGAAAATTAGCAAATAACTTATTAGCAAAAAAAAAAAGGTGACTTAAAAGTTGAACTCAAGATTGTACCTTTGATCAAGATGCTTAACATTGTGTGGGTTATTTATTTTTCCATTTTATGTATTAAGCTTTGATTAAAAAAAAAATATATATATTTATGGATATTTGTGTAATTTTTACGTATAGCTTAAGTAACTAAATCTGAGTGGGAATTGGTTCCTTTGGGTTGGCAGTTAATGTATTTATGCATTATTTTTATTTAAATTGTTTATTAAGTTGTATTTGATCAAGACGTTTAAAACCCCATGAAATCAAAGTAATTTCTCTTATATTTGATAAATCAATCTGCAAACAGTGTATGATTGACTGCACACGACAGAGAATGAATCCTATTGTTTATTTGATTATTGATATACATGGTGTTCTAATTGGCAACAACGCTGTTTTTAAAGAGTGACCGTTCTCGTTTCCTCGTCTTTACAACAACAACAACACATCCTCGTTTACTCCAAACAGAGAGGGCAGAATCCACAAGTTTAAACGCTTGGAGAAAAGTCTCATACTGCCGCATGCAAGTCCTAACAGAGTACAAAAGAGATGCTCCTTAATAAATAAACAGGACGAAATGATTGAAGGGGCAAATGTTCAGATGTTGTCTCGTCTTCAGACTCTGAGGATAAAGCAGGTCTCCAAAAACTGACCCAGGACCTGTTTGGTCATCTATACTGGCTTGAAACCTGATCCCAGATCAGCGGTCGTCAAACGCCCCCAAATCTCCTTAGACTTGATCGAGTTCTTTTTTCTTACAAAAAAAAAAAAGTCTAAATAAAAAAACAGCAAGTAAATACAGCAAAGTCTACATTATAAAATACACTTGCTTCAAGATAACTGATATTTTTACATTACATACATATATATATTTATATAAAGCATAGATAAAATATGCCTTTTAATTACCATATCTGACATATGCTCTTGTATTGCACAAATTGGTATTGTTTCGAAACAAACAGTAGATAGAAAAATTTCCCTGTGCTTAATTTGTGGGTGATAAAATACATACTGCATGAATCATATTATATTCAGAACTTTAGCATCAATGCATGACAAGAAAATAAAGACAATGGATGAGAGACGTGAGGTACATTCGTTAATATACGGGATCCAATCAGAAGATTTAATGACAGGATTTCAGCACCGCTCGTCCTTTGCTTGCATTTGGTGTTTGTTAATTAAATATTTCAATTAATGTGAGCGATAATAGTTTGGTACTCTCACATGTTTCCATCACACAGATGTCCCTTTAAATCATCTCTGAAACGCAGATCTGGTTTAAATGCAAAGAGAAAACCTCCTGAAATCCTGTCAGATGGACGTCTTTTGAGGGCCTCCTAATAAAATAAATCTCACTTTCGAAACATTTTGTGCATTTGCCATTTTTTGCGTCTCTTGTCTTCTGAGGATGCAGCAAATATTATTCAATAACTCCTGAAAACATGTGAGCGGCCTACATAGACAGCATTGTTTTTGAAAAGCCCTGCATTTAAGATTTTTATATTAGAATTGCATATAACATTTCAATGCATTTGGATTACACAGATTTAACATGAATAAATGTAAAAAAAAAATTGTGATTTAAATAATCACATATTTAAAATGCTTTTATTAAAATTTCTTAGAATCTGAACAAATATGTTCATTGTGAAAATAAAATAAAATTATTCAGTTAAAAAGTATAAACATTTTGTATTAGTAATTTATTACATCTATTTAATTTTATTTAAATAATCATATGAAACAGGTCAGATTTAAGCTCTCAAAATACACAAAAAAACATGCCATAGTTGATTAACTATTTGCATCTATTTAATTTGATTTAAATAATCATATTTTCAGAATACATTTATTCAAATTGCTTAGCGTTTGAATAAATCTGTCTATTGTGGAAATCAGATTTATTCCATAAGAAATTTTAAACATGGTAACAATTGTTTTATTAATATACTTACTAACTAGTTACATCTGTTTGGTTTTATTTAAACAATCATATTTTCAAAATGCATTTAATGAAATGTCTTAGAATAATTTTTTTAATTGTTTATTGTGAAAAAATGAATTCAGTAATGAATATGGTTAAAATATGGCTGACGGAGTTTCAAAATGTACTTTTATTTAATCATTTGATCTACTTCAGACTTCCATGTTTAATTCAATGTGTTAATTATTTGTGAAATTTACAAGCAGAAATTAATTTCAAAGCCATTTTTCAGCGCATGCATCACAACACATTTATTAGTTTATGTTTCAAGGTGTATTCCAAATACATGGAAACTTCATATGCACTTCAAATACACAAATTTAAAATTTATGCTGTTTAAAAAGGTTTCATCTTCTATGAAAAAGACAAACCAAAATGCATTGAGAAATGACCCTCGATTTATTTAAAGTTAAATCTAATTTAAAATTGTGCTGTGTAGTTCTTAAAGCATCCTGTTTTCCTCTCAAAACTCACATTGAGTTACAGTAAGTAGTGTTCAAAATCACCCTTAGTAGGCAGCTGCCTATGTAGGCTCACTTAACGGAGCCCGTGTGCTTGATTCTGAGCGTCACGACTCGTTCTGCAGTAATCAGAAAGACTCTTTGGCTTTGTTGGATGAGGAGAGAGAAGTGAGCTGAACAGAAAGAGTCTCGACGTCACAGCAAATCTGCTGCGCTTCCACGGCAAAGCAGCCGTCCCAAAACATCACGTCAAGAAGCCAAACAACGGCCCGGCACTGCATGGCATGAAGTACGAATGCTGGGGGCACGCATGCATGAGCACATCTCACAAACACCAACGCAAAACCTTCAGACACGTATGGCTCCGCTCCTGTGCAAATAGAGTTTGACCAAAGGCAGTTCCTCACACACAGTCCAGATGTTGCTAATTATGTCCAGAAATAACCCTTTCCTCATTGTTTTTACATGCATTTCATTTGCAACCCATTTTACTTCATTTTACTTACACAATGTGCAATTGATTGGATGGGGACATTGGTCAAATCAGTATATTGATGAATGATTATTGGAATAAACATGTCTTTCTCTGTAATACCGTCACAGATTAATCATTCGCAATAAAACCAGAAACATTGATTTTGAGTTTTTGTTCAACATGGTAGAGAGAAACAGACAATGTGACCAACAGAAAAGCCTAAACAATCTGTAATATCCTTGATATTATGGATAGAAATGTCTATTTTAAACATTGAGTCAAATGTGTGTTTAACTCTAAATTAGATGCCATTGGGGCTTATTATATTTAAGCTTTTGCCAATGGATGCCATATTTAATGTGATGCAACCGAATGCACACTTAAAAAAAATAATTCTTCAGAGTCATAAATAAAGATTATTGAAGTACATTTCACAAGAAACTACTTTTTCGGTTTTTCTACTTCAAAATTTCATGTTGCTTGTTTTTTCTTTGTGTTTGTTTGTGAAATTTACTAGTGATTTCTGATCTGAACTATTTTCTAATCCATTTTTTTTTTTCAGTTTAAGGAATATTTGATCTCTTCAGTAAATCATTTCTGTCAAATTAACACAGAAATTCTGTGTTGTTTATTAATAAGCCTCAATGTATTATACTGACTCCTAAACATCTTTCCAGATAATTTAAGACAAAAAGCATGAATTGTTGCCCTCGCAGCCTCATCTTCATCAAATTAATTATG
This sequence comes from Barbus barbus, assembly GCF_936440315.1. Taxonomy (NCBI): domain Eukaryota; kingdom Metazoa; phylum Chordata; class Actinopteri; order Cypriniformes; family Cyprinidae; genus Barbus; species Barbus barbus. The sequence goes on along the minus strand of NC_136722.1, from coordinate 25,234,529 downwards.
GCATCCAGTCTAAATAAGGTCCATAATATCAAGTTCAAGTGTCCAAATGTAATGCAAACAAACCTCGAGCTTTAGAAGATGCTCAGACTATACAGGCTTTGCATCTGTGCTCTTCAGTGACGCTCATATCAGAATAATTATATTAACTATTAACCGAGCTCGAGTCTGTTTTAGCCATTGATCCTCTGTGTTTTTAAGCCTGTGCATGTAGATTGCACAGGTCATGTTTCAGATTTCCTGTAAATTAAAGCCGTGTTGAGTCAGAGCCATTTCGTCTGTGTAAATGTACACAGTGACATCTGATCCTTACTTACAATTCATTCAGTCACACGACAGTGTTTTAGAAACACACTCTTTGCAGACGTGAAGGTAATGAATTTTCAGGTTTTAAAATGAGATTGATGTATTAAAGCAGCCTGAAATCACTTCAAAGTTTGCTTATGTAAAATGAGTGCTGTCAAGTGATTAATCACGATTAATCGCATCCAAAATAAAATATGTTTATATATGTGTGTGTACTGTGTATATTTATAATGTATATATAAATACACACTTGCAAGTATATACTTAAGAAAAATTTTATATTTTTATATTAAATATATTTATAATATAAATTATATGAATATACACTCTTAAAAATAAAGGTACTTCATGATGCCATAGAAGAAGCTTTTTTTGTCTAAATGGTTCCATAAAGAACCTTCAACATCTGAAGAACCTTTCTGCTTCACTAAAGCTTCTTTGTGACAAAAGAAGGTTCTTCAGAATATAAAAAGGTAGGAACACTGCAAAAACTAGAAATTATACTAGAAAACAAAACTTGAATCAAGATTAATTTACTTTACAAGTAATTCAAAAGTACAAATGGGGCAAGAAAAATAATCTTGTTTAGCCTTTAAATTAAGATTATTTATCTTACCCCATTGGCAGATATTTGTGCTTGTTTTAAGCAAAAGCTTACAAAATTTTGATAATTTTTTCAGACAATAAGACAATATGTTAAGTCATTTTACTTGTAAAGTAAATTCATCTTGATTCAAAAATATTTAGACATTTATACAAGAAAACAAGGCAAAAATATTTTTTTGCAGTGAAAAAGATGGTTCTTTAAAGATCATTTGACTGAATGGTTCTTTGTGGAAACAAAAATGTTGTGAAGAACCTTTTAAGCACCTTTATTTTTAAGTGTAAATGTAAATATTTTCCTTATGTATATTTGTTATGTATGTGTAAATACATAACAAATATACATAGCACACACACATATATTATGTAAACAAAAACATTTATTTTGGATGTGATTAATCACGATTAATCGTTTGACATCAATAAAAATAAAATATTTGAAGGTTTACTTGCATAACAATTGATTCAGATGAACTAGTCAAACATTGACGTTTGTACTAACATACAGTCATTTTTATGATATATTGTTAGATATATATTTTTGTCGAATAAGTAGAATTTTTACTGGGGTTTCCTGATAGAAACCACCAAAGCGAATGTGCTGTAAAGTGAAATCATGCCATTGGAACGGTTTGCATCTGATGCTATTTATGGCGAGTCTGCTGATGATCCACAAAACCCAAAACAAATGCATGAAGAAAGATGAATTATAAACACAGGATTTAGTTCTAGCAGGCACACTTGGGATCTATTGCTACATAAAACAGCCCTTCACCAAACCTGCCAACCCGACCCGAATGGCGGCGCGTTCGAGCGGACTGAGCTCCTAATGTCAGTTTGAGATAGAAAAACACATGTGCTATAATCTTCACTAAGCCACAGTTACAGCTGGAGGCCATTACAGTAGAAACTTTGACACGTTTTTTTTCAATTCCAATAAATATCGTTAACATTATTCCTAAATGTAGCAAATTATTGCTGAACGTACAGTGTGCAAATCAATTAAAAAGAAAGTGTTCTCGCTAACCCCTCCATACCATGCAGTTTCCGCATGCAAAATAAATACTTCACCATAAAAACAAATGTGTCGCGCGTTCGAAAGGAAGCATGTGCAATAGTTCGCTAGAAGTTAGTAAAGACAGGTTTTAAGCGAGTGACCATTTCTGGAGCATGTCTGATTGTCTTTTACTAGTCTTGATATTACGACACCAAACGAAACATCATAAGAAATGAAAAAAAACCAGAAAGTGCAAATACCACTGCCTTTTCATCGCTAGCGACACAAATCGGAAAGAGGTAATCGTCATGCTTTCCAAAACGGCGTGAAGTATGAACATTTATAACATGGATGCACCGCTAAGATTCTTCTACGTTATCTCAAATCTTAAAAGGAATCACGGCATTTTAAGTAAGACCTTTAATGAACTTACGGATTAAAATGCGTTACTTTCAGTCTAATATACGATGATTACATCCTCTATATCTGCGACTACGGATCTCATTCATGCATTCAAACTGTGAAGGTTGACGTGTGCATGTTCAAAGAGCATGTCTGCGACACTTTCCCCTTGTATATTCAAACAAACGTGAACCACAAGAGAAATAAAACAGTCTACAAAAACCTCAGAGGATTTTGTGTCTGTTACATTCGGTAAACAAAAAGGAAAAGGCGACTTCCGTCGTCGTCACAGAAACGTCTCGCGATCTTGGTCTGTGAAAGGTTCGCTCGGGTCTGTGTTCGCGGCATCTGGGATTAGAGCGTGAAAAAGTTCGCTAGTCACTCGCGTGACGCTATCGTACGATGGCGGACACGAAGTAGCCGATAGCGTTTCCGTAACTTCGGCGCCGTAGTTCTCCATGATCATCGCAAATATAAGTCCTTCGTTCTCCGGTGAACTGTCGAGGTCTTTATCGGCGTCTGGCATGTGAAGTTGACGATAAAGTAGCGATGCTTGTTTAAGTTGTCGTCGCATTAGATGCCTCCGATACGAGCGTTGGATCATGATTGCAGAAACGTCCTCTTGTTTGCGCCGAAGTGTCGTCGTGATCGGTTCGTAGGAAATCTTGGACGGGTTCTCCATCATGAACTTCTCCTCCATTTGTTGCTTCAACGCGTCCATTTCGTCCGACTCTCCAAGAACTCGTTTGGTAAACGCGAAGAGGATATCCAAACAATGGATTTTATCGCCGCTCACCATCGGCAGGTCCATGGAAATCAGTTTGATTTTATTGGGCCTGCCGATGCGCAGCGGCTCGGAGAGCGAGTCGGCGAAATCCGCGAGTTTGGAGTATTCGATAAACTGCGTCGCTTCCGGATCGAACTTCTCCCAGACTTCGTAAAACATCTCGAAATCGTCCTCGCTCAGCGGCTCGGTGCTCTCCTCGGTGGCCACGCTGAAGTTCTCCAATATAATCGCGATGTACATGTTGACCACAATGAGAAACGAAATAATAATGTAGGTTACGAAGAACGTGATGCCCACCGAAGGATTCCCGCAGTTTCCGCGAACGTTCGTTCCGGTGTGAGGAACATTTGGGTCGCACTCCTCCGGAGAGTTGTTTAAGATTGGACTGAGCAGATTGTCCCATCCGGCCGATGTTGTGATCTGGAAAAGGCAGATCATGCTGTTACCGAACGTTTCGAAGTTGAACATGTCGTCGATGCCACCTTGCTTCTTGACGTAGGCGAAGTTGGCCATGCCGAAGATGGCGTAGATGAACATGACGAGGAACAGCAGCAGGCCGATGTTGAAGAGCGCGGGGAGAGACATCATTAAAGCAAAGAGCAGCGTCCGGATTCCCTTGGCGCTGCGGATGAGCCGAAGGATTCGTCCGATTCGAGCCAAGCGGATGACGCGGAAGAGCGTTGGCGAGACAAAGTACTTCTCGATGATGTCTGCCAGAACAATGCCTGGAATGAGAAAGAGACACCGATTAGAGTTTTATCATTTGAGTTCACAAAATGAAAACAGCACCTTTATGCTGCTCTTTTCTATAAAACAACACACACCATTTTTTAGAGCTTTGGTGGAAAGGATTTCCAGGCAATAATGACTTTTTTAATTTAATGTGGTGTTCCCCAGGGATCCATTTTGGCTCCTATTCTTTTTTGATTTTATATGCTCCCATTGGGTTCTATATTTAGGAAGCATGGTCTGTCTTTCCATTGCTATGCTCCCCGGGCGCCGCAACATAAATGGCTGCCCACTGCTCCGGGTGTGTGTTCACGGTGTGTGTGTGCACTTTGGATGGGTTAAATGCAGATCACGAATTCCGATTCCGAGTATGGGTCACCATACTTGGCTGTATGTCACTTCACTTCACTTATTTTAATTGTTTTTATCATGCAGCACATTGGTCAACCCATGGTTGTGTTTAATAGTATAATATAATAGCATAATATAATAGCTATATAAATCAAATTTACATTGACATTGACATTTAATTTGGGTCTGTTTCTCAAATATATGACCTCAAAACTGGGAATACGGGAATAAGTCATACGGACTTATGATGTTGTGACAATATATTTATTTTAAAATATTCTCACTTTCACTCTTAATCAATTCAATTCAAGTTTATTTGTGTAGTGTTTACGATGTGAATCGTTGCAAAGCAGCTTTACAGGAAATGAAAGTATCTACATTATATTTTGTAGTAGCTCAAGTTGATGTCCATATGGCAAAAATCATACGGTAAAAAAATCAAGCAGTTAGTTATCATATGCCCACTACATGAAACAATGGCTCCATTAATGTTTCTGGTCTTGTCACAATGCTACAAATCAGGGTTATTAAAGTATATCATTAAAAAAATATTGTTACTTGAAATAAAATAAACATTAACTGAAATAGCAAACTAAAAATAATAATAATAATTCAAGCTAATTGCCAAAAGTGTTACTTTAGTGTCATTGAGATAAAACTATAGTTTCATTTAAAATTCTGAATTTTTATTTAAATCTTTTCTGTTTAAATTTTTTTTTTTTTTTTTAGTAAAAGTTTTGTTGTGTTATTTTTTCTCAGTATTCTTCTCTTTTAAAAAAACAAAACAAAACCAATTTTTTTTTTAATATTTTATTTTATTTTAGTTATTTTTGCTTAATTTCAAGTAACAGATTTTTTACTGTTTTTTTTTTTTTAAATGAACTTTGATAACGCTGGTTGTCATGGCAACATTTTTTTTTTCATTTAGTTTAACTTGATACACTAAAAACTGAAAAAAACAACAACTATATAGACATTAAATGCACATGCACGCATTAATAAAAGCTATAATGGTCACAATGGTAGTATAACATCACTGCTACAAATTACACGAATCCTGTAAATTAAGCCAATAGCACTCTTTCACTGTTAAAACTGCTGAAAATTAATTTGCACATTCCTTCTGTGAACAGTAAATCTCGCTTTCTTTGATTCAATTGGCTGTTTCAATCATTTTGACATTGAAAATTTAAAAAAAGCATTTTTTGATATCTTTTGTCATCCTAACAATAGACAGAGCAACATCAAGAATATCAAATATTGCTGTTGAGAGCTGAGAAACATGGCCACTGTGAGCTGCTGTTACACGGAAAAGAACCGTGAGAAGATACTTTTTGTTTTACATGCTAAAAATGAACAGCATTCTGTAACTTTTAATTACAGTTACTTCTTATGCAATTGAACTTAATACTGTGTATGAACTGTAGAACTGTTGTTTATATACAATACAACAGAGGATTTAACATTAAAATTTTAAGTCTAACCTTAAAATGCATGCTTTTTATGTAATCTTCTCACTTTAAATACTTTGATGAGTTTATAAGAATATTAGTAACACTTTAGTGTCCAATTCTTACTATTAACTAGTTGGTTATTAGCATGAATATAACTGGGATGCTTATTATTACTTTAAAAAAGACATATTAATATCTTATTCTGCAAGACTTTATTCTAAATCCTTAATCCTACCCATTTCCTAACATAATTGTCAACAACTACTTTACTAAGTATTAATAAGCAGTAATTAGGAGTATATTGGGGCAAAAGTATAGTTAGTTCATAGTTAATAGTGAGAATGGGACCCTAATCTAAAGTGTGACCAGAATAATTTATGTAGTTATCTATTATTTATTTTAAAGAATTAAAAGAATGTTTCATGTCTATCCTTGTATCATTAACTTGTTGAGGATGATATAGGATTTAGAAAGTAATTAGTAATAATTAAATACTTTTTGGAGAGAGTATTTTGTACAGTAATCTAATTAGACTGTTGAAGATGTAATTAGTAACTAGTAATTAATTACTTTTTTTAGAGTAACTTACGCAACACTTTTACTGACCATGACCACCTTGGGTTACACTTTATTTGAAGGTGTCCTTGTTACAGTGTAATTATACATTTAAGTACTGAGTAATATTAATTAACTACATGTACTTACTATATGGTTAGGGTTACTTGCATGTAATTATGCATAATTTATTATTATTATAATAGTAAGTACATGTATCGTGTAACAAGGACACCTTAAAATAAAAGTGTTACCCCACCTTGATTTATTGAACAGTCTGTCTCACTTAAGAGTCAAATGGCTGGTTTTTACATTTACGACAGTGCGTCTTTAAGCTTTTAACCCTGTGGAGACACAGAGAGCAGCAGGGGGTCGTGGCACGAAACCATGTCAAGCTTTTAGCTCGGACTGAGAGCTCAATCACTGGCCAATCACCTGAGCTGACAGCCCTGATTGCCCAAATTACCTTCATCTTAAACCATCTCCCTTTTTCTTTCGCCTGTTAACCCCTCTGGCCTTCCTCATTCTCTCAACTGGGTCACGAGGGGCATCTGTTCTCAAAATCACCTCATCGTGTCACTTAAGCACCGGCTGCCTATTTATTAGTAGGTGAAGTGCTACAAAATTGCATTGAATGCCTTTAGACCTTGATATGCAATGCCAAGGCCAGACGGTAAAACTACTGTCTCTTACAAAGAGAGATATTACACAATTTCATCTACGATTTAATAGAACCGGTTGCCTCATGCAGAAAATAGAGTATAGAGTATAATACTTTACATTTGTTTTACACTATTTGACTTATCATATTAATTAAAATGTTTCTTTTTAACAAAGTTGAAAAAGGGTAGTTGACATGAAAAAAGTTTGATTAAAAATAATAATTAAAAAAATCAATAAATACATAATAAAAACAGTATTAAAAATACATATTTTATATTTTTACTTTTTTTTTTTTTTTTTAAATACGGCTGAACAGTGACAGAATATTATTTATATATATATATATATATATATAAATGTGTGTGTGTGTACAGTTATATAGTTATTAAATTTAAGTTATTTAAAATTCTTTACACTTCTTTCAGCTTAATTATTAAAATATATATATAAGACTAAATTTTAAAAAATAATACTTTCAATTATTATTTTAAATTTTATGTTGAAGAAGTATGGGTGACATGAAAAATAACATTTTAATATTATTTAATATTATTCATTTAATTATTTTAATGACTATATGTTTTTTTTATGTCAACCACACTTTTTCAGGGTAACAATTAAAATACTTATTAGATTGAAAAAGTATAGAAGACATGAAAAATCTTAAATTAAAATTAAATTAAATGTTCAAAATTAAATTGTTATATTATTTAATAACACTCATTTCATCTTAATAATTAAAATATATATATTTAAAAAAAAATGTACAGTATATTTTTGAATATTTATACATTTATATTTACATTTTAATATTATTTATAAGTTTAATAACTTAGTTAACTTGTCATAACTAAACATAGCTTAATATATATGTATATATGTGTGTGTGTGCGTATATATATATATATATATATATATTTTTTTTTTTTTTACTTTTTTTTTTTGTCGCTGACCATGATGAACCTCAAGGAAATATATCTTTTTTTTTTTTTGTGGATTATAGAATTATCCCCTTACCCACAATGGAGAGGATGACAACCACAAAGTCGAAGATGTTCCAGCTGACGGTGAAGAAGTAGCAGCGCAGGCCGATGAGTTTGATGATGCACTCGGTGGTGAAGATGACGATGAAGGCCAGGTTGATGTAGTAGAGGATGTACTCGATGCCCGGAGACTGTTCGTCCGTCTCCACCATCATCGTCACCATGTTGAGGATGATCAGCAGCATTATCAGGATGTCAAAGGCTTGTTTGGACACCAAGTCGAAGAAGAATCCTTGGATCGAGTTCTGAGAGGAAAACAATCCATGCAAGATGATTCAAAGAGTCAGAATCCACCAGAATCATTGTATGTGACGCTGGAGCACAAAAGCAGTCATGAGTAGCACAGGTATATTTGTAGAAATAGCCAACAATACATTGTATGGATCAAAATTATAAATTTTTCTTTTATGCTAAAAATCATTAGGATATTAAATAAAGATATTTTGTAAATTTCCTACCATAAATATATCAAAACTTAATTTTTGATTAGCAATATGCATCGCTAAGTACTTCATTTGGACAACTTTAAAGATGATTTTCTCAATATTTGGATTTGTTTGCACCCTCAGATTCCAGATTTTCAAACAGCTTAGCAAAATCAAAGGGCATGGAGAAATCAAGAGTTTGGAAACCACCAGCAACCAACAACGACCTGATCGGCTGAGAAAACAACAGTAGTTGATGACAGACAAATCATAAAAGCTGTGAAAATGAATCCTAAAAGACGTGTCTGTAAAATCAGCAACAACTTCCAGAAAGCTGGGGTGATGCTCTGACAATCTACTGTCCTCAGGAGACTTTGACACAGAATTACAGATGCTACACAGCAAGATGCAAACCTCTGACCAGCACCAAACATAGAAAGACAAGATTAGAGTTTGCAAAAAAGCACAAAGGTGAGCCAGAAGAGTTTTGGAACTGTGTTTATGGACCGATGAGACAAAGATGAACCTTTATCTAAGTGATGGGAAAGCAAAAATGTGGAGAAAAAAAGGGAACTGCAATGATCCCAAGCATACAGCCTCATCTGTAAAGCATGGTGGAGGTGGTGTCATGGCATGGGCATGCATGGCTGTCTCTGGAACAGGCCCTCTCAACTTTACTGATGACTTAATGTATGATGACAGGAGCAGAATGAATTTGGAAGGGGACAAAACCATCTTGCCTACCAATATTCAAGAAAATGCCACCAGATTCATTGGGAAGTGCTTCATATTGCATCAGGACATGGAAAGCCTTATATTGCCCAAGTCAATCTCCAGATTTAAATCTGATTGAACGTGAATTTCAGCAGCTGAAGAGGAGAGGAAAGGCAGAAACTCCCCAAAACAAGCAACAATTGGGATTGGCTGCATTAAAGGCTGGGGAAAGTATTTCAAAGGATGAGAGCAAGAGTCTGGTGATGTCTATGGGTCACAGACTCACTGCTGTGATTGTGTGCAAGGGATCTGCAACTAAATAATAGCTTTTCATCTTTTATATCTGCCTTATGTTCAACTGTCCCAATACTTATGCTCACATCAATGAGTGGGATGAACTCTAAAAGTGCTGATCTTTTTATTTGGTAAAACATCTATGTGTTGAAACGGCTAATAATAAAATGTGACATTCTGTAGTTTTGTCTCATATTCATCTTTTAGTCATATTTGTAAATGTCTTGACTCCACAGCCAACAGAGCAATTTTGTCTTTACTGTTCCAATACTTATGGAGGGCACTCTAAATGTTAAAAAACTGACCCTTATGACTGGTTTTGTGGTCCAGGGTGACATTTTATTGGCTCATTTTGATTAAAAACCCATTGAATACTCACAAGAGGTCTTGGGATGGGTTTCTGAGGTTTCTTGGATCCCAGTTTCTTCATGGCGTTGTAATATTTCTTCTGTTCTTCTGTCATGAAGATGTCCTGTCCTCCTAAGTACAGAGAAACTCTTCAGTTATTATTACCGTCACAATAGCATTTACACACTTTAGGCTCATTATTCTGATGGTTTTAATACGTATCTTTCGCTTCTGTTGGTTGAAATTGTCAATGATGACACCGATGAAGAGATTGAGCGTGAAGAAGGAGCCGAAGATGATGAAGATGACGAAGTACAGATACATGTACAGGCTGTTCTCTTTAATGGGCTGCTGTTCCACCTGTTTCAGTAGATTACAGACGCTCAAATTAGCAAACCATACGTTCAAATGGGTTTCAATCTGCTTTTATGAGCTCAAAACGGTTTTACTTACAGATCGTGAGTCGACCGCGGCGTACATGATCTCCATCCAGCCCTTAAACGTGGCCTTGAGAAGAAGAAAAATACATATGTTATATGAGTTTGTTCATTCAAAACTCTCATTTTCATCTGGATTCGTTCTTGCATTTCTAAAGCTCTTAGTGTTTGAACATTCAGCAACTTTTCTTCAACACTTTGATGAGATTCAGTCAATTAGTACTTAAAACTTACTAAAATAAAATAAAATATGAAATATATTTAAAACCAACAAACAAACATTAAAACTGGGAGGAAGAATATATAAAACTAAAATAATAATAAAAACATTATGCAAAAAAACTTAATACAGTAACTAATAAAAATGACAAAACTCAATCTGTAAAATTTTAACTTAACAAAATAACTAAAACTGAAATAATAAAAAACTATACAGACATGTAAAAAAACCCATAACTAACTAATAAAAATGAGAAGTCAATCTGCAAAAAATGTAAAACTTACTAAAATAACAAACTTAAAACTAGATAGTGATATTTAAAAAAAGACAGTAACGAATACAACTATCAAAAGTCTGTAAAAAATGAATATTACTAAAATAATTAAAATTGAAATAAAAAATTATAAAAACTATGCTGACATTTAAAAAACAGTAAGTACTTTAAAATGACAAAAGTCAATCTGTAGATAAATGAAAACTTACTAAAACAACTAAAATAAAAATAAAAACTATATAGACTTATTTAAAAAAACAACTAATAATTAAATGTGTTTAAATAAATAAACAAACAAAAAATTAATAACTTTTTTTTTACATTTTTAAAACTTGTTATTTTTCTGAATTTCAATGCAAAAAACAAAACACAAACAAGTAAAAAATTTGAAATATTGGATTTTTTCTGTTTTCCTTTGTGTAAGAAAAAGGCAATGAATGAATGAATGAATGAATGAATGAGCAGTGAGTGCCAGAAATCGCTACAGTTGGTCTTTTCTTGGTCTTAGTTAGCAGTAATTACAGGGCTTTGTGAAGGACTATTTGGAGATGCAAATGAAAGGCTTGTATTAGGGGAAGTCACAAGAAGGTGATGGAAAGGAGCTAAGTGACTTGTTGCTAGGTTACCGCATCAACTAAGTTAAAAAGAAGAATGAAGTGCTTTCGCTCTTGCTGAGCACAAACTTCAGTATAATGGCACCAGCGGCAGCTAAAAATAACACTTGCACTGAGTCGCTGATTGATTCGCTCTCTCGGACAGACGGAGGTGGAAGAAAAGGAGCGAGAAAAGCTCAGCACCTGAAGCAGCACGAGACAACCGGCACCACCTTAGCAGAACCCAGTCCAACAGAACTGAGAAATGTGACTTTTAGGAGCAATAACACTTCATTTTCATGAGAAAATGCTCCCAAATAAAATAAATAAATAGAAATTTACTATATATATATATATCATTTTAATTATATCATATCTGTATATAATTTTAAGATTTATTTATTTGAAATGCATATCAAACTTCCATAAACCGGTTAAATGGATTTAGTTTTAGTTAACAATAATAATGATATGTTCATAATATTAATACATAGAACAATAAGACAATGAAATATAAAACATAAAATATTAATACCTTAATTAATACCTCATTTAGAACTAAATATTTTTATTTACACTTATTTATTTATTTTTTGCCATTTTCTACTAACTGCTTAAAAAATAAATAAATACAATTATTAATAATTAAATATAAACAATTTAAATATTAATGCCTAAATTTAAAATGTATTAATTGGAGCTGCATATAAAGTTTCCAGTACATAAAATGTTTATAAACCTGTTTTTAGGAGCAATAAAACATTATTTTCAAATGCCTCCGGATTCTAATAAAAATTAAAATAAATAAATATAAACATAATGCATTAATACTACAGTAAGTATATTATAATTGTATTATTATTAATAATAATAATATAGAAAAATAATACATAAAGTAAAATATTAATGCCGAAATTTAAGATTTAAAGAGTCATATTTTCATAATGCGCTCATTCAAATTGATAAGAATCAATATCAATCTGTTCACTGTGAAAACAATAAAAACATTTCAGTTAAAAAGTATGAACATGGTTAAAATGGCTAGCTGGAACAAGCAATATTTAACTCTTTCCCCGCTAGTGTTTTTAAAAAAGCTGCCAGCCACCGCCAGCATTTTTGATTTTCAGTCAAATTTCATGGCCTCTAGAATATTTAGTTGTATGAATATCTGAACATGCAAGACCCTCTACTTTTAAACAAAGAATGATTCATATGCATATGCTTACATATGAAATCGCTGGTTTCTGTGTCTTCCTCGCCGGTGTTTTTGATCGAGTGATTCTAGACTCATTCAGGAGATGCGTAATAGCGCCCCCTAGCGTATAACAGCGAGAACACGGAAATCTGGGATATTCCGTGTTTGGCGGGGAAAGAGTTAATTAGAGGAAACGTTATTCTCACCACTTGCAGCAGCGCGAGGTATCCGGCGCCCACGTTGTCGAAGTTGACCTTGACTTTGGTCCAGTAGAACTGCGTGCTGTTCATCTCCAAGCACTCGCTCTTGTTGTTGATGAAGGAGGAGTTGTAGATGAAGCCGGTGCGGTTGACGCAGCGACCGAACTTCCCGGCGAACAGATTGACTCCCATGATGCTAAAGATCAGCCAGAAGATCAGACACACCAGCAGCACGTTCATGATGGACGGGATCGCGCCGATCAGAGCGTTCACTACCACCTGAAGCAGACAGATCACAATCAAACCCAGAAACAAACCCAGCCGGCCAGATTTACACGCTCCAGCCAAAGCTCCTGATAACGTACAGCGAGTGTCAGAGCACTTTAAATGCTATTTACAGCCATTCATAAAACATCAACATTATTACGAGCTGAACTCTGCTGGATCAAACGCATCAGAGAAGTGTGTATTTAACAATACACCTCACAAAAGAACACGCATAGGTCACGTTTCACCCCAAAATATAAATAAATATGATTTTAGGAGCAATGAAACATTATTTTATTTAGATTTTTGTTAGTGTAATGCAAAATAAAAAAATAAAATAAAAATGAAATTGTGAAAATAAAATATTTTAATATTAAGCATGAGAAGTTAATATATATATTATAATATATATATTTTCTTTAATAATATACATATAAATACACACATATATTTATATAAAAATATATAGAAAAATATTAATTAACTTCCATCCATTTGGATTACACAATTTTAACATAAACTAATAATACTAATGTGTCAGTCATACATAAATATTTCATATTACAGATTTCTGTAATATTTTTTATTATTCCGTATGCAATCATTAAGTTAATTTATTCATTATTTAATCATTTTTAAATGTATTCCATTGAATTGAAAAGTATGAACATGATGAAAATATGGATAAAAAGTAGTGCTGTCAAACGATTAATTGCATACATGATATTTATTATGCATATTTATTATGTATATACACACACACATACAGTATATATTTAAAACATATATATGTGTTTAAATGTCTATATTTATATAATTTATATTCTAAAGAAATATATTTAATATATAAACATAACATTTTTCTGAAATATGTACATACATGTGTTTGTATTTATATATACATAATAAATATACACAGCACACACACATATGTAAACAAAAACGTTTATTTTGGATGCGATTAATCGTTTGACAGCACTAATAAAAAGCAATTACAAACATTATGTTTAATAATTTTGTATGCTAAAACTGTGTAATCAAATAAATAAATCCTAAATGATATTTTTCTATGTTATTTATGCATTATTTTTCTATATATTATATATTTTTGCTGATAAAAAAAATCCTAATGGTCTTGAAATAGGCGTCAACTTCTGTATTTAAAGTATTTTTGTACTTCTTTTTAGTTTGGGATGAAATAAACGGTCTTTGACAGCGTCGGTTATACATACCAATGGTTATACATGCTGCTAATGCTTTGCGAATATCTTTTAACGGTGTGAAATAAAGCCGGCGATGATCACACGACGTGTTGAGTGTGTGTGAGGCAGCACTTTCTCTGCGCTGTGGCTCTAAAGCGGCGTGAAGTCTAATCTGATTTGCCAGATTTACGGCCGGCGGACGGGGAATTCCTGGCTTTCACTGAGCGAGCAAATCTGAAGCAGCGCCGGACAGAACTGCAGACGCACAGAAACAACAACACTACATTAACATCAATGCACTTCAGTTGACAGACTTCAGCCACTTCAAACCAAACTTTCATTTCTTAAATGGTTAAGGCAAGACACTACAGGCAAAAATATTGTTTTTCATACACTGCACATGCTTTTCATAACGTGTTGCTTCAGACTTAAATAAAACATCCAAAATACATTTTTAAGTTTATTATTTATTACTTTTATTTTAGTTATAGTTGTTTCAGACTAGTGAAAGAAAACATCCTAAATATACTTTTTAAAAAATTATTAAAAAAATTTTTTTTAAGACTTGTGTGAATAAAACATCCAAAATACATTTTTAAGTTTATTTTATTAATTTATTGTTTTTACTTTAGTTATAGTTGTTTCAGGGTAGAGAAAGAAAACTTTCAAAAATAAACTTTTATTTTATTATTTTTATTTTTATTATAGTCATTTCAGACCAATGTAAAGAAAACATCCAAAATACACTTTTAAGTTTATTTAATTATTTTAGTTATATTTTATTTACTTTATCTATTTGTGTCTGTAGATTTGGTTTTTATAGTCTAATTTTCTATAGTTATCTAAAACTAATTTTTGTTGTTGCTTGAAATAAAATAAATTTTAACTGAAATACAATTAAACCTATTTTTTAACTCATTTTTTTATTTTTTAACTTACTTATTTTTAAGCTAGTTTCCAAAGTTAAAAAAAACAAAATCACTTAAATTCTAACTTTAAAATTAAAACGAATACAGAAAATAAAAATAAATAAAAATGATAACAATATATGATACTAGCACAATGATACTAATATAACCCAGAAACCTGCATACAGCAAATTTAACAGATTTATTCCAGTCTATATTCTGGCTTCATCCAACGTTCAGATTAATGTTCAGAAAATTAATGCAAATTAGTGCAGACTTAATTAAATAATGCCTCATTTGGATATTTAAACATACTATTTCAGAAAACATTTATAATGTCAAATATGCAAATATGTATTAGTCTAATGTTTTATTTTCAATCTTAAATCACTGAAATATCACTGTATAAATAACTTCATTGATATGTGAACGTCTGGTGTGTGAGGATGAGGAGGAGGAGATGAAGATAACACTGAGTTTGTGATGAAGAACACGTTTCTGACATTCAATTATCCAGAATACTGATGGTGTTTCCCAGCGGACAATCAGCTTCATCTTTCTCCAGACTCTACTGTACACATACTGTAATACTGACAGCAAATCAAATATTCATAAATACATACATGTCAGGAAGATAACACTGGAAAATAACACTGTTCATAAATCCTGCTTCTCTATGTTTACTTTGGTTTTTAATACGTTAACGTCATTTTAAGAGACAGATGTTTCAACAATCATTTAATTATAATAAATGTGTATTTAATTATTTTACTCTAATATTGAGTTTATGAATTTCAATATAATCTACTCACTGTATTATGTAACTGTAATAAATTTATATTTAGATATATGTAGTATTATATTTATTTCATTATTTTGAATATTATTTTTACACTGTATTGTCATATTTTAATCATAATAAATGTATAGTTTGTTATTTAATTCTTACATATTTTATATCTTATACATTTTATTCATTTTAATATTATCCATCAGTGAAAAATCTAATAAAAATGTCACTGCTTTATGTAATATTTTAATAATAATAAACTGATATTAAAATATATTTTATTCTTCTATTTAGTTTATTAATTTTAATATTATCCATTAGTGAAAAAAATCTACTCAAAATACCACTGTATTATGTAATATTTGAATGATATAAATTTATATTTAGTTATATATTTTAATATTATATTTATTTCACTATTTGTTAACATGAGGCATTAATTAAAAAAAAAAACGTAATATTTTAATCATAATAAACTTATATACTTATAAGTTATAAACTTATAACTTTATTTAATATTTAACTATACATTTATAATTGTATTAATTTTAATGTTATCAATCATTGAAAAATTGACTGCAATTGTCATTGTATAATGTAATAACTTTTAATTATAATAAATGTATATTTAGATATAAGTTTTATTCATTATTTGATTAAAATCCACTCAAAATGTCACTGTATTAATTTAGTAATATTTTATTGGTTATATGACCAAATAATCCCATTGTCTAATACTGCAAAGACTTTCCCGTTTCCCCTGTAAAGCCTCCAGCGATAAATGAGACGTCACCTTTCAGAATCAGACTGCATGAAGATTAAACGGATCAAACTTGATTAAACAAAAGTGCAGTGAGAATATGAGAGAGATGGAAGCAGCTTTTAAAACACGGCACAGAGGGACAGGGTTTAGCTGTGGGTTAGAGGAATTACTGCCGGATTGATGAGAGAAAGAAATCAACACAAACAAAAACATGATTTCAGTCTGCTGGGACCAATCTGATGAAAATATCCCACATTTCACACTAAAAAATAATAACAATAATACAAAAAATAATACATTATAGTGTTTAATGTAAAATTAAGCTTTTTTTAAGGACTAGTATGATTTTTGTTGCATTGTCTTATTATTTAAATGACAATTAAATATGTTTTCCCCAAATTTTCATTTTATATATTTGTAATTCTCATTAAATTCTCATTGTTATGTAAAAAATGCACTAATATCAGCATAAATGAAAAGCTCTATAACAAATACTATCATAATGTATAAACACTTAACACTTAAATATCAAATTTACCGGCCAAACTATTTTTTTTTACCGGACATGAAACAAAAACATGCAGTTATTACTACTACAATGAATAAACATATTTACAATGTTTTTAATTTGTCGTGCTACGGGTGTCTCTATTAAATAATTTTCCCTATTAATTATAGCCATTCAACATTACAGTATAATTGAAAGCCATTATTTGTAACATTTAATAGGCTCTGAAATATATAACAACTTTTAATTGAAGTGATTTTAAAACAATCTTCACATACAAACTGTATATGCATGAACTATACAGATTGATCTTTATTCAAGCTACAAACGTTAATCAGAGACTAGAACAGGCCAATGCTTTCTCTTTTTCTTTTGTTCTGTGATTTACATCAATGACAGACTTCAGCAGGTTTCGCTTTAAAAGCAGCGCTGTCTCTTTAAACCTGATGCACGTGACACATATCCGATTTTCTCCAAACTCTTTACGGTCATTTAAGACTTTATAACTAATTTAAGACTAGGTTTACGAGGTAACTCGCCAAAACCGTGCATTTTGACATAATCGTGTGTGTTTTCGTCTGTTGAAGCGACTCCGCATGTGTTCAGCCGAACGCGCAGCCATTCAAACTATATTTGACTTTACCACATTCTCAGGTTATGAAGAATAAAGAAGGGAGAAGTTAATCTTCTCAGGTAAAAGTTACTAGAGCTGTGTCTAGGGACATGCTGACCATCACACTGCTCTGACCTTATCAGCCCGTTTCTATCCTATTATCTGATTCGCTCTCGTAACAGAACAGCATCACAATGATGGAAAAGATTATTTTATTTGCTTATGTCAGAAACAGCGAATCTCTATAAAACTGGCTGTTGTTTTCACTACATTGCATTGTTATATTTCGTAAAAGCAGTACCCGCCAACTGGCGACTGACTGAAATATATATATATATATTATTTTTAACCATTACTGAATTTGGGTGAAAATATGATTAATTGCCTTGAAAAATCTCACTTGCCGTCAAAAACAGCTTGATATTTTGATTTTGGGCTGAAATATGACCTCAACATCATTTCAGAACACAGATATGTTCTTTATATTCTACTAATGAGATTTTATTAAACTATTCAAACAGTCTAACAGCAGATTAAGAGACAGTAACCCTGTTTAAACCAGCCTAAGGTGGTTATGGAATATGGTTTAATGGTTTTAGGGGTTTTTGGATGCTTGACAACAGAGCAAGACCATCTTAAACCTGCCAAAATCTTAAAGATAAAGGTTCTTCATAGGCTTCCACTGGTTCCAAGAGGAACCTTTAACATCAATGGAACATTTTCAATGGAGCACAAGGGTCTTTAAAGTGATTTTTTATTTATTTTGATTATTAAAACATTCTTCACACCAAGAAAATGTTATTTAAGAACTGATTTCTCAAAGGCTCATTGGTGAAAAATGGTTCTCTATTGGCTTCTTTCGGTTCATTGAGGAACCTTTAACATCCACTGAATCTTTCCAGGTTCTTTATAGTGGAAAAGGGCACTACATCAAGTGTTTGTCACAACAAGAAAATAATGGTTCTTTTTAAAACTGATCACTAAGGGTTTTTCAGGGAACCAGAAACAGTTCTTCTACGGAACCGCTACAGAACAAGGTGTTTTTTAAGAGTGAATTCTTAAAAGAAGCATATTTTTGTAGAGTGAAGAATATTTCAATAATCTAAAGAACCTGTTTCCACTATAAAGAACCTTTTGTGCAATGGAAATATTCAATGGGTGTTAAAGGTTCTTCATGGAACCATAAACCAAAATAAGGGTTCTCTATCTTTTGGTTCCATGAAGAACCTTTAACATCCCTTGAATCATTCCAGGTCCTTTAGAGTGGAAAAAGCTTCTTTAGGTCATTAAAAGTGCTCTTCACACCAAGAAAACAATGATTATTTTAAGAACTGATCACTAAGGGTTTGAGGAACCAAAAATGTTTTTTCTATGACATCACTACAAAAAATATTTTCTTGGTGTGAAGAATATTTCAATCATCTAAAGAACCTTTTTCCACTGTAAAGTACCTTCTGTGGAATTGGAAGGCTTATCATTGAACCATAAATTAAAATAAAGGTTCTCTATTGAGTTCTATTGGTTCCATGAAGAACCTATAACATTCATTTAATCTTTCTTTCCAGGTTCTTTACAACAACAAAAAAAAGTGTCTTCAGATAATTGAGATGTTCTTTACAACATGAAAATAATGGTTTCCAATAATGGTTCAATGGGAACCAAAAATGTTTCTTTTATGGCAACATTGCAAAAACACCTTTATTTTTAAGCACGTGGAACCTTTCCATTCAACAAAAGTACTTTATAGTGGAAAAAGGCTTAAAATGTTCCTCTTTTAAGAACTTTTCACTGAGAGGTTCTTCGGGGAACCAAAAATGGTGAAAACCCTTTATACTCTTAATAATAAAGGTGCTTCACGATGCCATAGAAGAACCTTTTCGTTTAAATGGTTCCATAAAGAACCTTTAACATCTGAAGAACCTTTCTGTTTCACAAAAGGTTGTTTGTGGCAAAAGAAGGTTCTTCAGAATATAAAAAGGTAAGAAAGAGATGGCTCTTTAAAGAACCTTTGACTGAATCGTTCTTTGTGGCACCAAAAATGGTTCTTCTATGGCATCACTGTAAAAACCTTTTAAACTCCTTTATTTTTAAGAGTGTTCTCTGGCATCACTGCAAAAACACCTTTATTTTTAAGCACGTGGAACCTTTCCATTCAACAAAATTACTTCATAGCGGAGAAAGGCTTAAAATGTTCCTCTTTTAAGAACTTTTACTGAAAGGTTCTTTAGGGAACCAAAAATGCTTCTTCTTTGGCATCACTACAAAAACACCTTAATTTTAAGCACGTGGAAACTTTCCATTCAACAAAAGTACTTTATAGTGGAAAAAAGCTTAAAATGTTCTTCTTCTTTTAAGAACTTTTCACTGAAAGGTTCTTTGGGGAACCAAAAATGGTGAAAACCCTTTATGTTTAAGAGCATACGACCATAGAACCACCTCAGGCTGGTTTAAGAAGATACTTGAGAAGATGCATGATGATTTTTCTCTCCTCAGCCAACTCCCTTAAAAAATACTGACTTCCTGTTTCTGTGAAAGAGAAATGAGCGAAATGGGCTCAGAAATGGGACAGATGTGACAGAGAGACGAGAGTGTCTTACCCTCATGCCATCAAACCGGGACAGCGCTCTCAGCGGTCTGAGGGCTCTGAGCGTTCTGAGAGATTTGATGGCAGCAAAGTCCGAGTAGCCCAGCGTGTTTGCTACCAGGCTTACGAGAGACACCTATGAGTGACAGAGAGCCGAGGAGAAAGAGAAGATAGAAACGCAGCGTTAGGACATCAATAACATCAGACCCGCTAAGGAAGAAAACTGCGGCGCTAGGAGGAAAAACAGGGCTTAATGATCACGGAAACCCGGTTCTGGAGACCTGTTAAGGAGAAATGTTGTTATAGATGTTTCATCGCTGCTCTGTGACCTGTGAAGGACTGAAGGGGGGTTTAGAGGGCAGCTGTCTATTGAGTCTACTCAGACGGCGCCTTCAGTGCCGGGCCCCGGTCAGAGCGGCTCTTACCCTTATCCCAGCAAAGCGAGACACGGCGCGGAGAGGCCGCAGCGCCCGGAGCGTCCGCAGAACCCGCATGGAGCCAATCTGGTCATAATTGACCACACGTGCCACCAGACCAATCACTGACACCTGCATGAAGCGAATTATAGCTCATTTAGTTTCCATGAGTTTCGCGTTAAGTTCATAGCATTCATATTGTTCAATTGGGATTTTTCTATTCATGTTCCAATCAGTCTTTTACGGAAGAGAATTAGAGGCCAAGCAATAATAAAAAAATGAAACCATTTTGAGATTAAAGTCGTTAAATTTTGAAACAAATGTCGGAATTTTTTTTTGAGAAAAAGTCGTTAAATTTCGAGAAAATATTTTGAGTGTTGTTTTCTAAATTTAATGACTTTTTTCTCGAGTTTATTCTTAACATTTTATTTTGAAATTTTTTGAGTCTTTTCTCGAAATTTAATGACTTTAATCTCGAGATGGTTTATTTTTTTTATTATTGCTTGGCCCTAATCCTCTTCCGTAGTCTTCTGAAATAAAAAAAAAAAGTAAAAAAAAAAATATATATATTAAAAGCGTTTCATGTGCATTTAATAGCTTTAAAAGTAATTGATCTTATTTATTATAAATATTAAAATCTCATAATATTACTCATATTAATCAACTTTGATTTTGTCCATGCAGTCAATCTTTAGAAATAAAAAAACTATTTCAATGCTAACGTAAATGCAGTTCATGTGCAGTAAACAATTTTAAAAGTACTTGATATAATATATCATGAATATTATAACAAATGCTATACTATATTAAATATAATTTAATATTATAGAAATTTTAAATTAAAAAAATATATATAAAAATTAAAAATATAAAAACGATAAAAATATAAAAATAAAATCTCTGAAATAAAATATAAAAATAAAATATCTGCAAAATACTGCAATATTCATATTATTTATATTAATCACATGGGATTGTTGTGTCTATGTTCCAGACTGTCTTAATAATAAAATTTTTTTAAAAAAAATTATATGTCGAAGTAAATACGTTTCATGTGCATTTCTCTTTAAAAGTACTTAATCTCATTTATTATAAAGATTGAAATCTCAAATTTCATATTTTTCTAATTAATCAAATTTTGTCAATGTTCCAGTCAATCTTTGACTTCTAAACTTCAGAAAATCTAAACTTTAAAAAAAATTTTTTTAAGTGAAAGCAATGCATTTGATGCGCATTTAATAGCTTTAAAAAAATACTTAATCTAATTAATTATTAATATTAAAATGAAAAAAGTAAATGGGACTGTTTTGTCCATTTTCAATTTTAAGAAAACTTTAAAACTATTTCAAAGTCACAGCAAAGTCATCTAATGTGCATTTAGCAGCGTTAAAAGTACTTTTCTGAGTATTAAAATCTCATAGAATCTTTCACTATTCATTCAAAAAACATTCAAATATTTTGTCCAAAATATGAGTTCACGACAAATGAAATGTAAAAATGCATTTCTTGTGCATTTAACAGCTTTGAAAGTACTTGATCTAAATGATTATGTAAATATTGAAATCTCACAAATTTCATATTATTCATATTAATCAAATTGGGGTTGTGTTCATGATCCAGTCAATCTTTAAAAAACAAAAACTTTTCGATGTCAAAGAAAAACTTAACGTACAGTACTTGATGTAATTTATTCTAAATATTAAAGTTTGATAAATTTAAAATTATTCCAATATGACAAAATCACTTTCACTTTCACTATTACTTAAAAAAATAAAATATTTCGTGCTTATAATATTAGTAGTTGATTACAGATGAGTCCTTGTTTAATTTATATCAATTAAATCAAATGGATTAAATGCTATTTCTATTCTGCTCACTTATGAAGCAAACTTTCTGATATTTAAATTAAATACATTATATTGCATGAATGCATTTGGCAGTCACTTCTATCCAAAGCAAACTACATCCATTGCATTTTTAAAAGCATACATCATTTTTCATGCATTTCTTAGAAATCAAACCAATGACCTTGCTGTTGTTTGAGCTGCAGGAATAAAACACACTTCTGTGCTTAAAAGAGGAATTTTAGGCACATTTTCTCATCAGGCATCAACAAACCGCATAAAGTGAAAAATCTAACCTGAAGAGACTGAAATACAGTGGTGTATTTGATCAGTTCTTCATGCTGCTGTGAAGGTGGAGGTGAAGTGTGTGATTTCTGCAACACTTGCATCAGCAAACAGATTTCAACATCACAAATAATTACACACTCCACCTTTCACATCACAACTTTACAATTGACTACAGCTCTCCTCACCCTCTCTTTTATTCTCACTGAATGGAGCCACACAAATAAAAACCATTTCATGAAAACACGTAGAGTCTGTGCAGCGATGCAGTCGGTATCTGTTTTGGCTCTTCGGTCAAATGACATTTTTAACTGATGAATAGATGAATGCTCTACCACAAATATAGTGTGTAAGCTTAGAAAACTAGACTAATGAGGAAAAATAACACAATTATGGCCTGCTAACATTAATATTTGTACATAGTTCCACATATGCACATACTGTGCATTTGTCATGTTTGGATAACTATCCTTTTTTGGACAAAATGTCATTATTATCTGATAACAGAGTGTTTCTATGGGATTATTGTGTCTCTCTTTCAAAAAACAAAAAAAACAATCACATATATATTTTTAGAAATCAATGTCAATAGAAATGCATTTATGCCCATTTAACCTTCTGGTGCGATGAGTGTGTTTTTTAGGGGATTTATGGCACTAAATTAAATTAATGGAATAGTTATGATCCATTTATTTCCTGTTAATACTTTATGAGCATAGAAAATAAAACCTGAAAATAAAACAAACTGTTGTAAATCTTGAATGCTTTGGAGCTTTTCAAAAAGTTACATATGTTACATATATAAGTTCATTATTACGAAAAAAACACACACAAAATTAATAATATTAAAATACAAATATTAATACAAATATATTTTCCAAAACAACTTTTACTCTAAAACTGTTAAAAAAACCAAAACCATAAATCTAAACAAGTTACTTTCCGAATTTGAGGTTGATATCTCAGTTTTTATGTATGCATTTTCTATTAATTTTTATTTTTTTTATTTTTTTAGGACCGTTCAACCTTTTTGAACTATGTACATGTGTGTGTTTGTTTGTTTTTAATGTGTTCCCATAGCAAGTGCCAAAATCCTTAACAAGTCCTAAACAAAACCAAAACAATTCAGTCAAAAATGACCAACCAGCTTCAGAGGGTAAAAGCATTAAAAGTACTAATATAATTTATTCCAAATGTCAAAACCAACCTATGAAATTAATATTATATGAACTTATATAAACATTAAAACCGATAGAGGTTTTCTTTTCTGAAGTATTTTTTTTTTTACAAGAAATAATTCAGTGTGTCTTGCCGTTTCTGTAGGAAATCCTACAGCATTGTTTTTCAGTATAGGTTGTCAGAATCAACCCAAATATGTGCTTACAAATACTGAAATATCAGGCCAAAACAAACAGCACTGTATCACTGGAGCTCAAACAACAGCAAAACAACATGATAATAATTATAAATGATCATCTTGTAATGTTACTGATGAAGTGCTGGAAAGCTGAACCACAGCCACATTGATGATTATACAATAGAAAAGTTGCTCTCTGTAAACCGAGCTCATTCAATCTTCCTGAGATTTTAAATGTTTTATAATAAAGCACTTCTGCTGTTATTCATTCTCTGCACTTTGCAATCAGACGCTGGGAAAGTAAATTGATGCACTTACATCCACAATGATAAAGTCCAGCCAGCACCAGTAGTTGGTGAAGTATTTCGTGAAACCGTAGGCGATCCACTTCAGACCCATTTCCAAGATGAAGATGTAGGTGAAGATCTTGTCTGCGTATTCAAGCACCACTTTGACCACTTTCCTTTGTTCAATGTAAATGTCTTCAAATGCCTTTCAACAGAGAGACGCAGAAGAAGCAGCGAGTTAAACCAGACGTTCAGAACAAGCCGAGGAAGACTTCTGAAGACCTTCAGCGCTTCTTTCGCTCATTCATCTTATTAACACATTTGATAGTGAAACTGAAGGACGACTGGGACAATCTACAGAAATATGATGAAAAAGCTGCATGAATGTTTTATTGAAGTGATGTTTTGATTAATGACATCATAATGTGCCATTTTATAAAGAAAGTAAATCATTTGGGTTTGGAGCATTGCTGTTTTAGTATCATCGAGACACTATAATTAGGGTAAACTAAAACCTTTAACTTATAAAAACAATACTTAAACTACAACAAACATTATTGGCAAAAAAAAAAAAAAAAACCTTAAATGAATATGTTGTTTTACGGTTTTAATTTTTGTTAACTATAATAACCCTTGTTTGGTTCACTATTATTTTAGTACAGATAACTGAGATACTATTCTATTTTTTATTAATATTTTGAATTTGTTTTTATTTTTATATCTTCTGCTTTCATTTTAATTCTAGTTAAAGTTTTAGTAATGTAGTTGTTTTTTGGCCAGTTTTACTAGTTTTTAAAAATATTTTTTAAATAAATTTTTATATTTAATTTTTAATTATTTAAAGTAATATAATTTTTTAAGATTTTATGGTTTTAATTTCAGTTAACTATAATAACCGTGGTGTTATTTGGGTACAGTATAACTGAATATATGTTAATATAATTGAAATACTATTATGGTTTTTATATTTTTAATTCATTTTATTTTTATATTTCCCGTTTTCATTTTAACTCTAGTTTTAGCAGTGTGTTTTGTTTTGTTTTTGTTTGTTTTGCCATTTTACTAGTCCTTTTACTACGTCTATATAGAATTTTTATTAATTTTGATTTCAATTTGAGTTATTTTAGTATAGCCAGTTAAACTAAATGGAAATGAAATAAAATTATTTAAATTTCTTCATTTTTTATTTTAGTTTGGGTAAATTTTCTTTTATTCCAAATAACAGAAAATGTTTTTTTTAATGGTTTTAGTAGTTAACTATAATAACCCTGGTTTGGACCACCATTAGGTTTAGGAGTAAATGATGAATTTTCATTCTTGGATGATCTATTTCCTCGTTAAGTGTCCAGACTGTTCGTCGGAGCGGTTCTACTATTCCGCACATACATGCACCGATGTCCAGCCGAACATCTGCGTCCGCCGGACTCGCCGCTGCATTTTGCAGACTCTGCTGTTTCTCATTTTCTGCTTACTTTCTGTTTTCATGTGTAATCATTCAAGTGCACGTCTGAAAGAACAGCTGTCTACTGAAGCTGCTGGTAAATGCCACTAAAATACCAGCCGGTCGGCGCACACCTGGCACCCGGCCGTAAGACAGAGCTCTGACATTAGCCCCTCTCTGTGACTCACACAAGCAGGATTCTGATCTTTAAGGAAATGCACAGTCTTATATAATATTATGCAGCGGGAATATATTTTTCTCTCTGGCATTTACCGTTTTCTGTGTCATGCATAATCTCACAAAGACACAACTGGTAATGCTTATAGTCGACACAAAACTAATTCGACATGTTCCTCGTTTTATTGTGCATGATTCAACGGTGCATGTTATTATAAAAGAAAACAATATTTATCTTTGTAATATTTTATCCTAGAGACACTCTTCACCACCTAATCAATACTCAATTACAAGTTAAAATAACTGTTTTCTATGTGAATATATGTTAAATGAATAATGTATTTCTGTGATCTGCAGCTGTATTTTCAGCATCATTCCTCCAGTCTTCAGTGTCACATGATCTTCAGAA
Source organism: Barbus barbus (assembly GCF_936440315.1). Classification (NCBI taxonomy): domain Eukaryota; kingdom Metazoa; phylum Chordata; class Actinopteri; order Cypriniformes; family Cyprinidae; genus Barbus; species Barbus barbus. The sequence goes on along the minus strand of NC_136722.1, from coordinate 25,208,091 downwards.
ATCATAATAATATACTGATTTACTGCTCAACAAACATTTCTGATTATTATCAATGTTGAACACAGTTGCCCAATATTTCTGTGGAAACTGATATGTTTTATTTTTCATTCACAGATGAATATAAAGTTCAAAAGAGCAGCATTTATTTGAAATAGAAAGCTTTGGTAACATTATAAATGTCTGTACTGGCACTTTTGAATGCTTTAATGCATCCTTGGTGCATAAAAATTGAAATTGATTAAAAAAAAATAATAATTATGACCCAAAAAAATCAATCTAATTTACAAATAAATAAGAAAGTACTTGAATGCACATTATGATCCAATTCAATGATAATTTTTCAATGATGCATTAATAATTATGAAAGTTACTTATTATAAAGTGTTACTATATATTAGTGCTTTCAAACGATTAATTGCGATTAATCGCATCCACAATAAAAGTTTCTGTTTACGTAATATATGTGTGTGTACTGTGTATATTTATTATGTATATATAAATACACACACATGCATGTATATATTTAAGAAAGATATGTGACGTTTATATATTTATATATTATACAATTTATATGAATATAAATATATACACGTAAATATATGTATATAAATATTTTCAAAATATATGTGTATATCTTTATATATATATATATATATATATATAAAAACACACACACATATATTATGTAAACAAAAACTTTTATTTTGGATGCGATTAATCATTTGACACTACTACTAAATATAAACTTTTTCAGCAATAACTACTTGTAATAAAGCACATTCTGGTCTTATTTTCAGTCTTCTAACTTGATAAACCCTAAAAAGCACAAAAATCTCTGGCAAGAAATCAATAATTGTGTTAATTTAGTACTAACAGCGGCTGTTTGAAAGGATGAGTAAGACTGTGACTATTTCACAACACAGCTAACAGCCCGTGGCACGTGTTGATGTAGATTAGTGTCATCTGACATCTGCGTGTTTGCTGGCATCTGACAGCTCTCTCATGGAGACGCCGGTCAGAGGAGTTGACCAGTCAGCAGGCCATCGGCCGCCACAGGCCAGCTAGCAGGAAGTGAGCTGCCACTTCCTGCCAAACACACACCGATAGAGACAGCTTCTGTGCTTGGTTTAAAGTCAAAGCTGTCATAAAGTCAGTGAAGCAAGCTGAGACTAGAGTAAGACGTCTTTAATGAGACACTACAGGCAAAAACATTGCTTCGTCATGCACTGCTCAAGTTTCAGATTCTGCTTCCAAAACACGTCTTTCAGACTGGTGGAAAGAAAACATCCAAAATACATATGTAAGTGTTTATTTGAGTATAACCGAGATATTATTGTAGTTTTTATTCATATTCTGAAATTGTTCCTATTTCCTGTTTTCATTTTGATTCTAGTTAAAGTTTTAGTAATGTAGTTGTTTTGGACATTTTTACTATTTTTTTTTTTTTTATTTGAGTTATTTTAGTACATCAAGTTAAACTGATTGAAAATGAGAAATGTTGCAACTAGTTGAAATAAAATAAGAAAAAAAAAAGTTTTATTTTATTTCAGTTGTTTCTTTTTTTTTTTTTTTTTTTTTCATGGTTTTAGTTTTCGTGAACTATAATAACCCAGGGTTGGACCATCATTAGGATGAGTAAATTATGAATTTTCATTCTTGGATTATCTATTTCTTTACGTTTTACTGTTTATTAAGTTTCCAAACTTTTGAATGTTTATTTTATTGCACTTTATCTATTCGCACCTGTAGATTAAAATTAAAATACATAACTTTAAAAGGTTTTTCCTCCACTTGAGCAGCACTTGCATACACCAAAACTTACAGTTTTATTCCACTCCATATTCTGAAGGTTTTTACTGAGGGGTTTGTTGATATTTCATTCAACTCATTTTATACAATACTTTATTCCAAAAAACATGGCGAAAATGTATTTTTTCTGGCTGTTGACAGCATTTTGTGATTTATGGAGTGATAAAAATAGATATCCAAAATCCCCTCAGTAAAAACATTAAACTCTAATATGTCAACAAAATCAAACAAAAATGTTGAACCTGGCTTTATCCAATGTTCAGATTTATTCACTGGAAATGTATACAAATCAGTGCATATTAATTAGATAATACCTCATTCGTGTAAACATAACATTTCAGAACTTGTTTAATACAAATTAATTTACTGGGAAAGTATGTGATATCTATATGTTTAAATTTTCACCTTTAGTGTCTTGGCTTAAGTAATAAATCCTACTACTGCGACTGCACTGTAAACAAAGTTTTTAACATTCAGTGCAAACTAAAAACGACAGATTAAAGCTCACCAGCGCTCCACTGCTGAGGAGGATCATGAAGATGATGAAGGTCTCAAACCAGCTGTGCTCCACTATCTGATAACACGTCTTCCTCAGACGCCACCAGGCTCGACCCAGACCTTCAGACGTGTTGATTTCACAGCACTGAAAGCGACGTACACAAACTGGAAAACAAAAACATTAACGTTTAATGATCAATAAATGGTTCAATGAAACTAAAGTTCCAAGATGACAAAAACATAAAATGTATTATTTATATTTATTTTAGTTTCTTGTAGTTTTGAAAAACTTTTATACCATTTTCAACAAAAGTTCTGACTGAATCAAGTGTACTGGCTCCCTGTGTCATTCTAGTAAAAAGTAATACAATTTAAAATAAGTAATATAACTAAATAAAATTACAAAAAAAGTAAAAAATAAATCTTTTATGTATTAAATAATATATTTAAAAAAATAAAATATTTTAAAAATATTAAAGTTTTCAAACCAATCATAAATATATGTTGTATAAATATGATTTTTTTTATTATTTTGTGGGAGTATCTACAAAGGTCCATGCTATGACACAATTTCCTTTTGTTTGTTTTTTAAATGCTTCTGGTTGACTACACCACACTAAATATTAAATACTAAACATTTGTTTGTACAAGTCATTTCAACTTAAATTACATTACACCAACTTCAAGTCAAGTTCAGTTTCATATACCTTGAAATTATAAAGTTAAATAAAATTACGAAATTGCTAAACTTATTTTGATGAGTTACAGTAAACTGCCATGAATTACAGATCATATAATTTTACAGTGTAGCATTTTAAAACAAAACTGCTTTAAAAATAATAATAATATTAAAGAACATGCCAAACTACATAATTTTTCATAAATTGATAGATTATTCATGTATTGAACAGAAGTAATTCAGACTATAATTGAGACTACGACACTCATTTTGCTGACTTTTATGCTTTCAAAACCTCTTTGTTCAAATCAAATGAAAACGCAACTTCAAAAGACTTCAAAGAGCTTCCAAACACTTCAAAAGATCACAAACACAGTTCCAGCGAGAAATTGAAGATCAATAGCTGAACTGCTCTACTGCATGTAATACAAACACATCAGTAGAAATAAATGATATCATCAGCGTTGGGATTATAAATGGAGCTCGGCTGCCGTAAAAGGTCCTCGTTTTGCTAATCTGTCGGTCTCTGCATTCGAGACGCAGCTTTTATGTGACATAATCCCGGCCGATATCACTGGCGCTCTGAAAGCCCGCCGTCTGTAACAATGAGTCCCTGCCATGAAATCCCATTTGAGCCTTGCATGGTCGTCAAAGCGTCTCCATTACTGGCATCTGAGCTCCTCTAAATTAACTTATTGCCTGTAAACTTAATAACAGGGTTATGGTAACAGGGTTCTCTCAACTCAATTTGTACAGATGCTCCTGCTCTCCATTGGCGGCATCAGACATTTTAGCACCCGGGCATCACCATTCATCAAGCAATTAACAGCCATCAAAGCAAAATCAAAAGGGCCCAGAGTCTGGAGTTATTGGTGACTTCATTGCTTTATTCGCCTCTTCATAGATTTGATTTGTCAGAGAACATCCCGAGAAAACAGACTCCACAGACAGTCGTGTTTCCCAAGTGTGTCACTATTACTAATGCTCATAGTTAAGGTTAAAGATTTGAGTATTAAACTCTACACTTAAAATGTGGCGTACCGAATTGATTAGTAAATTACATTTGTAAAAGAATTAGGTTAGACCATTATATGAAAAGATCTCGTCCCCTTTTTATTTATTTTCTTCAGAATTGTGATGATTAATTTGTCCTTTATTTCTATACACTCTGCTCTTACCATTGAATAGCACTGTTTGGCTGAGCATTGCTTTTAATTTCCCTGTTTTTAATATTATTATTGTATTATTATTGTAAAAGAGATTTTTAATCTCAATGTGCTTCTTTTCCTGGTAAAATAAGGGTTATAATAATAATAATTATTATTATTAATATTATTATTTATTTTTGATTTTCAATTTTATTTTGGTTGAGTATTACTTTAAGGATGATGTTTCTTTTCCATGTTTATCATTTATGTAAGTTTTGTATTTACATAAATAATCGTAATAAATCGTAATTTCAATGGAAACTAATGAAATTCCAAATAAGAACAATTAAACACAAACTTCACATTCAAATAAGTTATCTAATTTTAAAGAATTTCCCTATTTTCTGGGAAATAAGTTGTTGAGCGAAACAAAACAAAAAATTGCTGAAAAAATAAAATAAAAAATCCTTTACAAATCCTTTATATTATTATTATTTTTATATATATTAAATATATTAATTTAGTTTTCTCTCACTTTATTACAAACACTTTAAATTTAACAAAGATTCAGAACAGGAATGGAAAAATCTAAGAATAAAAAGAACATATATTATAGGGCATTCATTATAAACAACATTATATTTATTATTCTTTTTATTTATTTAATGTGGAATGTGGAAAATGCATTATGCAAATAAATTTGAGCTCACACACTTCTCTCATTCAGCACAAATCCAAAATGTTTGTGTGTGCTTGACATTAATTGCATGATATATATCGCTATAAACACACACAACACAACTTATATTCCGAAAAATATGATACATTTAATCATTAATACATCATGCATTGATTTCTTCTTTAATTTGTAAGTGCTTAATGCAATGCACTTGTTAATGTAACGTTTTTAGGCAAAAAAGCATCGTAAAGCTTCTGTCTCCTCAGTGTATTTCCCTTCCGAATGTATGAATCTGCCCTTTTGACTTCTCCAGCAGAGAGCTGTTGACTGATTCAATTCAGTTATGTGAAAGTGTGCTATTATTCGATTTATAGGTGAGAAACCCGATCTCGTCTTGCTGAAATGCTGAAATGTGCGAGCGAGAATTATCAGAGGAAATACATGGCAGCTCACTTGCCATAAATCATTCACTCCTTCAAACAGACAGCCCAGCGCAGAGATCTGATTGTTTGCTATTGCATGGAAATGAAGTCGACAGCTTATAAAGTGCAGATCTGAGGCACACAGAGACGGTTGTGTAATGTTTTCATCACACACACACACACACACGCACACGCGCACACACACACGCACACACACGCACACACACACACACGCACACATGCACTCACGCACTCACACACACACACACACGCACACACGCACACACACACACACACACGCGCACACACACACGCACACATGCACTCACGCACTCTCACACACACACGCACACACACACACGCACACACGCACTCACACACACACACACACTGTATGACAGATGTTGGTCGTTTCTCAGAACAAACTCTTACTTAACAGAGCAATTACACAGAACAAAGACACCCTTATGAAAATGAAGCACACTTTAGCATATTTTTGAAAAGAGTAATTAATATGGAAATAAGAATATATTTGAATTCGAACTGAAAAAGTCTACTGTAATTGCATGCAACTTTCAGTTTCCATGAAAATGTATTATAGTTTAAATTAATATTAAATACAGCTTTAGAATTTTTTTGACCCACTTAAGTACATTTTATATGTATTTACATAATTCATAATTTTGTCTATGAAATACAGTTTAATAGTAACGATATAATTTAAATCATGCTAAATCTTTCTGACAACACGTCAAACGATGCTAGCAACATGCTAAAAGATACTAATCAATTATGCTTAAAATATGCATGCAATGTGTTAACAACATGCTAAAAACTTGCCAAAACATGCTGGAATGCTAGCAATTAATTAAATAAAGTTAGATACAGCTTAATGTTTTTGACCCACTTAAGTGCATTTTATATATGTATTTTCATAATTTTGTCTATGAAATACAGTTAAAGGTTGATATTAATCAATTACACTGAAAATATGCAAGCAACGTGCTAGCATCATGCTAAAAACATGCTGGCAATATGCTAAAGCATGCTAGCAATACATTAAATAAAGCTAGAAACATGTTAGCAACATAACTCAACCTAGAAATGTGCTAAAACACAGAAACCTGCTAACAGCTCTCATCAAAATGTACTGATATAGATTAAATGTAATATTAAATACAACTTAATGTTTTTGACTGACTTAAGTACATTTTACATGTATTTTCATCATTCAGAATTTTGTCTATATAATATGGTTAAAGTATAAATAGTAAAAATTTACTACAAAACATGTTTACATTGTTAAATTCTAATAGAATGCTAAAAATATGCTAAATCCTGCTGGCAACATGCTAAATTCTAACAGCATGCTAAAACATGCAAGCATCATACTATTAGAGGATAGCGATGAGCTAAATAATGCTAGAAACATGCTAATAACGAGTTAAATCATGCTAGCAGAGAAAATATATGGCATGCTAAAACATGCTAGTAACATGCTAAAATATGCTAACAATGTGCAAAATCATGCTAGAAACATGCAGAATTTTAGCAGCATGTTAAAACATGCTAGTAACACGCTGAAATATGCAAGCAATCTGCAAAATCATGCTAAAAACATGCTAATTCAAGCTATAAACATGTTAGAAATGCGCTAAAGGATGCTAGCAATGTATTAACACATGCTAAAAACATGTTAGCAACATATCTTAAAAATGTGCTAAAACATTTTAGCAAGGTGCAAAAGCATAAAATAGTAGTAATATTTAATTGACTTTTTCTGACTTCTGAGTAAAACCAAACGTAAAGCTTAAGCGCAACGTAAAGCTTTCCTCATTCAGTGTAAATTTATATTGAATACCCTTCCCATCGACGTCCAAACGCAACAGACGTCTCACAGGTTCAGGGTTTTTAGCTTGTCGGGATGCATCTGATTGGACCGGCTGTCGATGCATTGAATATGGAGAGTCAGTCATCATCAAATTAACACAGGACCATTTCGTCTCTGACAGGCCTTTTCAAATCTTTGCTGACACAAGACATTCAATTTAATGCCCCATTGCCCTTTTAAATGTCAGTTCACTGGTTAATGTTTTCTATCAAATCACCTCCACTTCAAAATGAGGGTAAACAGGAGGATCATGACCAACACACGTGACTCTGACGTCTGGGACCATCCTCAGAAAACACCAGACTGCAAACGTCTCACACTTTTACTTGCCTTTTCTCCATAAGGATTAAAAAAAAATTAATGAACCAACCGAATCTATCAGAGCTGAAATTAATTATTACATTACAACTTATCAAAGCAAAAACATATGTGACCCTGGACCACAAAACCAAGTCGCTTCTTAAGTAGCACAGGTATACTTGTAGCAATAGCCAAAAATGGGTCAAAATTATCCATTTTTATTTTATGCCAAAAATCATTAGGATATTAAGTAAAGATCATGTTCCATGAAGATATTTTGTAAATTTCCTACCGTAAATATATAAAGACTTCATTTTTGATTAGTAATATGTGACCCTGGACCACAAAACCAGTCAATTTTTTGAAATTGAGATTTATACATCATCTGAAAGCTGAATACATAATCTTTCCATTGATGTATGGTTTGTTATGACAGGACAATATTTGTCTGAGATGCAACTATTAGAAAATCTGGAATCTGAGGGAGCAAAAAAATCTAAATATTGAGAAAATCTCCTTTAAAGTTGTTCAAATGAAGTTCTTAGCAATGCATATTACTAATCAAAAATGAAGTTTTGATATATTTACGGTAGGACATTTTCAAAATATCTTCATGGAACATGATCTTTACTTAATATCCTAATTATTTTTGGCATAAAACAAAAATCAATAATTTTGACCCACACAATGTATTTTTGGCTATTGCTACAAATATACCCCAACGACTTAACACTGCTTTTGTGGTCCAGGGTCACATATCTGGAAGAAGACATAGGTGCAAGAAGTGTTCTACATTCAGCATAAATTAAAATTTGTAATGTATTTATCCTTATGAATATATAAATATTTAAATTTTGAATAAACATGCAAAATATATACAAAGCAAAGCAAAAACAATTAATATTATATTGTATTATATTACATTACACTGTAAAAATAAAAAATTGAGAAAACTTAAAAGTTTAATGCAGCCAGCTTCAGCAGATTTTTGAGTTTGCTCAACTTTTTGTTGCATAAACTGAAAACAACAAGTTGAGAAAACTCAAAAATCTGCTAAAAAGTGCATAATATATTATATATTAGCATTAATGTAATGTGAATTTGGGAGGATAATAGACCAATAATGAAAATAATGTAAGCAAGCAAAATGCGAATATGAACATGAAAAATATTTTTTGTAATTAAATGTTTTAATTTAGCATAAATTAAACTTTATAAAATATCTATCATTATGTTTGTTTGTGAATTTGGGGGATAATGTGTTAACTGATCATGTAAATAATATAAACAGGAAAAATATATATTAACAAATATTAACAACAACAACAACACAAATGTAATTAAATGTCGTTGCTGAGGTCTTTGGCAAATGTTTTTCATTGTTCAGATGGAAATGATGGAGAAAATGAGTGTGAATTTAGCATGGTTAGTGTTGTGTGGTTTGTGAATGAATCAAGCTGTTATTGATCATCAGAGTAAATACTGCAGCTGTAAGTTAAATCTGTTGTGATTACACACAGTCAGGAAAGCAGTTTTCCGGATCCATGGCCTCTTCGGCCGTCTCTGAGTATTCATCCTCCTCCTCGCCGGGTTTCCTGAGGTCGATCGTGCTGCCCTCTGATAGGCTGGTGTCGTCTCTCTGAAAACCAAGAGAACCAATCAGATCTCCTGACCAACGTTTCACCTTTCCAATCATACTTATGACTCCTGGAGATTAAAATAATAATAAAAAAAACATTTCAGAGAGATTTACAAATCAATTAATTTTGACTGATAATTAGCTTGATTTATTCATTTCTAAAATAAAATTGCTCACATGTAAGTTTTAGTTAAGATTTTAGAGATGAGCATAGCTAGACAAAGGCAAAGTATTCAGTATAAATATATTACATAAATGACAAAAATAAATAAACAAATACATAAATAAATTAATATTAGCTTGTGTATATAAATGTATATTAGTACTAGTTTAACTAAATAAATAAATACATAAACAAATAGATAACATGTATTAGTATTAGTATGTTAATTAATAAAATAAATGAATAAATAAATAAATACATATTAGTGTGTATATGTCTGTGTGTAAAAATAAATGTTATGCATACCAGAAAATGTTAATTAATTTTAGTATATCTTTTTATAAACAAGCTATAAAATAAACAATTGTATTAGTATGTCTATAAATAAACTAAATACATAAACAAATAAATAAATACATGAACATATGTTCATAAAGGAACATTATGTACATATAATAAAAAAAATTAATAATTGTTTATAATGTAAATTAGTAGTAGTATTTATATTAGTAAATGTATATTAGCATTAAAATATCTATATTTAAATAATTATTAATTATAGAAACTATAAAAATTATTCAATATTATACAAAAAATAAACAAATGTTAGTATATCTATAAATAAAATAAATACATAAACAAACAAATGAATACATTTATAGCCTATAAATACATTATGTAAATTAGTATTAGTATCTATATGAAATAAACAAACAAACAAAATCTAATTCTTCAAAATGACGGTCCATACAAGACATCGTGTATCATGTGGTCAGAGGTTAATATTCTAAATGCAGAATTTGTCAGAAGTAACGAGTGTTGAAAGCATTGTGTGTGAGTGTGTGTGTGTGTGAGTGTGTGTGTGTGTGAGTGTGTGTGTGTGAGTGTGTGTGTGTGTGAGTGTGTGTGTGTGTGTGTGTGTGATTCTAGTCGGTTCAGCGCGGCAGTGATTTATTCAGGTATTCAGAGGTTAGCGTGTCTCCAGGTGCGACTTTCGTTTCCTTGTCAAACTGTGGCACACTCAGTCCATCATCACGTCTCTTCAAATGAGAGGAAGCTCATGCTAAGTGGAGCGCTGAGTATGTGTGTGTGTGTGTGTGTGTGTGTGTGATGTGGGTGTCCGATGAAATTTAACACCAGACTGGCCCACGGCTTCCACAGGACGATAATAAGACCACACAATGATCGCATGCTTCAAACAACTGAGAGAATATGAGACGCAGGAACAAACATTACTGACCTGTGAAAGTAAAACAGGCCTTTTGTGGCTTGTAGTTCATGTCTATTAGACTGCAAGGTTTACATGCTAGTTACTTCTAAACACTGACAAAGAATATGTATTTAAAATGTCTTTCCCTTCAAGGAAAATGAAACAAACATTTTGATCGAGCATGTTCAGGTCACATTTTAAAACAAAATAAAATAAATATTTTCAGCACATTTTGCATACTACTTTATTTGCTTTGATACTTAGAATCCTTAAATAGTCATTATGATCAATACTTTACATGTTTTAATTTACGCTGAATTAAATGAAAAAGCTATCAAATGTATAACTATAAAAAAAACTACATTTTTGTTGTTAATTTGTTAACTTAAAAAAAAAAAACCCTGAAAAAACACAAATTTAGATACTTTTTTGGTTATAAAAATGTGTGCTTGATTGTCATGCAATTTTTTTTTTACATTTTCATAAAAAATTGATTGCCATAAAAATAGGCTTCATATTCTTTGTGCAAAATAAAAGCAAAAAAAAACAAAAAAAAATTTTGTGTTAATTGTGAAAGGTATGCTACTGTAGTTGTCATGAAAATAATTTTACAATGCAACAAAAAATTAATGGTCATAAAAAGGCTTATTTTTCTTTGTGCCAAATAAAATATTAATGCAATGTTTTTATCTCGATTTTAAGGTGGAACACGACCTGGTTTTTCTCTGCAATCTATTTAGGCATTCAATCTTCTGGGAATTGCAGCTCTGGGCATTTCCAGGCTTTTTTCCCCCCCAAAAAAGTGAAGAACAGAAGAAGACAAAAGCACATATGTGATATTGGCCTGACCGTATCAGTTTAACCTAATTTAGCTTCCATTCTCTCTTAACATCAGATTTTAAAATCCAACCAGCAATCCTTAAACACAGACTTATCAGCGTTTCCCAAATCATTCAGTCATCTTCTGACAATAAACACAACCTTTACTCCAATTACTGACGCTTCAGGGCTGTTTTTTCACTGCTATTGCTATGCTCTGATGAGATTGAAGTGAAATATGATCTGTTTTTTCTGAGCGCTCAGCAAACAGGTAATGAGCTCAGCATTACATCATCAATATCTCTGCGTTTTGTCCGTGTCAGAAAGCGTGGTGGCCCCTTAGCGTGCAACTTTATTCGTCTTGCACACAAACTCAAGTTTGCATGTGGTTCTCGCCGGCGTGTGAGGAATCCCAGCACAAAAGCCCTATAAATAACCTCCCGCAGGGCTACGAGAGCCTGGATGTGGCATTCGGCGCTGGAATCTAATGAAATCAGAGCCGTTTGAGTGCCATCAGCAGAGCGGCCGTCTATTCGCGCTGATTCAACAGAGACTGAGGCGAACGAGTGCCAATAAAAACCGAATGTCAACACTTCACTTCCACCTGCCGAGAGCCGACGTCCGTCAGTCACACAGAAACACATCAATAACACAATCAAATCACATGATGCCATTAGAGCCAGGATGTAGGACACATCCATACCGCGTTATTACCGGACAAACCTGAGATCTAATCTATCTGACTGACTGTCGTCTGTCTGTCTGAGCAGTACTGATGAACACAAGATGAAAACATTGTCATGCAGTTTCTATTAGGGTTGTGTGGTTTGGGGAAAAAAATCGAATTGCACTTTTTTTTGATAAAAGCTGTGAATCCGACTTAAAATGCAAAAAAAAAATGTTTATAGGCTTGCACAATTTGGTAAAACGTTTGTTATTATACTGTATATCAACATGGCTATAAAATACTAATACTAATTCTTTTTTGATTAATCGTGCAGCCCTAGTTTCTTTGATGCAATATGCAGGTGATGTAATCGCATAAATGTCTAAATCATCACAGAGTCCAAACCGAGAATCACACCTGGCATAAAAAAGTAGAGCAATGTGCAAGCGAGCAAAAGAACAAACACATCTATATCTGGCAAATTATGGGTCATCAGAGTCTGAACTATTAGCGTTTCTCAGAATGAGCTCGGATCTTCTCTGAAGAATCACCAGATGCACCGAGACACACAGAGACAAACAAGAGACACTCACAAACACACAGAGATACTTGGAGACATACGGAGATGTACAGAGATGCTCAGAGACACTTAGAAACAAACAGAGACACTCACAGACACGCAGGGACACACTGAGACAGACAGAGATATTCAGAGACACACTGAGACACAGACACACACAGAGAATAACAGAGACATGCACACTTAAAGACAGATAGAGACGCATAAAGACAGATAGAAACTCACTGAGACAGACTGAGATATGCAGAGACACAGATACAGACAGTCACTCAGACACACAGAGACAAAAAGAGGCACACCAAGACACTCAGAGACACTCTGAGACAGACAGAGACAGACTGAGACATTCAGAGACATGGAGACAGACATTCAGAGACACATAGAGACAGACTGAGACATTCAGAGACACAGAGACAGACAGAGACAGACTGAGACATTCAGAGACACAGAGACAGACAGAGACAGACTGAGACATTCAGAGACACATAGAGACAGACTGAGACATTCAGAGACACAGAGACAGACTGAGACATTCAGAGACAGACAGAGACAGACTGAGAAATGCAGAGACACATAGAGACAGACAGAGACAGACTGAGACATTCAGAGACATGGAGACAGACATTCAGAGACACATAGAGACAGACTGAGACATTCAGAGACACAGAGACAGACTGAGACATTCAGAGACACAGAGACAGACTGAGACATTCAGAGACACAGAGACAGACAGAGACAGACTGAGACATTCAGAGACACATAGAGACAGACTGAGACATTCAGAGACACAGAGACAGACAGGGACAGACTGAGACACAGAGACAGACAGAGACAGACTGAGACATAGAGACAGACTGAGACATTCAGAGACACAGAGACAGACTGAGACATTCAGAGACACAGACAGACAGAGACAGACTGAGACACAGAGACAGACTGAGACATTCAGAGACAGACAGAGACAGACTGAGAAATGCAGAGACACATAGAGACAGACAGAGACAGACTGAGACATTCAGAGACATGGAGACAGACATTCAGAGACAGACAGAGACAGACTGAGAAATGCAGAGACACATAGAGACAGACAGAGACAGACTGAGACATTCAGAGACATGGAGACAGACATTCAGAGACAGACAGAGACAGACTGAGACATTCAGAGACACAGAGACAGACAGAGACAGACTGAGACATTCAGAGACATGGAGACAGACATTCAGAGACAGACAGAGACAGACTGAGACATTCAGAGACACAGAGACAGACAGAGACAGACTGAGACATTCAGAGACACAGAGACAGACAGAGACAGACTGAGACATTCAGAGACACACAGATACAGACTGAGACATTCAGAGACACAGAGACAGACAGAGACAGACTGAGACATTCAGAGACACAGAGACAGACAGAGACAGACTGAGACATTCAGAGACACAGAGACAGACAGAGACAGACTGAGACATTCAGAGACACAGAGACAGACAGAGACAGACTGAGACATTCAGAGACAGACTGAGATATGCAGAGACACACAGATACAGACAAAGACACACAGAGACAAAAAGAGACACACCAAGACACTCAGAGACACATTGAGACAGACCGAGACACACAGAGACACTCAGAAATGCACAGAGACCAACAGAGAGAAGACATGGCGATGGATGGATGGACGGCAGCACGAACAGAAACCTGAGGTCAAACTCCTACACGTTGCCATATGGTTTCCAGTTTCAGCCAAAGCTTTTGATGAGCATGAGCTCTAATTAGGCTTATTTGACCTCTTTTTGAGGTGAAACTGTGAAATGTGTCATACTAAATCACGTTGTGTTCAGGATGTGTTAAAGAACAAACCTGGACAACAAGAGATTGTTAAAAATATGTATAAATATTATATTCTAAAAATGAATATCAAATAATTACTAATTAATTGTATAAATCAATAAATGAATGCATGAAGATTACTATTTGTTTATAAATAATAAAGTCAGTCTATCTATCTATTAATACATTTTTTAAAAATACAATAAATAAACAACTAACTAAATAATTAAATATTAGTATTAGAGCAGTAAATTTATTAATATGCAACTAACTACATATTAGTATATCTATAAATAATCAAATATTAGTATTATTATGTCTTCAAGGAAACAAACAAGCAAATAGAAAATATACAAATAATTGTTAAAGGTAGGGTAGGTGATTTCGGAAAGGCTAGCAATAGCAAGCTAGCTTTGAAAGCAAGATCCCCACCCTCCCTACATAATCACTGTGCAAAGCCATGCCTCCTCCAAAACACATGAACGCGCTCCGTCAGAGCAGAGACTAACCTGTGACACGATGAGAGATGGCTTTGGTGCAGGATTGAATGCCGTGCTGTCAGATTACCTCATGTCTCATTCACCGCTGAGAAAACATTACAGTACAAAGCACATAGTATTACAATAATAGCACCTTTCATTCTGGAACGCGCCAATGCATATCAAGGCTGATTTAACAGGCAGGCAGGACAGCCTATCGTAATGTTCGGACCGAACATTTTCATTGGACAAAGTTTTTTGGGTCCTACGCCTTCCACAGACTGCATATAAATTAAGCCTGTCAAACGATTAAAATTTTTTAATCTAATTAATCACAAAATAAATTTGACTGTGAAAATACCCACAAAAGATTATTTGAAGCTATTTTTGTGTTTAATGAGAAAGTATCAAAACATTACAAATTGTAGCTTTAGAAAGGATTTTTTTTTGATTCAATAAAATTTATTACACAAAAACATTTAGGCTACAACGGCCTAAGATAAACTATGGAACACAAAAGAAGATCATTTGAGAAACATCTCAGTATTTTTTGTTTACAGAATGAAAGTCATTACCCAAAACAGCTTCAAAATACCTTCTTTTATGTTCTGCAAAAGAAGTAAATGATGACAGAACTTACATTTTTTGGGGGTGAACTATCCCTTTAATGTTTATTATTATTATTATTATTTATTTATTTATAAATGAAGTGATACTCTAAATAAGAAACTAATCTGCCAGCAGATTATAAATGCCTTTATGATTCGTTCTAACAGCT
>NC_136722.1:25105000-25187500 GCF_936440315.1 Barbus barbus | reverse complement strand
GTGGTGAAAGATTAAAGAGACGAAAAAGAAAACTGCTTCGTCACAGGTGCGCGACTACAAGATTCATTTCTAACAGAGAGAGGATCCCAGTCTCTTACTGCGAGGACGAGGGAAAAGCACTTAGAGAAGTCATGGAAATCACACGCACTTTCAGTCAGAATGACTCGGAGTCTAATTGATCTGCCGATTAATAAATGCCTCGCTGTTGAAGAGTTCGTCATGCTTTCAGTGGTTTGAGACTGACCGCAAACGGGACCGGGTTATTAACTGAACCGGCAACCATTAAAAAACTTATTTCTTTTAACTGAAAATGAAATAAATGTTAACTGAAATAAAATTAAATATGAAAAAATGTTACTTATTTTATTCCAGCTATAGTTGCCTAAACAACATTTCTCATTTTCATTTACAGTAGTTTAACTAGAAGCACTAAAATAATTAAAACTGAAATAAAAATGAATAAAAACAACAGACATTAAAAAAATACATAAACTAGAATTAAAATGAAAATACAAAAAAATGTAAATTATATTAACAAAAAAATATTTTATAAAATAAAGGAAATACAAAAAAAAAAATATTTAAGAAAATATAAGCATAAGACACATTCACCACAATTGATTTTATTGTTAACCAAAAATAAACCTAGAAGCATTAAAAAAATGTTTTACTTGAAATAAAATAATATTAAATGAAATAAAATTAAATATAAAAAGAAAACTTTAACTTGTTTTATTTCAGCTAGCTGAAAACTGAAGTAATAAAAGCTATGTATAAATAAATAAATGAATGAATAACGAAAAATACAACTAAATGGCTAAAACTTAAAATGACTAAAATTAAAATAAAAACAGAAAATACAAAAATGTAAAACTATATTAAAATATTAAAAATTAAAAATACTTAAAACAGAAATATTAATAAATGATATAAAATATTACAAATAATTTAACATGGAAATATAAAATAAAAACTGTATTAAAAATATAAAATGTTAAAAAAAAAATGGAAATATTAAAAATAAAAAATAATAAAATATTTACAAATATAAAAAAACGAAAATATATAAATACAAGCTATATACACACACACTCGCAAACTCACACACACATACATATGTAAATTTCATGCAAAGTCTTCCTTATAACTCATGAGTTCATGTGCATCTGTTGATTTCACACACACACACACACACACACACACGCACACAAACAGAACCGCAGGCTGTGTTTCAGGGCAGTCGTGGCCTAATGGATAGAGAGTCAGATTTGTAACCCGAAAGTCGTGGGTTTGAGTCTCAGGTCCGGGAGTGAATAACCAACACTCTCTCCACCCTCAATACTACGACTGAGGTGAGACCCTTGAGCAAGGCACCGGACCCCCAACTGCTCCCCGGGCGCCGCAGCATTAGCTGCCCACTGCTCCGGGTGTATGTTCACTACTGAGTGTACACTTGGATGGAATAAATGCAGAGCACAAATTCCAAGTATGGGTCACCATACTGTGCCACACACCACTTCCTTTCCCCTTTAACCTCAAGCCTTTTACTCAGTCTGGCCAATATGTCATGTACACATGAAACACAAATAAATCTGTCCGTGACATGCGACGAGGACACGGCATGCATGAAGGGAAAACATCTCCAGATGAAGACGCAGCAGAAAATAGCAGTTGCGAGTGGGCGTTCATAACTGCGATTCACATTCGTCTGAGAGCTACTTATTAGTCTCTGTGTGCTCGACCTCGTCTGACCGGGTGAAGAGACAGAGCCGTACGGCCCGGAGGAATAGAGCCAGACGAACAGAAGACGCTAACAGGAGAAGACGAGGCTGATCTGAGGCCAGCCGGACACCGTTATGCAAGCGCAGCTGTCCTCAACAAGTAACGCGAGTTACGTAATCAGATTACTTTTTAAGAAACTAGTAAAGTAATGCATTACTTTTTCATTTAAAAGGAAATATCTGAGTTACTTTTTCAAATACGTAACGCCAGTTACATGTTGAGAAAAATCAGGAATAAGTGCAAAAGCATTACTGTAGTTCTAGACTAAATATGAACATCTCATCTCACCTGCACAACAAACAGATTCAGTATTCCTCAAAATGAATACAAACAGCCAAATGCAAACTCAAAATATTATACAAACCTGCAATAATTAAATAATAAGACAAAATATTATTTATGTATTTAATCACATTTGTGACTGTCATAATTGAGATTAAAATTGAGATTTATGCATTATCTGAAATAATAAATAATAATAATGAATAAATAAGCTTTCCATTGATGTATGGTTTGTTATGATAGGACAATACAGTATTTGTCTGAGATACAACTATTTATAAACCTGGAATCTGAGGCAAAAACGTTGTTCAAATTAAGTTCTTAGCAATCCATATTACTAATCAAAAATGAAGTTTTGATATATTTACGGTAGGAAATTTACTAAATATCTTCATGGAACATGATCTTTACAGCTTTTCTCGATCGCTGAAACTATTCACCATTTTCTCACAACTATAAACACAATCTCAAAACTACACACCAACTTGTGCAAACTTCAAACTTCCAGGTCAAAGCCAAACATTTTAGTCAAAAACGTGTTCTCTTTTGTCGAAATCTAATCTTTGACACACAAACCTGTCAAATACACAGACTATTATCCTGACTAGAGCACACTAATCAGATCAATTCAAAACACTGTTACAAAAACCTCCTTTTGGGAAACATCTTGCTAGTCAATGACTGTTACAGTCTGCAGCATAAATAAAGCTGTGCAGATACAGTCAAATTCACCAATAAACTTTAAGAAATGTTTACTTTCATTACACGACTGATCTTAGAGTAGATGAAAAGCACTACAAGAGAAAAGTACAAAAACCAAACAACAGAATATACAGTAAATACACTGGAATATACTGTCATTGTACAGCAATAAATAAATAAATCCTGCATCCGCTGCCAAGTTGCATTACAGTATTGGTAATATCCTTATTTGTTATACTATAGCAAAAGATGTTTCCTCCCCTAGACAGTCAACTCTCAGTTCTGCACAAATGCATGTAAGAAGTACTTAGATACAAATCAACAGTTACGAGTTTGAAGGTGTGTGGTACAGTATTTACAGTGAAAGTCCTCTCATCTGAAGTACTGCAAGTGTAATGTGTAAGTCGTGTAAAACCCTGTAGATGATCCTGCAGGCAGCTTTCCTTATGATCAGCCCATGCACAAGAACATGCTCAACTATACTCCTTTATATTTCATCAGCAACAAAAGACCCTTGACCTCATCCCCTTCATTTTCTTTTCTCCTCCTATTCCTCTTTGTCTCCCACAACCAGGATTCATTTTCCAAAACACATCATCAGCTGTGCTCCGGTTCATATCATCCTGAGATTCTGAACTGCTGTGTCATCAGTTTTGCTACTTAAGGTTCACACACGGATAAATATGTTCCTTTTGTGATTCTTGAGGTAGTTATATTGCCGTTCTTGTGTAGAGTTTTGCAGAAAACACTGAGCAAGTTGGAACGCGTGTGAAAACAGGTGAAATGTGTCAAATGAATCAGGTATAGTGTGTTAGCAATCGAGAAAAACTGTAATATCCTAATGATTTTTGGCATAAAAGAAAAATTGATTATTTTGACCCATTCAATGTATTGTTGGCTATTACTACAAATATACCTGTGTTACTGATGACTGCTTTTGTTTTATTAACCAATGTCTTTGCTACTGACCTTTGATGATTCAATTCAACCATACTAATAAGCAAAAATGACACATTTGTGTTTAATTTGAGTTATTGCTTAATTTTCTTCTCCTGCATCATATTCTTCATGTGATTAGTTTGAGCTGCGCCCGCTACTGTACAGACCTGAATCTACATTTCCTTCAGCCTGAGGCTCTTTCATTTCATTTTTGGTGTTAAAGGCCTTTTACATTTGTAAAAAAATTACTTTTTTATATTAAATACAAACAAGCAAGCCCTGCCCAGATTTAAAAAGTAACTCAAACATAACGTAACGCATTACTGTCCATAAAAAGTAACTAAGTAACGTAATTAGTTACTTTTTTAGGGAGTAACACAATATTGTAACGCATTACTTTTAAAAGTAACTTTCCTCAACACTGGTGCTCAAAAATACGTTTATATATTAAAAAACTACAAAAAATTATTACTAAAATTAAAAGTGCTAAAAAATTTGAATAAAATAAACATGAAAAGTGGATATATAAAAACAGTTTAGCTTGAAAAAAATTAACGTTACAATTAGCTAAAAACAAGAATACTAAAAATTTAAATAAACATGAAAAGTGAAAATATAAAAACTGTTTAGCTTGACAAAATGAAAGTGACAAAAGCACATACAATTACTAAAAATAAAAACAAAAATGAAATAAATGTAACATTAAAACTGAAAAAAAAACAGTTTTGCTCAAAATACTTAGTGACAAAAGCACATAAAATTGCTAAAAATGAAAAAAAAAAAAACTTTTTAACATTAAAACTAAAATTATATATATTTTTTTTCAAATGACAAAAATGCAAGTGACAAAAGCACATAAACCAAACCCCCCCCCCCCAAAAAAACAATAGATTTAAATAAAATTGACTTGAAAACTAAAAATATATAAAACAAAAACTGTTTAAAGTGACAAAATTAAAGTGTCAAAAGAACATCAAAATACTAAAAATAAAATATGAACACTAAAATTAAAATATAAAAATAAATAGAATTTAAAATATTAAAATAAACTATTATAAATATAAATAACAGCATATAAATAATACTAATATAGCACTGCTCCCAAATCATACTATATTTCTAATCGTATGTTATATTCATTTGAGCCAATGTTATTTTAGTATTATTGATATACTATTATAGTTTCTATCAATATTTTTTATTTTTATATTTTCTGTTTCCATTTTAATTTCAGTAATTCTGTGACATTGTAAACATGTCTATATAAGTTTTATATAATTAGATATTTTTTTTACTCCAGTTGAAGTTATTTTAGTACATAAAGTACACCTAAATGAAATGTTTCCTCTGCTATTATCTGAAATAAGTTTGAGTTTTTGAGTATGTTTTCTTGTGGTTTCAGGTTTAGTGAACTATAATAGCCCTGGTTAGTGTGCATGAGTTTCTTTCACTCACCGGTTTGGTCTCCTCTTGCTCCTCCTCCTCCTCCTCTTCGCTCTCGCTGGCCTCATCTTCCTCCTCCTCCTCCTCTTCCTCGGGGAACTCCAGGTCGGACTCTCCAGGTGCGATGGGGACGCTGATGGTGAGGTTGGGGTTGGTCATGTAGCTGTCGTCCTCCGTGGTGCGCTCGATGACGGCCGTGCCGTTGCCCTCGGCCCAGTGCGTCTGCTGGCTCAGTCTCTTCAGCTTCAGCATGGCTTTGGCCTCCTTGGCCTTCTGCCGGCGCCGCTTCAAGTTCCCATTGAAGAAGTCGCAGAGCTCTTGCCGCAGCCACAGGATCCCGCGCTGGATGCGAGCGATGGCGATCTGCAGGTTGTTCATTTCGCCGTCCTCGTCCGGAGCCGAGAGGTTGTCTGAGCTGAAGGAGCTCAGGAGCAACGCCAAGAAGAGGTTCAAGACCTGAGGAGAAGAAGCACAGCACTCAGAGAAGAGCTGCTATAAAGAACACACTCAATCTCTGCAAATCCACCTGTAGTTTGACTCAAACCAGCAGCTTTTATAAGCTCCAAACCAGCATTTCTCAAGCTTTTTGAAGATGTTTCTGATTCACGAGAAAGCTTCTGCTATAATGAGAAAGCTGCTCAGTAAATATTTTCTGAATATATACTGTAGGTGTGTAGATTTTTATATACATAAATATACACATTACACATACATATATAATGTAAACAAAAACTTTTATTTAGTTTAACAGCACTATTTTATATATATATATATATAGTGTGTGTGTGTGTGTGTATATACAGTAAATATATATATATATATATTCACACATAGAAATTACAGCTGTTAAGTAAACAAATTAACAAAACTACTATTTTAGCTCACTAAATCTTGATTTTCAACCTTGTTTTGTGTTATTTTTAATTAATGTTTTAATGACAAATCTGCTTATTTTCTAACTTTTTATTTACAGAAACAAGATCTGGCAATTTATTAAAATAATAAATAAAATAATAATAAAAACTAATTCTGTAATTCTAATAACTGAATGTTTTACACTTTTCATGACTCCAGAAATTACACTTCTGAAATGATCTCATTCAGTGAGAACATGGTTCTTAAGTAAAAATGACATCTGTCAAAGAAACAAATTAAATCCATATTTTTAGTTTGCAGTGGGGAAAAACATTATTTGATCCCCTGCTGATTTTGTACGTTTGCCCACTGACAAAGAAATGATCTGTCTATAATTTTAATGGTAGGTTTATTTGAACAGTGAGAGACAGAAGAACAACAAAAAAAAAAGTTATAAATTGATTTGCATTTTAATAAGTATTTGACCCCTTACAGTGCAATGAATGTTTACCGTAAGCAGAGGCCGTCATTCTCCACAAAACTCATGCACTAATCTTCTATAAACGATCATCTGTGATGCTTTGTGTCTGACAGCATCGTGTCAGCGCACACCTTCACGCTATGAAAGTGAAAGGCATCAGATGTTTTGTGCGGCGCAGCAGAAA
Organism: Barbus barbus; assembly: GCF_936440315.1. Taxonomy (NCBI): domain Eukaryota; kingdom Metazoa; phylum Chordata; class Actinopteri; order Cypriniformes; family Cyprinidae; genus Barbus; species Barbus barbus. The sequence goes on along the minus strand of NC_136722.1, from coordinate 25,180,832 downwards.
GAGCCACATACAGGTGTGGACGATGACAGAGTCACCTAACTAGTCCTCAAGGCGCCGCAGCATGATTTGATTCTGCGTGTAGGCAGTCGAGCTCTATAGCTGCTCAGAATAAGCGTCGTATTGCAGATCCGTCTGAGTCAGGCTGCGGTTCTTGTGTAAAGGTCTCATGTTCTGTAACACGGGGCGGTTTTGTCACTGTGAGGCCTGTAAACAGCAGGTGAGATGTGGAACTGGTTTTAAATGTCACATCTACCACCTACACACTCCGAGGGGGTCGGCAGGCCTCGCTCAATGGACTGTGTGTGTGTGTGTGTGTTTGATTAGATGTGCGCCGCCAGCACACACTCTGATAATCAACTCTAGCGTCGTGAGCAGCTGCAATTTCCTGCCAATAATTGTTCGGCTGCAGTTCATGAATGAAAGAAGCCAATCAAAATTATTAAAATTCTGACGCTCGGAATCCCCTTCCCTAAGGACAGTCCAATTACACGTGCGAGACGCCTCACAAAACAGCGCTTACAAAACACAGATTTCACAGAAATGTCAAGCTAATAACATTAACACTCTGTGCCATTTTTCTGAAGCAAAACACAAGCACACACACACACACACACGCACGCACACACACACACTCACTCACACACACACACACACACTCACGCACACTCACTCACACACACACACACACACACACTCACGCACACTCACTCACTCACACACACACACACACACATGCACGCACGCACGCACACACACACACATTTTACAGTATATGCAGGTTATGCAACATCATGAGGACCCTGGTTTGTTCGTGAATAGAAATTGCAAAGAAATATGAAAGATTTTTTTTTAACTAAATCTTCAATTTTACTTTAACTTTAATTTCCAACTTTGTTGTGTCTTATTTAAGCATAATGACAATTAATGACATATCTGCTAACTTTCAATGTATTCAAATAATGAAATTAAATCGTATAATATAAAATAATAAAAAATTAAATTCCACAATTCCAATAACAGAACATTCTTCTTGGTTTATACTTTTATTACCAATCATCAGTTTGTGATTTTAAAAATACTTTGTTTTCACAAAAAGCAATTTCTACCCAATAAAATATTTTAGAGCTTTAAGTATATCTTCAATGCATTGTAAGAAATAATACAGACAAATCCAGTATTTGAATGCATTAATAAAAAGTATATCTTCAATGCATTTTAAGAAAGATAGATATTTTTAATGCAATGGAAAAAATAATATAAATGTCTAATATTTAAATGCATTAAATACAATCAAAGAATTATATCTCCAATGCAATGTAAGAAATAATATAATAGTCTAGCATTTAAATGCATTAAATAAAATTGACAAAGTATATCTTCAGTGCAATGTAAGAAATAATGTAAATGTCTGGTATCTGAATGCATAAAATAAAATAAAAAAATGTCATCAAAGAAATGTAATTTAAATCCATATATATATATATATATATGGACATCTTTGTACCTTTTTTACCCCTAATAGGTACACATTAGTACCCTGGAGTAGTACTATGTACCCTTAAGGAACTAATATGTCGGGGGGGGAAAGGTACAAAGATTTTTAAGGGTACTGTTAGGGTTAGGGTTAGTGACAAGTGACAAGCTGTTGTACCCTAAAAGGTACAATTTTGATCCCTTATTTATCTGTGAGCCATATACTGCAGAAATTGTATAAATATATAGCATTTCAATGCATAAAATAAAATAAAAATGTATCCCACCAATGCAATGTAAATATCCAATATTTTGAATGCATGAACTAAAATGCTAAACCCATCCAGAGAGATTCTTTACATTTGCAATACCAAGAGTTGAGCTACTGTAAGTAAACTAAAACCCACGACTGATAACTAAATCACAATGTCGTACAAACAAAATATAACAACATCCCCATGTGAAAACACAAATGCACATGAGAGAGAGTCTGATTGGGTGCATGCAGCTGCCCTGTCGGCTGTCTGCGGGCCAAAACTGTTGCCATAGCAGCACATTGTTTCGGTCACCTGCACAAAGGCGAGCTGTGGGGGTCACATGTTCAATCACACGGTGTGGCATTGTTCCTGAGAGCTGCTGCTGCCACTGTTGCCCTGGTGCAAACCTCACTTCAGAGTCACAAATATGAGAGCGACGGCGGGCTGCGCTGCTCAAAGGTTAATTAGAGACTAAATTAACATCAGCTCTTGTAAACATGACATATTCCTAAATTGCTGCTGTAGATGCTTGCAGAGAGTGCGCGGGGTTTGACTGCAAAACTCACCGGCACTGATTTTGTACTCAATGCACATTGTGCTTCACACTGAAATACTGCATTTATGCATGACTATAACAGTGATGTTTGGATTAGAAAACTAGTTAGTTTAGAGCGAGATCAGATCACCTTCCCTCTGGCTGTGTTTACAGACACACATCTGTCACCGCACTCATAAAATACTGTAATCTGGAGGTTTGGGAACAGTAAGATCTCTTCTGCTCACCAAGGCTGCGTTTATTTGATCAAAAATGCTGTAAAAATGGCAAATATTATTACAATTTGAAATAGCTGTTTTCTATGTGAATATGTGTTAAACTGTAATTTATTTCTGTGATCTGCAGCTGTATTTTCAGCATCATTACTCCAGTCTTCAGTGTCACATGATCTTCAGAAATCATCATAATATACTGATTTGCTGCTCAACAAACATTTCTGATTATTATCAATGTTGTGCTGCACAATATTTTTGTGGAAACCTATTTTCCAAGATTCCTACGTAGATGAACAGAGTTTAAAATCAGCATTTACTGTTTATTAGTGTCACTTTTTATCAATTTAATGCCAGGGATATTATAGTAAGTAAATAAATAAAAAGCCAATATTTATAATTTTCAATTGGTTTAATTTAATGTACTACACAGACAAAAACTAAAACTGAAATAAAATGAATAAATACTAAAACAATTAAAAATGACAATTACTAAAACTTTAACTAAAATTAAAATGAAAACAGAAAATACAAAAATAAAATGAATTCAAAATATTAATAAAAATCAGGGTTATTTTAGTATAACTTTTTATTAATATTTTAAGTTGTTACTTATTTATTATTAATTTAGTTTTAGAAATATTTCTTGTGTTTTTGTCATTTTCTTTTTTTTTAAATACGCCCATATACACAAAGACGAGGATAAACTCAAATTAACAGTCTTTAATGACATCCAAACAGGGCAAGACAAGGCAGGGAACACCGGGGAGTAACGAGTAGACCAAACCGAAACTAAATGAACAGACAGGGCTATAAATACAAAGGATAATCATAGATAATTAGACAAACACAGCTGGACAAGAATGAACTAATAATCACACTCAACAAAGACAGGAAACAAACCAAATAAGGAAACATGAGGGCGGGAGACAAGACACACGACACAAGGCTGACAATAGTCTATATACAATTTTGTCTACTAGCAACTAGCTGAAATAAAGTAAGTTATAACCCTGATGAAAACTATAATAATATCTCAGTGAGGCTAAACTAACACTGTCAGATGCATCCTTGCAGAATAAAAGTGTTTATTTCTTTAAAATTTCTTGCTGACCTCAAGCTTTTGAGCAGTAGTGTCCAGTTGTTGACATTTATTTGCACAAGTGCTGTTATTTTTAGCCGCATTATGCTTAATATTAATCGATAAATTACACAGTAAAGTCTTTAAATGTGTGCTTGAAGTGCATTCAAAGAAATATACAATATAAAACAATTACAGTATTGATTAGCTACAAAGATGAAGCCATAAAGCTCACAGAACACAGAGCCGAAGTGTGTCTGTGATTTTCTGCTGAAGTCAGTGTGGTTCTGTCTCAGTTAGACGTCACAAATACGCACTAGGCCTGCTAATAGGTGACCCGCTGCTCCTTTGTGGATCACAGTTTCCAAGACAGTGTTAAGTTCACTTGATAAGACTGTAAACGGTAAATTATTCGTGCTGACTTTTCAATAATTTCGTCTGGCGCTGAAGCCAAACCTTTCAGTGAATCTCCATCTTTGTTTTTCATGAGTTACGTCTTAGACAGTAAGATTTTAATAAAGTCTCATGTTAACATTCGTTTTAATGCACAAGTCAACATGAACTAACTTAGTTCTTAGTTAATAAAACCACAATTTGTTCATGTTGGTTCCAGTGTTATTGTAGTATCACGGAGATATTGTACCACTATAGTTATTATTACAGTTTTTCTCGATTGCTAACACACTATAACTGATTAATTTGAACCAATTTTCCAAACCATTCATAAAGTTCTCAAAACAAATACACGTTTCTCAAAACATTTAAAACATTTCACCTGCTTTCACACACGTTGCAATTTGCTCAGTGTTTTCTGCAAAACTCTACACAAGACTGCATCATTTAGCACAGGTTTAACCATGTTCTCATTTAGAAAACACACAATGCAATTAACTCAAGCATAAAAAAATGCAACACACATTTATCCATGTGTGAACATTCTGTAGCAAAACGAAATTAATCCTGGTTGTGGGAGACAAAGAGGAATAGGAGGAGAAAATAAAAATGAAGGGGATGAGGTCACAGGTCATTTGTTCCTGATGAAATACAAAGTACTATGGTTGACCATGTTCTTCTGCATGGACTGACCATGAGGGAAGATGGCCTACAGGCTCATCTACAAGGTTCAATACCTGTTTAAAAGACTACACAAAAAGATCCGTCTGTAAAAACCCTGATGTTATGGACAGAAACAGCTATTTTGGGCCGTTCAATACAGCAGCACAAGGACACTCGAGCGGTTAATGTCTCAGGACACGGACCAGCATCATCTACTTACATAAGATCAGGAGTAACTCCCTGAAGGAGATCTCTGGGATGTCTCAATGGTTTCTCCATCAACGAGGTTAAATGGAGGGCAAATGGAGATGTTTCTCCTGATAGTCCAGTAATCTCACATGTGTGTCTTATAGGTTTTATAGAGAGATTTCAACAGTGTCTCAAACTGTGCTCAAAGCCTGCAATCAAAGGTCAGAGATCTCGTTATGAACTCTTCACATTAAATTTAGTCACTAACTGACTCATACTGTTTGTATTTCTCCCATTGAGAAAAAAGTCGAAACTTAGATAACACATATTTGAAAACTAGCAAGTCATATCTCAACATGAACTCAAATACTTCTGAATAAATCTTTGAGACAAATTTGAGAAATCTATGAAAACCAAACCCTGCAATCGAATCAGATCTCTTGATATGAACTCAAATCTTTCTCAGAGCTTTGAGACAAACATGAGAACCGTATAAAAATGAAAGTCTGAAATCGAGTCAAATATCTCACAAATATTTCTCATTACATTTTTTTTAAACGAAGTTGAGAACTGTATGCAAACCAAAGCCTGTTATCAAATCAGATCTCAGTCTGAATGCAAATATTTCTCAATACATTTTTGAGAACTTAAAAAAAACAAAGCCTACAATCCTGTCAAGTCTAAATATTAACTCATCAAATGTATGAGACAAAGCTGAGAACTGATAAAAATCAAAGCCTGCAATCAAGTCAGAACTCAATATGAACGCAAATATTTCTCAAATATGAAAACCAAAGTCTGCAATCAAATCAGATCTCAATATGAGCTCAAATATTTCTCAATGCATTTTTGAGACAAAGTTGAAACTTAAAACCCATTTGAGAGCTCTCTGGGAAACAGAAGTGTGTTATTGGGTCACTAGCTGAAGAGAAGCACCGTGTTTTGGTCCTTCGCTTGTATTTTTAAGCAGCGCTGTTGTGTTGTGATGTCAGATGGCTGTTTCATTGATCAGGAAGTTTGTGTTTAGTGATTCGCAGTCACAGATCTGGTGTCAGAAAGCAGGCCTGTGGACCGTGACGAGCGAGAAACCCGCCGTGATGCAGGTGACCCAGAATCCCACTGAAAGCAAGGCCAAAGATCAATGTGTTATTTTAACTACTGTAAAATCAAAGCTTCCAGCTCCGAGTCCAGTGAACTCACACAGCGCTGGTCAATACTGGAGCTTCACACGGCCTGGACAAATGAACTTCAAACTCTCGTACAGTCAGATATCATACGAAAGAGGGAACATTACAGTAGAGCAAGTGATACTGAACCAAATCCACAGTATGAGTCAATTACTGTATATATATATATATATATATATATATATATATATATATATATATTCCAATTCAAGAAGGGGTCAGTACATTTTTTCTTACAGTTTCTTTTTTTTTTTTTAAGAAATTAATACTTTTATTCAGGAGGGATGTGTTAAATGAATAAAAAGTCATAGTAAATACTTACAGTATATTGTTAGAAAAGATTTATATTTAGAACAAATGCTGCTCTTTTTAACTTTGCATTCATCAAAGAATCAAAGAAAAAAGTATCAGATGTTCCAAAAAACAATATTAAGCAGCACAACAGCTTCAACACTCATAATAAATCAGAATATTAGAACGATTTCTGAAGATCATGTGACACTGAAGACTGGAGTAATGATGCTGAAAATACAGCGCTGCATCACAGAAATAAATTATATTTTGAAGTATATTAAAATAGGAAACCAATATTACAAATTGCAATAAGATTTCAAAATATTACTGTTTTTTCTGTATTTTTGATCGAATAAATACAGCCTTGATGAGCAGAAGAGACTCCCTTAAAAACATAAAAAATCTTACTGATCCCAAACGTTTGAGTGGCAGTGTATACAGTATATATATAGATAGATAGATATATACATACATGCATAATACTTTTTTTCAGTTTTCCCCACATCGATATATATAGAGTTGCATGACAAGAGAAGTAAACTGAAACAGGAAAAGCTATAAAAGCCAAGAATCTCACTGAAATATTTCTCAATAATTTTGTGATTTTAAGGTTGAATATATTTGAGAACTCTATGAAAGGTTGAGAAACTCTATGAGGTTTTCTATGAAAACCAAAGCAATCAGTTTTGAACTTAAATAAATAAATAAGAGGGAAAAAGTTCAAAATAAATAATAACAATAAAATGAATGAATAAATAAATAAATACAGCTGCATGACAGGAAAAGTAAACTGAAGCAGGCAGAAGACAAACTGAGCTTAATATCAGAATCAAAAACAAAAGCATTTGTTAAATGTCAGCATTTGAAGTGAATTGTGTAATTCTATTTGGGTCACAGTATCTGTTGTGACAGAAACAGCATGAGAGCTTGATCCAGAGAGATTCAGAGATTTTAGGAGGTTTAATATTATTTATAGAATATTTTGAATTAGGTTTTATTTTTATATTTTCAGTTTTCATTTTAGTTAGGGTTAAACTAATTTTGTTTTGTGTTTTTTGTCATTTTTATATTATTTGTAAAAAAAATTTTAGGTTTAATTTATTTTTATTTTAAAGTTTATATATATATTTTTTTATAAAAGTCCCAGCCCTTTTCTCCCCACCTCACCCGAGCCACTATAAACTGCAGTATGCTCGTATTCTCCTCACACAATGAGGGTTGCCCTCTCTGCAGGAAAGCCAAGGACCCACAGAGGAATAAATCACAGCTCGGCCACCAGCGTGGCATTTCAATATGTGAGATGAGACGCTCTATCAGCTGGCCTTGAATCCACAGCACCATCCAGGGGCTTCCCATCCGGTTCAGAGGGGTTACAAAAACAAGCGTGATGCATTTGATCCCGTTTCACGCTGAAAATGATGAGTGGATTCCACCTGAGCCTGGCACATTTACCTAATTGGGCCAATTTTTGAGCTCATTGATGTGACTGTTGGACTAATTCTGCTACTTCAATGCATTTTTTCATGTTGCATTTCTAAAACACAAACTGTACATCTGACTGCAAAGACGCTAACATTCATTCCCAGCACCTCAGGCCAAGAAAATAATAAGCTGTGGTCTCTGGACGCGGTTAAGCATGGCGAGTGCCGTCAGGTTTAAAGGGCAGAGGAAGCCGTGCCGGTTTGTTGTGGTTCTGATGTGGCAGGTGGAGCTCACCTGAGGATGAGGAGGATAAATGAGGTGTGTGAATGCAGCAGGGGGCGGAGCCTAACACACACACACACACACACACACTTCCCATCACCTGCGCTGACTCATCCTGCAATTATCCTGAAATAAACAGGTTATTTGAATTCATGGAATTGTGACTCAAGCGTTTCTAGAAGAATTTGCTACAATTAGAGTTCAGACTGAAGAGGCTTTAAAGCTTTTATGTCTTAATATGGTGAAATATTTGACCTGAGGACATGGAGGATGATTCAATGTGTTTTAAATGAAGTGGTGATGGACAGACAGAGAGACGGATGGATGAATGGATAGACAGATAGACAGCTAGATAGACAGATAGACAGCTAGATAGACAGATAGACAGACAGACAGACAGACAGACAGACAGACAGACAGACAGACAGACAGACAGACAGACAGACAGACAGACAGACAGACAGACAGATAGATAGATAGATAGATAGATAGATAGATAGATAGATAGATAGACAGACAGACAGACAGATAGATAGATAGATAGATAGATAGATAGATAGATAGATAGATAGACGACAGACAGACAGACAGATAGATAGATAGATAGATAGATAGATAGATAGATAGATAGATAGATAGATAGACAACAGACAGGTGGATAGATAGATAGATAGATAGATAGATAGATAGATAGATAGATAGATAGATAGATAGATAGATAGACAACAGACAGGTGGATAGATAGATAGATAGATAGATAGATAGATAGATAGATAGATAGATAGATAGATAGATAGATAGATAGATAGATAGATAGATAGATAGATAGACATAAACTGATGTATAAACAGGTGGGTCGATGGATTGACAGAACTACAGAAGAATGGATGGATGGATAAAATGATAGCCAGAACAATAGATGGATGGACAGACAGAATGATGGATAGAACAACAGAAGTAAGGATGAATAGATAGACTGACAGACAGAGCAACAGACAGAACGATTATGGATTAAGAATTATGGATGGATGGATCAATGGATTGACAGAACTACAGAATAATGGATGAGTCGATGGTTGGATGGATTAATGGATAGAATGATAGACAGATTGACAGACAGAATGATAGAATGATGGATGATGGATAGAACGACAGAAGAACGGATGAATAGATAGATAGATAGATAGACGACAGACAGACAGACAGATAGATAGATAGATAGATAGATAGATAGATAGATAGATAGATAGATAGACAACAGACAGGTGGATAGATAGATAGATAGATAGATAGATAGATAGATAGATAGACAGATAGACAGCTAGATAGACAGATAGACAGACAGACAGACAGACAGACAGACAGACAGACAGACAGACAGACAGACAGACAGACAGACAGACAGACAGATAGATAGATAGATAGATAGATAGATAGATAGATAGATAGATAGATAGATAGATAGATAGATAGATAGATAGATAGATAGATAGACAGACAGACAGACAGATAGATAGATAGATAGATAGATAGATAGATAGATAGATAGATAGATAGACGACAGACAGACAGACAGATAGATAGATAGATAGATAGATAGATAGATAGATAGATAGACAACAGACAGGTGGATAGATAGATAGATAGATAGATAGATAGATAGATAGATAGATAGATAGATAGATAGATAGATAGATAGATAGATAGATAGATAGATAGATAGATAGATAGATAGACAACAGACAGGTGGATAGATAGATAGATAGATAGATAGATAGATAGATAGATAGATAGATAGATAGATAGATAGATAGATAGATAGATAGATAGATAGATAGATAGATAGACATAAACTGATGTATAAACAGGTGGGTCGATGGATTGACAGAACTACAGAAGAATGGATGGATGGATAAAATGATAGCCAGAACAATAGATGGATGGACAGACAGAATGATGGATAGAACAACAGAAGTAAGGATGAATAGATAGACTGACAGACAGAGCAACAGACAGAACGATTATGGATTAAGAATTATGGATGGATGGATCAATGGATTGACAGAACTACAGAATAATGGATGAGTCGATGGTTGGATGGATTAATGGATAGAATGATAGACAGATTGACAGACAGAATGATAGAATGATGGATGATGGATAGAACGACAGAAGAACGGATGAATAGATAGATAGATAGATAGACGACAGACAGACAGACAGATAGATAGATAGATAGATAGATAGATAGATAGATAGATAGACAACAGACAGGTGGATAGATAGATAGATAGATAGATAGATAGATAGATAGATAGACAGACAGACAGACAGATAGATAGATAGATAGATAGATAGATAGATAGATAGATAGATAGATAGACGACAGACAGACAGACAGACAGACAGACAGACAGACAGACAGACAGACAGACAGACAGACAGACAGATAGATAGATAGATAGATAGATAGATAGATAGATAGATAGATAGATAGATAGATAGATAGATAGATAGATAGATAGATAGACAGACAGACAGACAGATAGATAGATAGATAGATAGATAGATAGATAGATAGATAGATAGATAGATAGATAGACGACAGACAGACAGACAGATAGATAGATAGATAGATAGATAGATAGATAGATAGACAACAGACAGGTGGATAGATAGATAGATAGATAGATAGATAGATAGATAGATAGATAGATAGATAGATAGATAGATAGATAGATAGATAGACAACAGACAGGTGGATAGATAGATAGATAGATAGATAGATAGATAGATAGATAGATAGATAGATAGATAGATAGATAGATAGATAGATAGATAGACATAAACTGATGTATAAACAGGTGGGTCGATGGATTGACAGAACTACAGAAGAATGGATGGATGGATAAAATGATAGCCAGAACAATAGATGGATGGACAGACAGAATGATGGATAGAACAACAGAAGTAAGGATGAATAGATAGACTGACAGACAGAGCAACAGACAGAACGATTATGGACAGATAGACAGCTAGATAGACAGATAGACAGACAGACAGACAGACAGACAGACAGACAGACAGACAGACAGACAGACAGACAGACAGACAGATAGATAGATAGATAGATAGATAGATAGATAGATAGATAGATAGATAGATAGACAGACAGACAGACAGATAGATAGATAGATAGATAGATAGATAGATAGATAGATAGATAGACGACAGACAGACAGACAGATAGATAGATAGATAGATAGATAGATAGATAGATAGATAGATAGATAGACAACAGACAGGTGGATAGATAGATAGATAGATAGATAGATAGATAGATAGATAGATAGATAGATAGATAGATAGATAGATAGATAGATAGATAGACAACAGACAGGTGGATAGATAGATAGATAGATAGATAGATAGATAGATAGATAGATAGATAGATAGATAGATAGATAGATAGATAGATAGATAGATAGATAGATAGATAGATAGACATAAACTGATGTATAAACAGGTGGGTCGATGGATTGACAGAACTACAGAAGAATGGATGGATGGATAAAATGATAGCCAGAACAATAGATGGATGGACAGACAGAATGATGGATAGAACAACAGAAGTAAGGATGAATAGATAGACTGACAGACAGAGCAACAGACAGAACGATTATGGATTAAGAATTATGGATGGATGGATCAATGGATTGACAGAACTACAGAATAATGGATGAGTCGATGGTTGGATGGATTAATGGATAGAATGATAGACAGATTGACAGACAGAATGATAGAATGATGATTGATGGATAGAACGACAGAAGAACGGATGAATAGATAGATAGATTGATAGACAGAGCGATAAATGGTTAGATAGATAGATTTGATTAACACGGCACCTTTGAACTGTTCATGAGAACTGCAGCAGATAAATCTCACACATAATCAAACAGATGAGCATTGCAGAACTGCCTCTATCAACACTGCCTCCTTTCATCATTTTTTCTCTCTCTTCTAATTTAGTCTTCATGAAGACCTCCCCTCCAATTAAGAGCACCAATCATTTACATTCATTAGCAGTAAGTCGCAGCGGTGTGGCTCTGGAACCCTGAAGTGGCCCTCAAGAACACGTTCCTCTCGCTGCTGCATCTGAGCCTGATATAATGGAGGGCGGAGCCTCGTGATTGATGCTCCTCCGGTTTATCTGGAGCTCCATACAGTCGGAGCAATAACACTCTTTAGAGCCACTCGAGGCCTTGCTAATGAAATAATGCACTCCAGAAAACATTAAGAGCCCATGAAAGCTAATGACGCCATTGAGTTTCAACACAGGAGGAGCTTCTGATAAAATACCAGCACAGCACAATCTGCCAGATAAATTACAGTTTCTGTGGGTTGCTAAGCAAACGTCACTGCTATGATTGCTCAAATGGAGGGTTAATGACCTCTAGTATTACTGTAAGCATTAAAGTTGTGTGTGTTGTCCTACAGCATTTGTGCTGCAGACAAGCCACCTAAAAACTATACAGAAGACCTTAGCAACATCCTAGCAACAACAACATACACCTAAGCAATCCCCTAGCAAGCACTCAGAACACCTTATCAATCACCTACTGTAGAAACCTCCTAACAACCACTCAGAACAGCTTAGCACCCCCTAGCAACCAATCAGAACACCCTATCAACTACCTACTGTGGAAAACCTCCAAAAACACCTTAGCAACCACCCAGCAACTATCCAAAAAATACTAGCAACCACCTACTGTAGAAGCCTTTAAGAAGACCTTAGCAACCTCCTAGCAACCACTCAGAACATCTGCGCAAACTCTTAGCAACCACCTACTGTAGAAACCTCCAAGAACACCTTAGGAACATCCTAGTAACTACACAGAGCACTCTAGCAACCACCTATTGTAGAAACCCCCACGAACACCTTAGCAACCACCTAGAACATCTTACAAAGCTCCTAGCAACCATTCAGAACACCTTAGCAACCACTCAGAACACCCTATCAACCATCTACTGTAGAAACCTCCCAGAACATCTTAGCAACCACCTTGCAACCACTCATAAAACCTTAGCAGCCTCCTAGCAACCACCCAGAACACCCTAGCAACCACTAACTGTAGAAATATCCAAGAACAACTTAGCAAACTCCTAGCAACCACCTAGAACACCTTAGAAGCCTCCTAGCAACAACTTAGTACACCCTAGCAACCACCTACTATAGAAACCTCCCAGAACACCTTAGGGACCTCCTAGCAACCACCCAGAACACACTTGCAAACTCTTAGCAACCACCCAGAACCCCCTAGCAACCACCGACTGTAGAAACCTTCAAGAACACATTAGCAACCTCCTAGCAACCACTCACTACACCTTAGCAAACGCCTATCAACCACCCAGAACACCCTAGCAATTACCTACAGTAGAAACCTCCCAGAACACCTTAGGAATCTCTTAGCAACAACCCAGAACATCCTAACAACCACCTACTGAAAAACCTCCAAAAACACATTAGCAACCACCTAGAACAGCTTAGAAACCTCCTAGCAACCATTCAGTACACCTTAGCAACCTCTTATCAACTACCAAGAACACCCTAGCAACCACCTACTGTAGAAACCTCCCAGAGCACCTTAGGAACCTCCTAGCAACCACCCAGGACACCCTAACAACCACCTACTGTAGAAACCTCCAAGAACACATTAGCAACCTCCTAGCAACCACTCAGTACACCTTAGCAACCCAATATCAACCACCCAGAACACCCTAGTAACCACCTACGGTAGAAACCTCCTAGAGCACCTTAGGAACCTCCTAGCAACCACCCAGGACACCCTAACAACCACCTACTGTAGAAACCTCCAAGAACACCTTAGCAGTGCTTCAAAAAAAAAAAGGAAACAAACAACTGAGATGAAGTGAATCCATTGAGATCAAATAGATTTAATTTTTAATGAAGTCGCTGGATAATCACAAACAGTGAGCAGAAATATTTTGATGATGTTATATAACGTCTCCATGATATATGATTGTGGTCACAGGGCAGATCCCGTGTGTGTTTTAGATGAAGTCCTCATTCCCTCAGGACGCTGTTTCCGAGTTACGCTTCATTAGCTGGGAAGGTGATGCATCTAAGCGAGGATTATGAGCTGGGTTTTTCTTGCCGCTACACCTGCCCACTTACACACACTTAAAATACACACAGAGAGAAGGACTCGTCGTGTGATGAAGAGGATCCGTGAGCTCGTTCTGCAGGTATCTGAGGTGCTGCAGGTCTCACATGCCTCGATGAGAAACACAAAAGCGCTCCCACACTGACCCAACTCACCGACCATGGCCTAAAAATACAGCCTTACCTCAGACTGCTGAGCGGCATTATCATATACTACCTCTGACTAAACAACAGGTGGCAAATGTGTCCATCAGTCAAAGGCTGGAGAACAGAAAGAGCAGAAACATTGTCCACACAATACACAAACCTGACTTATATTATATGTGTTAATGCTTTCATTCAGCAAGGATGCATTAAATTAATCAAAAGTAACATTTAGAATGTGATAAAAGATGCTGCTCTTTTGAACTTTCTATTCATCTGTGGATATTGAAACAGTTGTGCAAAATAAAAGTTTGCTCTAACTTGAAGAAATGATGACAGAAATATATTACTATTGCAAAGAAAACTGTACTACTATTTATTAAAACATAATTTTTTAAAGAAAATCACAAAAATTTTCATTAATGTCTTAATTTAAAAAGTAAACTTGGAAAAAAAATATATATTTGATTTAATTGTAAAATATTAAATAGTTAGCTTTATAAATAAATTTGATTATGACTGTTTTTGATAGTATATTTATATTTAACATTGCAATGTTTTTGTATTCTATGTACTCTTGACAGTAAAATAAACCAATGTTAACACATATAAAGGTGCAGTCATGCAAAGGAAAAATAGCAATAAATACATGCATATATAAATAAATATTTTTGGACAGCCCAGCACTAAAATCTCTGAACAAAATGTTGTCTATGTCTACATGTAAACATATTATTACATAATGTAACATTTCCAAACAAAAAGCCCGACCCAGAATCCCACTTTACTCCTGTAACATGTTTAAACAGCAGCCTAACTGTGGAATTAACCAGAAGTATTCAGGAGAATACACACACACACACACACACACACACACACACACACACACACACACACACACACACACACACACACAGCTGAAGAGAGCTGAAACCCCAGATCATGTTACACACACACTATCAGGAGGTGACAATCACAGGCGGCTCATGCGATCAGCTGGTGAACAAGCGTTTTCTCCCTAAAAGGGCAGGATGATGCTGACGGACGCTCAGAGCAAACGCTGGCCGCTCACTGAGACAGGCAGAACGTAAACTCTCAGATATAACGTTTCTCAAACACTCACTGAGCTTCAGTCTAAAGAATGACATATAAGAATAAGAAGAGCTGCGGGAGCCGTTACGATCAGCGCTAAATATGTGAGAGCAGAAGAGACTGACATGCACAAATTGGGAGTTTTGTTATTTTATATTTGTTGCTTCCCAGGCTGGGAAGTCCAAAAAAATATATATATTTCAATGAATTTAAAAATCTAATATTCAGTAATTCTTTAAAATCATTAATGAAATGTGGAAACAGAACAAAAATGCAAGTCAATACAGAGGCCAGGGTTATTATATTTAACTCAAACTAAACTGTAAAACATTTTCATTACTTACAATAAAATATATGCTAAATTCCCATTTTCATGTAAAAACACAACAAAAATACAAATTCTTTGTAAAATTAGAGTTTAACTAAAATTAAAATGACAACAAAAAATATAAATTAAAAATTCTAAATATTAGCAAAAACTATAATATTATCTCAATTATACTAAAATAACCCTGAAGGAGGCATAAACGTATTTGAACTTACCAAGTCTGCATTTATTTGATTAAAAATACAGTAAAAATTGTGAAATATTATTACAATATCAAATAACTGTTTCCTATTGTAATATACTGCAAACTGTAATTTATTTCTATGATCAAAGCTGAATTTTCAGCATCATTACTCCAGTCTTCAGTGTCACATGATCTTCAGAAATCATAATAATATACTGATTTACTGCTCAACAAACATTTCTGATTATTATCAATGTTGAACACAGTTGTGCTGCACAATATTTTTGTGGAAACCGTGATACATTTTATTTTTCAGGATTCACAGATGAACAGAAAGTTCAAAAGAAAAGCATTTAATTTAAATAGAAATCTTTTTAAACATTATAAATGTCTTTACTGTCACTTTTGATCAATTTAATGCATAGCATACATTCTACTGGTCATATTATTTAATATGTGTGTTATGATTATTATAGCATTGCACTGCAACAAACAAACATCAAACTCTGCTGAACTCAATTGTGGGTCATGACTCTGGTGTTGTTCCCTCAGTAGTGTGCTCTTCATCAGTCACTCGTGAGGCTCAGGACAGCGCAGCAGCTCGGCGGGTTTTGGATCAGAGTTATGGATTTGTCAACGCAACCCAGATCTGATAACATCAATTTCAGCTCTCCAGTTACCCGGCCGCGCTTTGAATAATTCTGATTATCCACACAGGTGCATCGATCCCAGCGTGTCCATATCCATCTGGAGTGATGACACACACACACACACACACACACACACACACACACACACATGCTAAGAATAGGCTGCCCTGATCTATTCACCTGAGCTTTTACAAACCAGCCCAGCATCAGCAGTTTCTGTTCTCTGAGATCTCTCTGCGTCTCACCTGCACACTTCCACCCAATGACCTACAAACACAAACAGCAGCTCGCTCACATCGTCTGGCTGTAATTCCCGAACATAGCGTCTCGTGATGCCTGCTATTCACATCAAACGCACTTCAGACAACGTTTAATGACATAAATGCTTGAATAATACAGCGTGAATAAACATTTAACGCACTACAGGAGCAGTTCAGCCGTGTTTGATCTTTTGGCCGTTCATTCATGTACAAATGAAGATTTATGAGGGGTTTAGTGGCTTTCTCACATTACAACAGCTAAGACAGATGGTATGATGGCATTTCAAATCCCAGAACAAACACATGCAACCGGCGCACTATAAAACCAGTGTGATTTAATAGCTTTTAAAACCTCGTAAAGAAATGTCCAGGTCGTATTTCATGCCAAAACAAAAGTAAGAAATGAAAAGTAAGAGATGCCTTAATTAAATATTAATAATAAATTATTATTAAATTATAATTTATTTAAATAAAAACTAAATTATAATTGACTTTAGTTAAAAATAAAATAAATAGAGTTTGGTTATAACATTTAGCAAAATAATAAGATAATGTGATGATTTAAGCAGCACAAAACACACAAATAATGCATAAATGTCCATTACCATTTTTGATTTTGAATATCTATATAAATATTTTTTTTGGAATTAAATAAATTGTAAGGTAAGAAATTACATTTTGCATTAATAAAATTAAGCCTTTCTTATTAGTTTGACATTATTTATGTGAAAATTTCACCCAAAATTCCCATTAAAAAAAATCTAATTTTCATTACTAATATATTAATATTACAGTAATGATAATCCTCTTTTCCAGATTAATTAAAATTCAACATGAATCAGTTCAAAGCACTGCAAAGTATAATAATAAATTCTTGTTTATTTATTATTATTACATTATTATTATATGATAAATCACAACAAATGAGGGAAGTAAAGTAAATAATACCTGACATGAAGGACAGAGACACAGATGGAGACATTTCAGTTAATAACATGATTTTATCAACACTGCTCAGAATTAAATGTATTTTAAGGATATATTCTGCATTTCTCTCGTCCACCAGTGCACATGGATTATTTTCACTAAGCATGTCGCAATGCATTCTGGGATTGTTGCCTTTGCAAGAAAAGACACAAACATCTTAAAATACTGATGTTTGATGCCTTAAAATACTACCTAGGTAGGCAGCTCACTATATTTGAATCTGAGACTGAAATATCCACGTGCATCTTGAGTTCAACGCTCAAAACACATCAACCACCAGAGCGTTTGCAATTCAAATGCATTGTGTACAAATTTAAAACGCATTACCCAACATACTATGCATCACGCCCTCCGGCCCTTGTGAATTCTTCCACAGTCTCTAAGTGACCAGTCAGAATGATCTAAAAATATCAATGGTGTAACAAAGGTACAACTATTTGACCTTTAACTGCTGTATGCAAATGAAATCATGCAGGAAAGATCGGGTGGCAATATTCGAGCGACGCCACGCATCCGCAGCCTTTCTGAAATGCTCGTCAGTGCAGCAGAGATGATCCTTTCCGACTGGCAGCGGCACAATCATTAGTCCGACAGCGAGGACGGAAAAGCCCTCGCACCGACAGACACATTTGCATGTGTTAATCGCTCCAGTGAAACTGCTTCCATCTGCACCAAACCCTCGCTTATGCAATATCAATATCTTCTAAACAGGCCCAGATGCAATGCACACTTATTTTACAGTATGCACACTGTCACAGGATTTGCGTTTGCAACTGAGCTCAGGGTTGATACTTGCATTTTCTGTGGGATTTAAACAGAAAAATTACACTACTATTCAAAAGTTTGGGGGGTTTTAGTTCTGTTTTTCAGCAAATATGCATTAAACTGATCACAAATGACAGTAAATACATTTATAATGTTACAAAATACTTCTATTTTAAATAAATGTTTTTCTTTTGATTTTTCGATTCATAAAAGAATCCTGAAAAATAAAATGCATCACAGCTTCCACAAAAATATTAACTGTTTTCAACATTGATTATAATAAAAATGCAGCATATTAGAATGATTTCCGAAGGATGATGTGAAACTGTAGACTGGAGTAATGATGCTGAAAATCCAGTTTTGATCACAGCAATAAATTAAATTTTAACAGATATTCACATAGAAAACAGCTATTTTAAATTATAAAAATATATAAAATTTGTACTGAATTTCTAATGACATAAATGCATTGTAAAGTCACCGAACTCAAACATTTGAATGCTGGAAACCTGTTCGGAGACAATCATTGTTTTTGCAATTCCATTCAGTGCCACTAGTGGCGCTAAAATCACATTTCAGCTTTAAACACATGCACAAACACTACAGGTTCAATCTCACATTGGGGGACCTAGCAAGTTATTGAGATCAATTACCCATGAGCCACTGAGCCAAACAATTCACTCCAGACGCTCCAGGTGCAATTAGTGCACATGAAGACTTTGATTAAAAACTGTCCACTAAATAACAAATGTATCACAGGTCTTTCAAATAAACGCATGCACAGAGTAATGACCTATTAATTATATGAGTACGCATCCAAATCAAAAGAAATAATTTTAATTACTTCATCCATTTGTTTTTCGCATCATTTTAATCAACGCGGACGAGTTTCAAACAGAGTTCATGATGTAAGCGGTCTGAGTTAATTAGAGACGGTGTAAATATGACCCTCAGCAATAATAACGCAGGTTTCAGCAGCGGTGCTTTATGAAACATGTCTGACATGAGCGTTCAGAGACACTTCAAACAGCCAATACAAACACGCGATTACATCCTGCCAGCACGCTTTCCCTAACACTCATGCGCTGCTCGAGTCACACAAACAAAACATCTGATCACAGGTCAAAAATCATCATTTCATTCTGATAACATTTATAAAATTATGTATAAAAATCTTAATAATTTTATATATAATTTTATAAATGATACAAAATCTAATTTTAGAATAAAATTCTTAATGTATAATTTATAAATAAAATTATATATATATATATATATATATATATATAAAACATACAAAAATTATTTGAAATAAAATAAATGTTCATTGAAAAAAAAATTACCAAGGTATTTTCATTTTCATTTAGTTTAACTTAATACTAAGTTAAAGAATATATAGAAGTTATATAGAATAATAACTAAAACTAAAACTGAATTAAAAATTAATAAAACACTTTATGGAATTATAAAGCAACAAAAAACTAATTAAAATAACAAAAACACAACAAAATTATTAAAAATAACAAAAACACAACAACAAAATTATAAAAAATGATAAAAACACAACAAAATTGCTAATATTTTTAACTAATATTTACATTAAATCTAATTCAAAATATTAAAATAAAACTATAACAGTCTCTCAATGATACTAAGATAACACTGATTATATATATATATATATATATACATATAAAAAAAAAAATCACATAAAATAAAAAGATCAAATTAAAAATCCAAATACTGTCACTAAAACAATTATGTGCAAACATAAATGGCAATAAAGCTGATTCTGATTCTGATTTTGATTCTAATATATATATATGCTTGTGTTATTTTAGTAACCTCTAAATTACTAGTTTTTAACCAATAATTTTTTTATAACTTCTTCAAATCTTCAGATTCTTTCACTTAAAAATTTTAAGCTGCTTTGAGATGCAATGACATCAAAGAAACACCTCAAAAGCCTCCACAAGATTCAGCTCACTTTGAGCCGCAGCATGAAGCCAGTGAGAGTAAAAAGAGCTCCAGCACTCACCACGAGGTTCCCGATGACCATCACCAGCATGAAGACCAGGATGCAGAGCGGCTGGCCTGCCACCTCCATACAGTCCCACATGGTCTCGATCCACTCTCCGCACAAAACCCGGAACACGATGAGGAACGAGTGGAAGAAGTCCTTCATGTGCCAGCGCGGCAGCGTACAGTCCTTGGAGATCTTGCAGACGCACGACTCGTAGTTCTTCCCGAACAGCTGCATGCCGACCACAGCGAAGATGAAGACGATGATGGCCAGAACCACCGTCAGGTTCCCCAGAGCACCCACCGAGTTCCCAATGATCTTAATGAGCGTGTTCAGCGTCGGCCACGACTTCGCCAGCTTGAAGACTCGCAGCTGAAGGAGAAGAAGAAGAAGAAGAGCTGTTTTCAATGATATTCAATATAAAACGCTCATAACAAAGCAATGCATCTTGAAATGCATCTGAGTTGCAAAAGAGGCCTGATATTACCTAATTGCATTATGCTGAGATAAAAAAAAAAAATAATAAGTTTCATGGTTTTTGATAAAATATTATTTTGTTATAAAATAACCAAAGCAGTCAAATGTCAAAAAGAAGTATTCAAAATGTTTGTAAATAAATAAAAACTTTTAAAGAAGCATTGTAAATGAATAAATAGATAACTAAATAAATAAATAAATACATTTTAAAGCATTCAAAATGTATACAAATAAATAAATAATAAGCACTTTTAAAGCTTTTAAAACTTTTAAAGAAGCATTGTATATAAATAAATACAGCAAGTTTTTAAAGAAGTATTCAAAATGTATACAAAGAAATAAATAATACGCAAACTTTTAAATAAGCATATAAATAAGCTTTTAAAGTAGTCAAAATTTATAAATAAATAAATAAAGCATCCTTTATAGAAGTATTTTAAATATATACAAATAAATGAATAAATAAAAGCTTTTAAAGAAGCATTGTATATAAATGAATAAATGTATATAAATAGATAAATATATAAGTTTTTAAAGAAGTATGCAAATTAACGTTTTATTTGAACATTTTAAAAATGTTTCAGAACATTCAAAAGTAACAATCCCGTAACGTTTGAAAATGATACAACAGAATGTTGCTTAATATTTCCATAACCAAGAAAAAACATTTCTGAAACTAAAATTGGACGCTTTAAATGTTCAGAAATAACATTTTCATAACTTAATGAGAAAGTTAGAAAGATGTTCTTGGAATATACTTTTGTCAGCTGGGATTAAAGGCTTTAAGAACTAAAACAAAAAATACAAATGAGCATGAGCGGAGTGAATCTGGAGCGTGTTTTACCAGTCTGAAGGAGCGCAGGACGGACAGACCCTCCACGTTGGACAAACCCAGCTCCATGAGACTCAGACTCACGATCAGACTGTCAAAGATGTTCCAGCCCTGCTGAAAGTAATAATACGGGTCCAGAGCGATGATCTTCAGAACCATCTCAGCGGTGAAGATGCCTGTGAACACCTGAGAAGAACAGCTGATTCACTTTCATGCATCTGACAGATGCTTTTATCCAAAGGGACTTGCACTAAATATCAATTTCAATGCAATCCCCGGGCAATAAAATCCAATCAAACTGCTTGAGATGCAAGAATTTTATTTTTATGTACATTATGTAAAGATATATATACATATTGTGTAAAGAATGTATAAATAATTGTATAAATGTAAATAAATATATGCATATAAATATGTGCATGTGAATGGATGATGATCAGATCAGATCTCTGTGTGGAGCACAAAAATCTCACTGGATTATTACAATTAATGGCAAAATGAATGTTTCCTACTGACACACTACAGCAAAAGATATATAATAACTGACTTAAAACCAGTTTGTAGCTGCTGGAAATACTAGTGTTCTAATAATTTTGTAATAATAAATGTAAAAAAATATAGAAATAAATATATACATGTGAATAAATAAATGTATAATGTATAAATGTAAATAAATGAATGCCTAAATATAAATACATAAATATATACCTGAATATATAAATCAATGTATTTACATTAGTTTTTACAGATTGAGACTTGCTTGAAAAACATGGTAAATATTTAGTGTGATATTCTTTATCTGCTGAGATAGGATTTGAAATTAACAAATATATTTAAGTAATATTACATTTAAATAATACATTTAAATAAGCATTTTGAGTCCTTAATAGTCAAGCAAGCTTAATTATCTTTATTCTTTAAGTATATTTATCCTACTCAGAGTTGTTATTGTTATTTAAAATTAAATAAATAAAAAATACAGACGAAAAAAAAACTGGAAATGCTGACTAACTGAAATCAAATTTCTAAAACTGAAATAGAAATCAATTAAAGTTAAATAAAAAATAGAAAAAGCTACTAAAACAAAAGCACATGAGAAAAAAAAACAAACAAAATTGATTTTTAATCTGCTCATTTTTATTGTTAACTAAAACTATGAAACGGATATTTTTATTTTTATTCAATTTTTTTTTTCTTTAAATTAAATTTTCTACTTAATTTTTATGTTCTGCAGAGTACTATGCAATTATTGGCAGCTGCTGAAAGCATAATTAAATTATGCAAAATATTTAAAAAAGCAAAGGCGGAAGGGGCGGGGCATGTGAGGGCGGTTTGTTTTCTACAGCTGCTCTGTTTCTTGTTTCTGGGAGCCGAGCGTTTGGATGTGACTGCGATACGTGACACAGAGGAGTCACTCCAACATCTGAGAGAAACACGGCCTGTGAAGATGAGCAGAGCCCCTAATTACTGCTTTAATCTCACCAATAAACCCATATCTGGAGGAACATCCACGGCCTCTGTGAGGGTCAAGCTCGTGGAAACACGCTCAGCTCACAGTTCAGCCCACCAAAAAATAAATAAATACAGCAATGAATGAATAAATTAATGAATGCATGAATGAAAAAATAAATAAATACATAGGCAAGTTAATTTATATAGCATATTTCATACACAGTGGTAATTTAAAGTGCTTCACAGAAAGAAAGAAAAAATAGTAATCATAAAAAGTTTAATAAGAAAGAAAAAATACAGTAAAAGAAGTAAAAATTCAAGAAAATAATAAAATAGTTCAAATTAAATAATGTTATTATTACTATTATAATAATGTTATTATTTATCAAATTAAATAATGTTATTATTACTATTATAATAATGTTATTATTTATCAAATTAAATAATGTTATTATTACTATTATAATAATGTTATTATTTATCAAATTAAATAATGTTATTATTACTATTATAATAATGTTATTATTTATCAAATTAAATAATGTTAGACATTAAAAACACATTAAAATAAATATGTATAAAAATAAAAAAATTAATATATTTTTAGGGTTATTTTCATGTTAATTAAACACATTCACCCCAAATTGGTAAATGTGGGCATTTTATTTATTTATTTATTCTACTTGGTAATTCTCATTCTTCTCAACTATGTTTTAATGTTTAAACATACTTTTTTTAATTAAACAACAAAATAAATACTACTATGATGTAGTAGTAGTAGTACAATAAAAATTTGAATTATAAAAGTAATGAATTTCAACAACAGGTAATTTATTATTATTAATTCATTTATAATTCTCATTAGATTCTCTTTACTGCAATAATTAAATTACAATATACAATACAATTAAATATTAATAAATATTATTTTATTTAATATTTTATGTAATATTTACCTTTCAATTCCTACATTTTATTTAAATTAAACAGCACAATAAATATGATGGTGTTGTGCAATTACAGAGTGGGATTTACAAGCCTGTTTCTCTCTCACTGATTGGACTGTTTTTGAAGCCGCTGCCATCGATCTGGACGAGCTCACAGAGACTGTAACATCATATATCAGTTTCTGTGAGGATATGAAAGAAGATGCTTACAGAAAGGGGGATAAAGTCTTGTACAAACAGGCCAAATACACACTGGAAAAGGAGATCAGAGTGACAAAGAGAAATTATTCTGACAAGCTCAGGAACAAATTATCTTCCAGTGATCCTGCTTCAGTGTGGAAAGGTCTCAAAGACATCACCAATTACAAGACACCATCCCCCAGCACTCTGGAGAATCAACACCTGGCAGACGATTTGAATGACTTTTACTGTAGGTTTGAAAAATCACCCCACACCCGCCCTGAACACCCCTCCACACAACCATTAACACCTCCAGCAACCCTCCTCTCCCCCGCACCTACAATTCAAATCAGCGAAGAAGATGTGTGCCAGGTCTTCAGGAAGAACAAAAGAAGGAAAGCACCAGGCCCAGACGGTGTATCACCAGCCTGTCTGAAATCCTGTGCTGAGCAGCTGGCCCCCATCTTCACACAGATCTTCAACAGATCACTGGAGCTGTGTGAAGTCCCCTCATGCTTCAAACACTCCACCATCATCCCCGTCCCAAAGAAACCCAAAATTACAGGACTTAATGACTACAGACCTGTGGCTCTAACGTCTGTGGCCATGAAATCATTTGAAAGACTGGTTCTGGCTCATCTGAAGGACATCACTGGACCCTTACTGGACCCCCTGCAGTTTGCCTACAGAGCAAACAGGTCTGTGGATGATGCAGTCAACATGGGACTGCACTTCATCCTGAAGCATCTGGACAGACCAGGGACTTATGTGAGGATCCTGTTTGTGGACTTCAGCTCCGCTTTTAACACCATTATCACAGAAACCCTTCAAAATAAACTAACTCAGCTCTCCGTCCCCACCTCCGTCTGCCAGTGGATCAACAGCTTCCTGACAGACAGACAGCAGTTAGTAAAGCTTGGTAAATTCACATCCAGCACTCGAACCATCAGCACTGGAGCTCCTCAGGGCTGCGTTCTCTCCCCACTGCTCTTCTCCCTCTACACCAACGACTGCACATCTAAAGACCCCTCTGTCAAGCTCCTGAAGTTTGCAGACGACACCACACTGATAAGCCTCATCCAGGACGGTGACGAGTCTGCTTACAGACAGGAGGTTAAGGAGCTGGCTGTCTGGTGCAGTCTCAACAACCTGAAGCTTAACACGCTCAAAACTGTGGAGATGATTGTGGACTTCAGGAGAAACCCCCCTGCTCTCCCCCCACTCACCATCATGAACAGCACCGTGACTGCAGTGGAGTCATTCAGATTCCTGGGCACCACCATCTCTCAGGACCTGAAGTGGGATATTCACATAGACTCCATTGTCAGGAAGGCCCAGCAGAGGCTGTACTTTCTTCGCCAGCTGAGGAAGTTCAACCTGCCACAGGAGCTTCTGAAACAGTTCTACTCTGCCATCATTGAATCCATCCTCTGCACTTCTATAACTGTCTGGTTCAGCTCAGCTACCAAATCTGACCTCAGAAGACTACGGAGAATAGTCCGGACTCATTGGTACAACCCTCCCCACTCTCAAAGAACTGTACTTATCCAGAGTGAGTAAAAGGGCTGGTAAAATCACTCTGGACCCCTCACATCCAGCACACTCCCTCTTTGAACTGTTACCGTCTGGCCGACGCTACAGAGCTCTGAGCACCAGAACGACCAGACACAGGAACAGTTTCTTTCCTCAGTCAATACATCTCATGAACACTTGACAATAAAACATGGAACACACAACTCTATTATTTATTCAGCACACTTGCTTACTTTTTTATTCATCTAAAAAAAATTTTTCATTTCAAATTTGCACATATCAGATCTGTACACATATAATTGTCTATATTATATATTGTGTTTTTGCTGTTTTGTACATAGCCTATTTGGATATTTGTATATTATACTTTATTACCTGTGTCCTGTCCTGTTACTGTCTTTCTGTTGCACTGTGGAGCTTCTGTCACTACAACAAATTCCTTGTATGTGTAAACATACCTGGCCAATAAAGCTCATTCTGATCCTGATTACATTTAAATTTAAATAATCTAAAAAAAAAAAAAAGTAATGAATTTTACTGAAGCATTTTGGGTGCTTAATAGTTATCTAGGCTTCATTTTCTTTGTGTAAAATATAATTTCTTATTTCTTTCATCTGGTTTTGGGATGAGATATGAGCTTGTTTCAGTGAATGATTTGCTATCAGTGATGATGATGATGTTGGTGATCATAACAGATTGATCAGATGCATGAGGCAACAACTCTCAAACACACATTCATATTCCCATCAAGCAATTAACTCTGCACAGCTCGTTATCCCTGAGTCGCGGAGGTGCTGCTGAACGGCCTGCTGGGATTGAGACAGATACGAGAAACGCTGGAGATCAGAGCGACCCATGACAAACCAAATACCTCCAGCAGACCGGCTCAAACAAACAAACAAATGGAAAAAATCATTTACAATAAAATAAGTCTAAAATATGAAAGAAAACAATAAATAAATAAAATGTTGCCTTGGCAACTAACTGAAATAAATGAGTTAAAGTTCACAAATGTCTAAAAATGAAATAAAAATAAATTAAAAGCTATATAAAAATATAAAATAACAAATGCTACTAAAAATGGCAAAAGCACATGACAAAATTAAATATTAAATTTAGCAAACAATATAGATCTTAATTCTGCTTGTTGTTATTGTTAACTGAAACTATTAAAAACTATTTTCATTCATTGAAATAAACCTGGAATAAAATAAAAGGTAAATATAGAAGAAAATAGAAAAAAAAATTAAAATGTACTAAAATTACTAAAACTGACATTTAAAATAATAATAAATAAAAGCTAAACCAAAATATAAAAAAATGACAAAAGCACATAACAAAACTAAAATTAATTATTAAATTTGGCAGTTACGGTCACGGATCTTCATTCTGTTCATTGTTATTGTTAACTCAAACTATTAAAAATATTTTTGATAAGTGAAATACAGCTGAAATAAAATAAAATATAAATATTAGAAGAAAAATTTGAAATGATGCATTGACAACTATCTAAAATAGTTATGTTGAAATAAAAATGTATGTAAAATAGAAATATTATAAAAAAAAAAATAATAATTTTCCTAAATTTTTTAATCAAAATTAAATGTGACAAAATCACATAAAATTAAAATTGAAAATAAAAAAGTAATTCAAAATATTAATAAATACTATATTACATAAATAATACTAAACTAACACAGATTCTACTCTTTGAGCATTAAATTTTATATTCAGTTTCAGGAAATATAAGAAAAGTCACTCAAATGAAATCTTTTTAAAATCTCAAAAAACACCAATGAAATTACACGAGAGCACAGTTTCTCAACAAAGTCTCAGATTTTGCTCAGTTTTGACAAAGTTCCCAATCAAAAGTCAAAGATCTCAGTATCAACTCAAACATTTCACATAAAAATCTCCCAAAGTCAAATGATCTGAGCTGCAATCCACATGAACATTACGGCTCTGTAATTTTATTGCCTGAAAACTAATTCCTCCAAAGAAATTTTCTGAGCAACATACTGTATGAGACATTTAAATGAAAGACTGCTGAGCTCTGAGCGAGTCTCCAATGTGTCTCCACCCGTCAGTGAGAGTTTTTCCATCTAACACAGACTACAAACAACATGTGACCTCTGACTCTGAGCCGCTGTGACCGCGGGCCGGAGACACGCTAACACACACACTAACACACACACTAACACACGTGTGACTCACCGAAGAGCTGATTCACGACTGTCTGCACGTCTCTCTCTCAAAAACTAATGCTGCGTAAGCCAAACATCACAACTCAGTTCACACCAACAGCATAATCCACATCTCATGTCTCTGTGCGCAATAAGGAAAGCTTAAAAAAAACATTTGTTTCATGAATTATATGCAAAATATAAAATCATATATCAAAAATATATCAAAATATTTTTTCATTAGAATTTTTTTAAGGTTTTTCCGGAAAAATATCTTCCATCGTCTTTGAAGGTGAATGTCAGGAAAACACAATCAGGTCACATTTTAAAATAAAATTAAAAAATTAAAAATAAAATAAAATAAAACAATTTTAAAAATAATAAAAAATAAGTAGATAAGTTTTCTTTCTATTTCTGATAAAATATAACATGTTCTTTTTAGGCTTAGTGAGATTCACATTTTAGTATGGCTAAAAAACAAATTAGGAAATAAGGAAGAAAAATATTAATTTAAAAAATGTTGCAAAAAGGAAACCTTTTTAAAAATATAAATATTTTAAAAAATAAATTATAAAAATATATGCAAAATATAACACATTATATATATATTTATTTATTTATTATTATTTTTTTTTTTAGATTTTTAGATCTTTCTGGGAAAACCTTGTCCTCTTTGAAGGTGAATTTCAGGAACACATTCAGGTCAAATTTCACTAAACTAAACGGATTTTAAAAAAATGAAATAAAATATAAAATTCTTAAAAATACCTACAAATTAAGAAAACAACTTCCTCAATTTTACAACGCACACGCTGCAAATACTCACAACACAACCAAACAAAGAAACTCGCTGCAAATAAAATTTAAAAAATGTGTTGTGAGCATTTGCAGCACCTGCTGTCAAACTGATGATGTTTTCTGGATTTGCTGGTGCTTTTTCTACTTGCATGTGTTTTCTGAAGTTGCAGCGCATTGAGCTCTCTCGGCCACCATATAAAATAATATAAATAAAAAAAATAAAAAAATAAATTCTTTAGATTTTAGAATAAAATATGAGCCAGACATGTTCTTGACAGCCTTAGAGAAATTCACACTTTAGCAAGGCTGGACAAACATTTCCAAAGAAGTTGCAATAAAGAAACCTTTTTAAAAAGGCTGCAAACTGTATGCAAAATCTAATATACTGTACACTGCATATTATATATCAAACTATGTTTCTTTAGACTTTAGGATAGATTAAATTCTCGGTGAGTCTGAGCCTTCATCGCGGCTGGACAAGCATCATCTAACACAGACGGCTGTCGGAGGTGTTGCTGTCTGTAACTAACACACTCTTCACTTTAATCTACAGATGACAGAGTCGATAATGCCGTCAGTCATGCACAAACTAACCGTGACCCGCCACACTCATGTGAAGAGACTGTATTGATCTGAACATCCTCGTATGACTCCCGTCTACAGGATCTACATCCTCAAACAACATTCAATACCATGCTGCTAGCACTATTTCTGCAGTACACAGGTTTTATTCATTGCAAACTCACTAGATTTGATAATATGTGCCAAATGCAATCAGATTACACTGCGCTGGCTGCTGTTTCCCACAATGCAATGTGCTAAACCTGACTTTCCAACCGTATAACAAATAAACGTGATATCAACATCTGCTTCTTGACTTATTATTCAAGTGGACATTTTCATACAAGAATGTTACAGTTTTGGCCAATATTTGCGTATTTTTATTTACAGTAACCATGTAGACTGTATATAAAGAGTTTTGTATTTAATATAAATATTTGACTACTACTAACTATTTGATTATAAAAAATTAATCATACAACTTTAAAATGTATAAATATATTATTTATATGCATACATTATCATTTGGGGGTTTTAAAGTGCTTCACAAAAAAGAAATCATAATCAAAATCAAAATAAAATAAAAGAAGTACTTTTTTGTTTTTATTTATTATTGTTTTTTTCAATAAAATAATATTTTATTCATCAAGCATGTATTAAACTAATAAAAAGCGACATTTATAATGTCACAAAAGATTTTTATTTCAAATAAATGCTGTTCTTTTCAACTTTATATTCATCTGTGAATCCTGAAAAATAAATGTATCACAGTTTCCACAAAAAAATATTGAGCAGCACAACTGTGTTCAACATTGATAATAATCAGAAATGTTTGTTGAGCAGTAAATCAGTATATTATTATGATTTCTGAAGATCATGTGACACTGAAGACTGGAGTAATGATGCTGAAAATTCAGCTTTGATCACAAAAATAAATTACAGTTTAACACATATTCACATAGACAACAGCTTTTTTAAATCATAAAAATATTTAACTATTTTTACTGTATTTTGATCAAATACTGCATCCTTGATGAACAGAAGAGACTTCTTTCAAAAACAAAAAAAATCTTACCAACCCCAAAGTTCTGAATTTATATAAATGCATACATCAAAACATTTTTAAATATAATATAATATAATTAGTGCTGTCAAATGATTAATCGCGAGTAATCGCATCCAAAATGTAAACAAAAAGTTTTTGTTTACATAATATATGTATGTGTACTGTGTATATATGTATTATGTATATAGATAAATACAAACATATGCATGTATATATTTAAGAAAAATATGTTATGTTTATACATTAAATATATTTATATATAATATAAAATATAATAATATAAATACATAAATGTATATACATGCAAATATTTTCAAAATATATACTGTATGTGTGTGTATTTATATATACATAATAAATAAACACAGTACACATATAATGTAAACAAAAACTTTTATTTTGGATGCGATTAATCATTTGACAGCACTAAATATAATATAATATAATATTAAATTATATTATATTTATTAAAAGATTCAATATTCATTTTACTATATTTATAATATCAAAATATTTCTTTAAATGCTACAGTAAATATATTTCAATATATCAATATCAATAAATATAGCAAAACATAATAATATATGCTCACCAGGTTCCCCACAGACAGCATGCGGTTGAACTCGTCTGTCATGGGATAGTGCTCCAGAGCCATGAAGAGCGTGTTGAGAACGATGCAGATAGTGATGGCCAGATCCAGGAACGGATCGTTCACCATGAACTTCACCCACTCCTTCACCTTCAGCCATCTGGGGCAACACGTCCAGACCAGGTACTTGTGTGCAAACACATACCAGCACGGGTGACACTTCTGCTGCGCCTCCTCCAGCTCTGTCAGCACAAAAACAACCAGCCGAGAACAAATTACCCATGCATTCTTACAAACAAAGCTTCATCTTCTTCACAAGAACCACATTTGGCTGTACAGGGTGCTTGAACTGACCATACATCACCCTGGTTGAATAAATAAGCTTTGCATTGATGTATGGTTCCCTTTCAGTCGGTCACTTCGAGTCATGTCGGGTGACTGACGAATTGGGATCTCGCTTAGAGAGACCAATCCACTTTGAGTGTAACTAAAAGAGCCAATGCACATTGGCATGCGATTATTGCATCCAGCTGCCGCTGATCACAGCATGAGTATAAGTAGGCAGCAGGTGCAGCACATATTCAGATTTTCGCTTCAGAGCGGTCTTATCGTTCTGTTCCTGACCTCTGCTAAGAGTGCCTGCGAGTCAACGCTCTCAAGGAAGCTCTCATGCTGGTGGTATGGCGCTTCAGCGGCGGTGGTTCTTCCGTGTCGAGTGGATTGCACACATCAGGCTGCACTACCCCCTGTTTCTGTTGCAGGCGACCATATCCCCTGTGCGCTTCAGCACACTAAAAGAGGCAATTCTAAAAGAGCATTCACGGGTGCAATGTCTTTTTAAAGATGCCTTTCCACCCGTGCGTTTCTGGATGCAGTCGTTACCTGGCGCCGGGTTAGCTGCATCGGAGGGTGAGCCAGACCTTTCTGGGGATGATGATTCGGCACTGCTGCCACCTTCTGGGCGGTCAGTGATACCAGATTCAGATCTGGAAATGGTGGCTATGCTTGCCCAGGCCGCCAAGAGGGTCGGGCGCAAGTATGCGTTTCCCCCAGTGAGCCTTCTCGCACAAACACTGTGCAAGATCAGGGAGGACGAGGAGCAGGTCCTGCTCGTGGAGCCGTACTGGCCCACTCGGACTTGGTTCCCAGAACTAATACTCCTCGTGACAGCCCCTCCTTGGTAGATTCCTCTGAGGAAGGATCTACTGACTCAGAGACGGGCACCTTATGGCACCCGCGTCCAGACATCTGGAAACTTCATGTCTGGTCCCTGAACGGGACGCGGCAGTTCTAGGTGGCCTACCCCAAGAGGTAGTTGACACTATCACTTCGGCGAGAGCGCTGTCTATGAGACATGCTTACGCCTTGAAGTGGAACCTGTTCGTCGAATGGTGTCCTTCTCACTGAGAAGACCCCCGGACATGCCCGATCAGAGTCGTGCTGTCCCTCTTGCAGCAAGGGTTGGAGCGAAGGCTGTCTCCCTCCACCCTTAAAGTCTATGTGGCTGCGATTGCTGCCAACCACAACCCCGTGGAAGGGAAGTCGGTGGGGAAGCATGACTTGGTCATCAGGTTCCTTAGGGGGGCGGAATGCCCCTCCACGGGCCCCCTCTATACCCTCTTGGGACCTGTCTCTAGTGCTCAGAGCACTACAGCAAGGCCCATTTGAGCCTTTGCAGACAGTCGAGCTGAAGTTTCTGTCAATGAAGACTCTGCTCCTGCTTGCATTGGCTGCATTGCATTCGGTTGACGATTCGAGTTTGGCCCGGCTGACTCCCAGGTAATCCTGAGTAAACCTATGTGCCCAAGGTTCTCACTATTCCCTTCAGGGATCAGATGGTGAGCCTGCAAGCGCTGCCCCCAGAGGAGGCAGACCCAGCCCTAGCTTTGCTTTGTCCCGTCCGAGCATTGAGATGCTACGTTGACAGGACGCAAAGCTTCAGGGCCTCAGGCCAGCTCTTTGTCTGTCACGGAGGCCGGCAGAAGGGGAATGCCGTCTCTAAGCAGAGGATGGCCCACTGGATAGTGGACGCCATCACCCTGGCTTATCAGGCACTGGGTGTGCCCTGCCCGTTCAGGTTGAGAGCTCACTCTACTAGAAGTGTTGCATCCTCCTGGGCGTTGGCTCGCGGCACCTCACTGGCAGATATTTGTAGAGCTGCGGGCTGGGCGACCCCTAACACATTCGCTAGATTCTATAGCCTTCGTGTGGAACCGGTTTCCTCCTGTGTTCTCACCTCAAATGGGTAGAAGGCTCCGGTTTCGGGTCGGCTTGCTAAAACTGCTCCAGAGATTCCGTACTGTAGACCCTGTCGAGCTCCTCCGTCCCCTCGGCAGCCAGACGTGGCGGAGCATCTGGCACCAGGCCCTCACTCGATTAATCCGTGAGAACCAGTAGAGGGCTGGGTTCCATGTGTAGAGACCTAATTGGATCCCATATGTGTAAGTCCACGGTATAGCCTCAGAGCCTTTGTTTCCCCAGCAGACATTCTGCCATTATCCAAGAGGCTACAATCACCTCTAATCTTCCATATGCACCTAAACGGTTGTTCATATGCGTATGTGCTTCTGAACCTCCTTTGGGAAGGATGGGCTTCCGCAGCAATCCTGTTCCAAATGGAACGGGTACGTTTTCCAGTCTTACTGAGTGGGTAGTGCCATTGCACAGTAACTGGTCTTCTTGTGGTAAGCCCTGACCTGCGCCAAAAAGTAGGGGCGCAGGAGGCTTCCGCAAGACACTGGAAGGGGCAGTATCCGTGGCCCTTTGGTAGGGATCCCAATTCATCGGTCACCCGACATGACTCGGAGTGACCGACTGAAAGGGAATGTCTCGGTTACGTATGTAACCCTTGTTCCCCGAAGGAGGGAACGGAGACGTCACGTCCCGTCACCACGGCTGCTGTACAACCACCAAGCGGCCAGGTCACCGGCTCGGCTCCTCAGCAAAAACCTGAATATGTGCTGCACCTGATGCCTACTTATACTCACGCTGTGATCAGTGGCAGCTGGATGCAATAATCACATGCCGATGTGCATTGGCTCGTTTAGTTACACTCAAAGTGGATTGGTCTCTCTAAGCGAAATCCCAATTCGTCGGTCACCTGACGTGACATCAGGGTTACATACGTAACTGAGACATTTGTTAGGAGAGGACAATATTTGGCTGAGATACAACTATTTGAAAATCTGGAATCTGAGGGTGCAAAACAATCAAAATATTGAGAAAATCGCCTTTAAAGTTGTCCAAATGAAGTTCTAAGCAATGCATATTACTAATCAAAAATGAAGTTTTGATATATTTATATGATATATTTACGGTAGGAAATTCACTAAATATCTTCATGGAACATGATCTTTACTTAATATCCTAATGATTTTTGGCATAAAAGAAAAATCGATAATTTTGACCCATACAGTGTATTGTTGGCTATTGCTACAAATATACCTGTGCTACTTATGACTGCTTTTGTGCTCCAGGGTCACAAATATGTTTCTTTAAATTCACAATGTTTAATTATAAACCCTTCAGATCACTCTGTTGAGCTGTATTCTTGTTTATGGGCTCTTTAAAACAAAACAAATGCTTTTATAAACAATAAAAATGTGTGTTTTTTTTTAAAGTTATAAAGGTTCTCCTGTTCCTGTGGCATTTCAAAGTTCAACCATTTTGTAAACCCCGCCCTCTCAAGACATACCAGCCAATCCAATGCCAGCAAGCCTGAGAGTGAACAATGATTGACAGGCATCTAGTGTTTCTGATTGGTTCTCTGTGTAGTTTGTTCCTGTTTAAAGACTGTAATGTAGTCAGAGACACAGGTTTATTTGTCAGGACTCATTTCACTGATAATCTGTCGGGTAGGAGGAATTTTATGCATAATATTAAAGCATAAATTTACTGTAATGTAAGGATGGGCTGTTTACCTGTCTGCATGAATACATTAAATTAAAACATTTACGTAAGCAGTGATTTTTTACTCTATTTAGCAGTCTGACTGTACATAAATATATACTAAACAAATGCAAATTCTTGGCTTGTAGCAAACACCACATGAATAGGTCACAATGAAAGGTTAGCATGTTGTTTTTCTACCCAACCGAGGTTGAATCACACTTGACAAGCGAGGTTGCGTGTTTAGGAGGAACTTGTAAGCGTTCTAATGAGAAATGAGACAGAGACGGACATCTTGTGGCTCTAGATTTGGCTCTGCGGCAGTAATGTGCTACTAACTCCTGCGATGAGCCGCTGTGGTGCTGTGATGGACCACAGCGGGTGCAGTCGACCTGTCAGCCTTTATTTCATCCTCCACAAGAGAAACTGACCAACAAACAGACCTTCAGTTAACACCATGTTCACCTTAACACAGCAGGAACTAAACTGCAGATGACGCGTATCGTTGTTTGTGAGTATTAACTATGAGTTGAACTATGAGTCTTTTTTTTTTAGTTCATGAAACTATAAGAGAAAAAGTAATTATTTTTATATTTTTATATTAGTGCTGTCAAATGATTAATCGCGATTAATCACATCCAAAATAAAAGTTTTTGTTTACATAATATATGTGTGTGTACTGTGTATATTTATTATGCATATATGAATACAAACACATGCATGTATATATTTAGGAAAAATATGTTGTTTATATATTAAATATATTTATATATAATATAAAATATATAAATGTATAAACATATTTATACATATTATACATACAATGCCTTGCGAAAATATTCATACCCCTTAATTTTTTTCACATTTTATGTTGCTGCCTTATGTTAAACTGCTTTAAATTACTTTTTTCCACATCAATCTACACTCCACACACTATAATGGTAAAGCAAAAAAAAGAGAAAGGTTTTTAACATCTTTGCAAATTTATTAAAAATAAAAAACTTAGATGATTCCATTGCATAAGTACTCATACCCTTATCTGGGACAGTTGGAATTTAGCTAAGGAGCATTCATATTGCTTGTAGGTGTTACTAGACTTTGAGTGAAGGTAACCTGTTATGATTTGGAAAGGCAAACACGTCTTAATAAAAGGTTCAACAGCTGATAATGCACATCAGAGCAAAAACCAAGCTCTGAGGTCAAAAGAACTGTCTGTAGAGCTCAGAAACAGGTTTGCGTCAAGCCACACATCTGGGGAATAGTTCAGAAATAAATTCTGCTTCATTGAAGGGTCACAGAAGCATGTAGTCTCTGTTACCCTTAATGGAAGAAGTTTGAAACAACCAGGATTCTTCCTAGAGCTGGCCTCCTGGCCAAACTGAGCAATTGATGGAGAAGGGCTTTGGTTAGAGTGGTGATGAAGAACCTGATGGTCACTCTAGTTGAGCTCCATGATCATATGTGGAGATAGGAGAAATCTACAGAAGGACAAACATCACTGCAACACTCCACCGATCTGGGCTTTATGGCGGTGTGGCTAAACTCAATCCTCTCCTCAGTGGAGACAAAAGAAAACACACTTGGAATTGACAAAAAAAAGCACCTAAAGGACCCTCAGACTCTGAGAAACAAGATTCTCTGGTCTGATGAACCTCAGTTCTAAGCATCATGTTTGAAGGGAACCAGCTCTCCTCATCACCTGCAGAGTACCATCCCAAAAGTAAAGTGTGCTGGTAGCAGCCTCATGCTGTGGGGCTGCTTTTCAGCATCAGGGACTGAGGGACTCATCAGAATAGAAGAAAAGCTCAATGCACCAAAATATTGAGATAGCCTTAATGAAAAACCAGTCCAGAGCATTCAGAACCTCACACTGGACAGAAGGTTTAACTTCCAACAGGACAGTGACCCTAAGCACACAGCAAGAGAGGCTTATACACAACGCTGTGAATGTCTTTGAGTGGCCCAGCCACAAAACACCAACACTTGAACCCAAATATTTCTGGAGAAACCTGAAAATGTGCGTCTGCCCCCATCCAACATGAAACAGCTTGAGAAGTGAAGAGGTGAGGAGACAAATGACAGATAATTGCCAAATGTTGATGAGCAAAGCTTGTCGCATCAAAGAAAAAAAGACTTGAGGCTGTAAAGGTATTTCAGCTAAATATTTAGTTAAGGGTATGAATACTTATGCAATGTACTTTTTTTAGTTTTTTATTTTTAATAAATTTACAAAGTTGTGACAGTTTTGTATTTGCTTTGTCAATATGGTGTAGGGAGTGTAGATTGATGTGGGGGAAAAAAGTCATTTCAAGCCGTGTAACATAAGGCAGCAACATAACAAAACGTGAAAAAAATGAAGGGGTATGAATACATTTGCAAGGCACTGTACATATATATATATATATATATATATATATATATATATATAATAGGGGTGTAACGGTACACATATTCGTACCGAAAATTTTTGGTTCAGGTCTTTCGGTTCGGTGCGCATGTGTACCGAACAAATACAGCATTGTTTTAACCACTGCACCAGTGGAATTTCATTGGAAACTTCCAGTTTTCTTGTAATGATACATATTGTAAAACATGCCATGTAATAAATTTACAGTAAAATATAAACAAGTATCTAGACTGCAAATGTGCAACATTATATCAACTGAAGTTAACGTGTCATATAGAGGGGGTCTTTTTTCCTAAGAAAGCAAGAACAAATAAATAAATAATTTATAAATATTAGACAAACATGATGGTTCGGTACGTACCTCAGTTTTGACGTCACAGTTCGGTATGTTCTCTAGACTTCATTTCTCTAGTGAACTAAAGAGCTGTGGACACTGATGACTTGTCTGAGGTAAATTAATTATTGATGTCTTTACACGGTTGAAACGCCGAATGAACTCTGATGAGATGGCATGAGATGTTCATTCATTTTTATTTTGCATTAAAACTAGTAGTAAAGAGGACGGGATGATCGCGCGCCGCGCTGCCGTTAGAACTGAGGTGTTTATATAGCGATCTGTTGTGCCACATCAAAGAGCGCCAAAACGTCAATTATTGTTTGAATTTCATGGAAAAAATGGACATAATTTGAAAGATGAGACTTTGTTTCCTGTCAAAAGTAACAATAAATAAAACAAACAATGTTTTGTGGTTGCTAGGCGGTTTGTGTAGTTGCTAGAGCATTGTTAGTGTTCTACAAAGTTTCTAGAGTGTCTGCATTGTTTCTAAAGAGTTGCTAGGGTATCTGGGTTGTGTCTAGAGGGTTGCTAGGGTATCTGCATTGTTTCTATGGGGGTTACTAGGGTGCCTGGGTTGTTTCTTGGTGGTTTCTAGGGTATCCGAGTTGTTTCTAAGGGTTTCTAGGGTGTCTGTGTTGTTTCTAGGAGGTTGCTAGGATGTCTGGTTTGTTTCTAGGGGGCCTGTGTTGATTCTAGGGTGTCTGTGTTGTTTCTTGGGGGTTTCTAGGGGTTGCTAGGGTGTCTGTGTTGTTTCAAGGGGGTTGCTAGGGTATCTGCATTGTTTCTAGAGAGTCGCTAGGGTGTCTGGGTTGTTTCTAGGGTGTCTTGGTAGTTGTGAGGACATTGCTAGTGTTGATTTGCAATTGCTAAGGCATTCTGGGTTGTCTCAAGACTTGTTTTGTGGTTGCTAGGGTGTTCTGGGTAGTTGCTGGTGTATCTTGGCAGTTCCTAGGTTGTTGCTAGGATAGTTGTTGAGGCAAATACAGATACTTCATCATACCATTCGCTTGTACTGTAGATGTGATTTGTATTTGGTCTCGAGCTGCTCATTATTTAGGTTAAAACTGTGGTACAGTTATTATTCAGCTATAAAATCATAAATTTACTAATGTAATAAATTAATGTACTCCTGTCAGAGTAAATGGGAATTTCAATGCGGAATGATTAAAACTGTGCACAGTACAAAATTCAGGCCCTGAATAGTAAAACTATGCTAGAAACTATGATTATGAATGACTATGAATTTCTGTAAAGGGTATGTCTGAGTATTTTTGCAATACAGCTGTTCCAGTGTCAGCATATTTATATACAAATAAATCAGTAAGCGGTAGATGGCAATCTATCACACACGTATGTAAGCATCATCTGACATAACGTGCTCATTACAGTAAATTTGGCCTGCTGCTGTCCTGCCGTGTCAGCTTTCACATGCGTGATAATGAGGATTGGCATTTTCTTATGCTAGCAGATCTAAACTCAGACCCTGTGAGCTCAGGCCTTCTTCTGTTAGCAACTTTTGTGCTGAACAATCAAGAGTCCAGAAAAGACTCAAAAATATGGGCCATTTTTGTTCACAGGTGACATTTTATTTCCTCTAGTGAGGAGAGCACATAACCGTATGACAGAAAACTGTCTTCAGTTGATTTTGATGAAGAATCCAGATGTTTGTTTTCATAAAAGATGGCAATAATCTCATGTTTCTCCATGTTACTTCACTCTAAGTACTATAACGATAACTATTAGTGTCCAAGCCAGTGGGCAATATATTTTTGGTTATTATAAGTCATTTGTTGCTTTAAATGCTCACACTCTTTCAGGTAGATTCTGATTGGCTGTCAATGTTTTTATCTTTAGTCAGCTGGAAAGATTTCGCTCTGAAAGTGATTCCAATGACATCATTCCTCAGTGTTGTTATCGTTACAGTTGTGTGGCCATTTAGTTCCCTATATTTGTCGTCCATGGTCTGAATGAGCCTTCACACATTTCCCAGCGGGAACGTCGCAAACAATTAAAATTAATTCATCACTTGATTTATTTATACACAAAGTTCTACAGGCGGTCTACTTTTTCGTTTCCTAAAACACTTTGTCCTGATGGGCATAACAGATTTGAAACTGCGAGGACATTCTGTTACGCTATTATTTATTCGCTAAAATGCTCAGGAAAGAGTCTGGCTTCTTGTGCCACCCAGGTGATGTCACAGTCTGGCTGTGTCATGATGAAGCAGCAATGGGGAGGGTTACACCTTTCCATTGAATAACAACAGCGAGCAGAGTCTCGGGGGACGATATTAACCGCGAGCAGATGGAGACACTTCTCCTGTCCTCGCACGCACCTAGCTGGAGAACATTTCATGTGGATTTTATGTGCATATGGAGTTGTTTCAGGGTTAATATCTCGTTGTTGGCCCGTGCGTGATTGTGGTTGATTTGTAGGTTTTTGTTGTATTGTGTTTCTGTCAGGCGCTGTGTCTTACCTTCCATGGCGTCAGTGATGTAGCTGGTGGCACTCAGGGTCCGGTCTCGGCCCTCCTGGGGCATCTGGGGCAGCAGCATACTGCTCAGCTCATTGATGGAGTTGTGCCCCTGAAAAACCAACAACAGCAGTTACTTAAATGGCTTCATAATGAAATAAACAAGAGCCGATTTATAGCATTCACTGTTCTCTCTTTTACTTCAATTCATTGCATGGTGTTTTTCATATAGTATGTATCATACCAAAGCTTTAGAATGCAAAAAAAACAGATCAAGGTTTATGGTTGCTATGGGTGACCAGGTGGTTGCTAGGGTGTTGCTATGTAGTTGCTAAGTGTTCTAAATGATTTTTAAGCATATTCATTAATAATTGCGTAAATTATTCGTATTTATACGCACATTCAAACTTCTCACGAAAACTGTCCGCCTAATTCACAACATGTGCGTACGCACATGAATTTGTTCTTAACCTCGTACTAATGTTAGTGAATTTGCAGTATTCTAAATGAGTGGCCGCATGCACGAGGTTAGTCATTTCCATAAAACACGCCAAGATCATCTGTTAGGGTGTTGCCCTTATGTGGAGATGTGGAGTTGTTACATGTTCTGAATGATTTTAACCACATTGTTATGCAGTTGCTAGGGTGTTTAGATGGTTTCTAAGGTGTTGCTATGTGGTTACTACAGCATTGTTGGTGATTTCAGGGGCATTTCTAGCATTGCTGTGCAGTTGCTACCTGTTTTGAATGATTTTTAAGAATATTACTATGTGTTAGGGTGTTTGGGTGGTTGCTAAGGTGTTGCTATGTGGTTGCTAGGATATTTGGGTGATTGCTAGGGTGTTGCTGTGTGGTTGCTACAGCGTTGTTGGTGATTGCAGGGGCATTTCTAGCATCGCTGTGCAGTTGCTACCTGTCCTGAATTATTTTTAAGCACACTACTATTCGTTATGGTGTTTGGATGGTTGTTAGGGTGTTGCTATGTAGGCTGATAGGGTATTTGAGTGATTGCAAGGGTGTTGCTATGTCGTTTCTACAGGGCTGTGTGAAAGGTTGAGATAAGGAGTTCTGGATAGCTCCACCCTCAATTCTCTCTGATTTTCTTGTCTCTAGATAAGGCTCAGCAAACAATATTTTCTATAGTATTATTGACTCTGCAAACACACACACACACACACACACATTAATCTACAACACTCCTAATGGCATTTTAAAATCAATTCTGTTCAGTGCAAAACAAAAGTCCAATAAAAGCAGCGATTAACCGTCTGCAGCAGATGTCTTCAGTGATAATGGGTGTTTTGGGAAATGTTAATTTTTGTCAAATGCTTTTATCTGTTTGCTGATTTAATTTTTTTATTCTGAGGTCTTCGAGTCAATGATATGATGTCTCTCTGTAACAATGACCCTCTCATTATATAATGTGTTTTTGATCGCAGGTAATCAAAGGAATGACGCAGGAGCACTTCGTCGCGGCCCACCAGAACGCCCACTCCTGCTGTTCAGACGAGTGGGAAACACCGTTGTGTGTGTGAGAGACGCTGCTGCTGCGACTCCTATTCAACATCTGTTGCTACGTTACCATGACTACATCGCCAAGACAACAGGGTATCCGTGCCTCCATCACACAGTCCAGACAGTTTTCAGACTCCTTTCCTTTCTGAGTAATTCAGATATTTCTGGCAGGATGTCATACTTCCCGTTTCAAAAGCTCATATGAAAGGAAAATCACTTTAAATACATCAAAAAATCACTCTCTAGACTGCATTTACATTAAATGGAGAGCAATCTGAAATTTGGCTACTGCTTAGATGAGAAAAAGACCTCAGTAATCTCACATGTGTCTCTTATTAGACTATAACATGCCTACAATAAAGTAAAAAAATCAAGAGATCTCAGTATTAACTAACATTTTTCAATATCAGAGCTGCTCCACGTTCATTTTATAGCTCTATATTCTTGCAGTACATCAATAAGTGTCTCATTTGTGTCTGTTTTAATTTTCTTCATAAAGGATTTTATGCAAAAAAGATTTTAAAAAATCCTTCCAAGTCATATATTTGATTTATTTTACTTATATATATCACTTATGCAGTCACTTATGTAACAGATGCGTGCAGTAATTGCTAATTAAGCATGCAGTGCATTGCTGTTAAATGCGAGGCAGTATATGGCATCTGAAGAGGTTCATATGGCGTTTCGGTCAGTGCCGTTGAGTACACTGATAAGACGGCATTCTGGGAACTGTACTTGTGTTTCCAGGGAAAAGCAAAAGCAACGTCTCCAATCACAGACCCCTCACTGCACGCTCTGAGTCATTTTTTGATAAATATGTCTGTACTGTATGTGTAGAGATAAAATAGAGATATATAAAAATAAACTCCACATACCTGTTCAGAACACGTCTGGCATGCATTTCATATATATATATATATATATATTAAAATATATTTTTTATTACATTTAACATAATAATAATTATTATTGTTATAAATAAATCAATAAATAATATAATAACCAAATATACACAAATAATTAATAGAAGAACTATACCTGTTGTTTTTTGCCGAATTGCCTTATATAGTAAGATATGATTCTGGGGTGAAATATGACCTAGACATGGTCTTACAGGTTTTTTGTCAGATGCAATCCATGGAATATCATTTACATTTATTCATTTAGCTGACGCTTTTATCCAAAGCGACTTACAATTGCTATATATGTCAGAGGTCGCACGCCTCTGGAGCAACTAGGGGTTAAGTGTCTTGCTCAGGGACACATTGGTGTCTCACAGTGGATTCGAACCCGGGTCTCTCACACCAAAGGCATGTGTCTTATCCACTGCGCCATCACCACCCCCACATATCCTTGCAATAACTTCAGTACTGTAAAAACCATTAGATTATACTGCTTTCAGCTTAATATCTGATAATGCAAAATGTCTAGACAATAAAAAATCCATAATGTTTGCTGGTCCCGAGACTTATTGCATTAAAATAACCTGAGTCTTTGAGTTATTCTGTTTGACACGCAGACAAATTAACATTTGCAAACGCAGGAAAGAGCAGAGAGGTGGAGGTTCTTATGTAACACTAATCATTACACAGCATGTTTGCAGTCTACCAATAAAAGAAAAGAACTCGTCCAAATCAGCTCAGAGAAGGCAAGAGCATAATGCATATGATCAGTGTGACTGGCAGCTATAGAATATACTGTAACACACAGGGCAGCGGTCTGTTCAGAGACTGCAGCTCTTATGTTCATCCTTGAAGAAGATGAGGAGGTTTCTGGGAAACGTTACTGTAGGATTCGTCACACAACACTTAACCTTGAGTTAACGTCTGTTTTAAACTAACAATGTTCACAGGTGAATCTGACAAAAATGGTCATATTTGACCAAATTCTCAATACTGTAAAAATGTTTTGTATGTTAGAATAATGATTAAATAAATAAATAAATAATTGGCAAATGCTACAATACAAAAATATGCATTCTCCTAACAAAAGGCTTCAGCTTTATGTTTTTTTTAATGATCATTAGAATAATTTAATGTTTAATCATCTGATAACCATTTTTAAATTATTATATTCTACACTACCATTTAAAACATTAAATTGATCAAAAGTGACAGTAAAGACATTTATAATCTTACAAAAGATTTCTATTTCAAATAAATGCTAATTTTTCCACAAAATATGAACTGTTTTCAGAAATGTTTATTGAGCAGAAAATAATAATTATTATTATTAAACAATAAGAATTTATAATTATTATTATTGTTTTATTATTATTATTATTATTAAAGTTAATTATGCATAATAATTAATATTTTAATTATTAATGATTGTCATTATTATTATTATTGTTGTTGTTGCTAATCAGTAATTAATAATAATGATTAATTATTGTTGTTTTGTTTTTATTATTATTAAAGTTATTATTA
This sequence comes from Barbus barbus, assembly GCF_936440315.1. NCBI lineage: Eukaryota > Metazoa > Chordata > Actinopteri > Cypriniformes > Cyprinidae > Barbus > Barbus barbus. The sequence continues at coordinate 25,136,536 of NC_136722.1, read as the reverse complement.
TTATTAATTAACAATAATTAATTATTATTTAGTATTAGTGTTGCTGTTATACTGTTGTATATATTGTTGTTGTTTTGTAGTTTTTATTATTACTATTATGATTATCATTATTATTATTATTATTAATTAATTTATTATTATTATTGCAATAGTATTCTATCAAATCAAGTTTGTCAAAGTGTTCATTGCTAATTATCAATAAATGAATCATAAGCAAAACAAATGACAAAGTATCAGTCAAGCTTGTTAGAAGTATCTAGACATTTCTTCATGAGACTATTCCTGACTCGTTTCTCCACAGGAGACAATTCCAGCCGCGGTTCTTCATCTATAGATCCGAGCGACACACAGGTGCTTTATTACAAATCAATCATGCTGTTTCCAATTTCCAGGACTCTGCTGGTTTGATCAGAAGCACAGAGTGACTTACGCTTTCCTCTTTGACCTTCTCCATGGTGCTGGTGGGCAGCGGCAGCGGAGACAGCGGCCCCGGGCCCGAGAGGCCGTTCTGGTCCATAGCCACGAAGAGTTTTCCGTTGATGTTGAGGCTGGGGAAGAAGAACTGCGAGCTGTGACTGCAGGTGCTCTGAGCGCTGGTCCGTCTCCTGCTCCAGGGCAGAGCCAGCGAGCCGCCGCGGCTGTCCGAATCGCCGTGATTGCTGAACTCATCGTCGGCGAAATCCACCTCCGAGTCTTTGTTTGGCGGCCGGAAGTTGAAGATGCTGACCTGACTCTCCCGTCGGGCTCGTAAGGAGAGAGTGCGGACCAGCAGAGAGTGCGTTTGCTAGAAACATAAGGATGAAATGACTTAAAGTGGACATCGGATGCAAAATTCACTTTTACATGTTGTTTGAACATAAGTGTGTGTTGGCAGTGTGTGTACATAACCACCCTATAATGATAAAAATCCACCCAGTGTTTTTTATTAAATACCCAAAAACAATAACACCTTTCTCAAATCAAGCCGTTCTCTGATTCTTGTCTGTGTAACGTCACAGACCCAGGCTCCTCCCACGATTGTTGATTGACCCTGGCACTTTATCACAGACCCGCCCTGAGTGAGCTGTCATCAGTCCGCCATTGTTTAGATGCCTGAGCAGGTTTAGACAACAACGTCTCCTAAGCGATTGAAGTGCTTTATTGTTGGATGTAATAATGAACATAGCAATCGTTATTTACTCCCGACAGCTGAGCCGCTGAAGACGCAGAGGATTACGTTTGTTCTTGAAGGGAATGCACCCCCCGATCTACCTAAGTTTGCGCGAATCATTCGTGATCCAGCTTCACCTACAAAAGCAGTGAGTATATTTTTATGAATCTTTGCAAATGGCCTTTCCTAATAATGTGCTAGTTAGCAATTTCCGCTGCTAAAGTTTACAGTCTCATGAGAACTATTCGACATCCCACGGAAGAAAGGGGCGGGGTCAGCAGAGCTCATTAGCATTTAAAGGGACATGCACCGAAACAGCCCACTGTGAACAGAGCTGATTTTGACAGGGTAAAAAGGGTGTTGTTTTTCACTACCATTGAGAAATTTTAACCAAAGTATGTTATAGACTTTTCACTAAGACGCTAAAGCATGGGTCATCAAAATTGATCCTGGAGGGCCGGTGTCCCGCAGAGTTTAGCTCCAACTTGCCTCAACACACCTGCCTGAAAGTTTCAAGTATACCTTGTAAGACCTTGATTAGGTGCTTCAGGTGTGTTTGATTAGGGTTGGAGCTAAACTCTGCAGGACACCGGCCCTCCAGGATCAAACTTGGCGCTAAAGAATCATTTCAACTTGTGTAAAATGGGCATCCAGTGACCCTTTTAAAGGATAAGTTCACTTCCAGAATAAAAATTTCCTGATAATTTACTCACCCCCATGTCATCCAAGATGTGCATGTCTTTATTTCTTCAGTCGCAAAGAAATTACGTTTTTTTGAGTTAAACATTGCAGGATTTTTCTCCATATAGTGACCTTCAATGGTGGCCAACAATTTGAATGTCAAAATGCAGTTTCAGTGCAGCTTCAAAGAGCTCTACACGATCCCAGCCGAAGAATAAGGGTCTTATCCAGCGAAACGATCGGTCGTTTTCTTAAAATGTTTTTTATTTATGCACTTTTTTTAACCACAAATGTTGGGCTTGCTCTAGCTCTTCACACATTACGTAATCCTGTTGGAAAGGTCACGCGCAGTTAGTTCTTCGTCTCTGTACTTCGGTTAAAAACTCCATCTTATTTTCTCCTCCAACTTTAAAATCATCGTTGTTTTACCTTTTTTGTAAAGGGCATTTTATTTTTTTTGCATGTTAACTTTGTAAACACTGGGTCGGTGCTTCCACCTACATCACGCTAACCTTTTAAATATCGCCTAATAAAGAGTTAATGCTAGCCGAGCATTTGTGGTTAAAAAGTGTATAAATATAATTTTTCAGAAAATGACAGATTGATTTGCTATAAGACCCTTATTCCTCGGCTGGGATCGTGTAGAGCTCTTTGAAGCAGCACTGAAACTGAAATTTGGACGGTCAGATCGTTGGCCACCATTGAAGTCCAATATATGGAGAAAAATCCTGGAATGTTTTCCTCAAATAACTAAATTTCTGTGGGACTGAAGAAAGAAAGACAAGAACATCTTGGAAGACATGGGGGTAAATTATCAGGAAATTTTACTGGAAGTGAACTTGTCCTTTACCTGGTTATATTTCCACAGAATAAAATGGCATACAGGTGAGTATATGAGGAGTGATGGATGATTTGGGGTGATAAATCTACCTTCATCCCCTCTATAGTGTCTATCTTGGCTGATTTGTCGTTGCTGCCGTCCTCCGTTCCTTCCGACAGCGGTCTCGAGCTTTTCCTCCGGTCCAGATTCCCTTTGTCTTGTGAGGAGAACGGCGACACGTCAGCTGTCAATATGGATTCGGTTTCTTGTGCTTTCTGAGCCACCTGAGAGACACAAAGTCGTAATTATAGGCACAATGCTACATGACTTCTTGTACGTTTTTGATTAAATCAGGTATTCACAAACATTTTAATCAATCGAACCCCTAAGACATAAAACCTTTACTTGAAGTAAGGTTTTAGGTTGGTATTTTAATAATTCAACAACACATTCGCTTGTTCACAGTTCGCCGATGTTGATAAATAGTCACATGACAAAATATTTAATATTTTCTAGTAAGTTTTGTATTTTGATTGTTTTTATTATTTTTATATAGAAAAAGCTTGCAGATTTTTTTATTGCAATTATTTTATCATATTATTATTATTTGTATTATATTTTAACTCTTTAAATTATAAAAAAAATTCATACAGAAATACATTGCTGTTTGTAAATTACAACTGTACCGTAAAATAAATAATCTAAATGAAATGTGATATTATAATAATTGTTTAATTTTACACCATAAGTTATAATACTAATATTTGATTATTATTTATTTATTTATTTTTACACCACAAGTTGTAATACTAATATTTATTATAATTATTATTATTATATTAACAATAATAATTAAAATAATAACAATTATAATTGTTATTATTATTATTATTACAACAAATTAAGACAAAAATACATTGCTGTTGAAAATTGCATTTATACTGAAAAAAAAAAATCAATATGAATGTGATATTTTAATATTTTTTTATTGTACACTACAAGTTATAATACTATTATTCATATCTTAAATTAAATTATTTGCTTTTAAACTTTCAGTCCCTAAAGATTTAACATTTCAAATTAAAGCTTTTATTTTGGCAGAATATTAGTGAAATCCTGTAAACTTCTGTCCGCAAAAATGTTCGAAATGCATGTTTGTAAATAAAGTGAATCTGGCACAGGTTGCATTCCCAAATGTACATTAATCTCGCAGCTCATGCAGAGATGTTCACTACATTTACAGTGAACCGAGAAGCACTGAGAGACACTGAAATCACTGTATTATAAGATGCACGTGTATAAATGAACACAGCGCTGAGCTTCACTGTGAACCCCCTGCAGATGTACCTGCTGTTCCTTCTTCAGCTGCTCCATGGCGAGCTGAAACTCTTGCTCTTTCTGCAGGGCTTCTGCGATGGTGGCCTGGTTCTGCTCCTCGTATGCCATGGCCACCACAGCCAGGATCAGGTTCACCAGGTAAAAGGAGCCCAGGAAGATCACCAACACAAAAAACACCATGTACGCTTTTCCCGCCGAGCGCAGCGTCTGTCAGCACAACAACAGTGTAACATCACAACGGCTGCAAGAACTTGCAGATTAATGACTGTTGACGAAAAACGCATGTGCAATATCTGTTCACAAGCTTGTAATTAGTGTCAGACAGATGCATCGGTCAGACTGATCAATCAAAGGCTATTCTGAAGTAATCTACAATGAACTCTCAAAAACAGCCTAGTCAATAGATGAAAACAGATTAATAGAAATTTAATTTCCACATACACTACCATCCAAAAGTTTGGTGTTTTGATGCTAAAATGTAGAAATAAATTACATTGAATTCTATATTTACATATTCACTAGCCTTCAAAGTTTTAGGGTTTTTCTGCTCATCAAGATGCAGCCTTATTTGATCAAAAACACAGTAAAAATGTGAAAAGTTATTACCATTTAAAACAGCTGTTTGCTATGTGAATATCTGTTAAACTGTAATTTATTTCTGTGATGCGCAGCTGTATTTTCAGCATTATTACTCCAGTCTTCAGTGTCACATGATCTTCAGAAATCATAATAATATACTGATTTACTGATCAACAAACATTTCTGATTATTATCAATGTTGAACACAGGTGTGCTGCACAATATTTTTGTGGAAACTGTGATACATTTTATTTTTAATGATTCACAGATAAATAAAAAGTTCAAAATAGCATCATTTATTTGAAATGGAAATCTTGTGTAACAGTGTCTTTACTGTCACTCTTCATCAATTGTAATGAATCCTTGCTGAATAGAAATACTGTATTATTTTCTTTCTTTCAAAAAATAAAAATAAAATAAATAAAATTACTGACCCCCAATGGTAGTGTATGCATACAAATTCAATATTTATACATTTTATGATAGTTTTTGAAATGAAATATTAAATGTTTTATATTAAATACAAAACAAAATTGATTGTATTGCATTTTTATTGTATTTAATGCATCCATTACAAATAAAAAATATGAATTTCTTAAGAAACGTATGTCATCCAGCTACCAGTGAAGTTTGTAATGCTTGAGTGTGATGCAATGAGAGAAAGTCCACTGACGTGATGATAGAGGTTTTCCCAGTAATCTTGAGTCATGAGTCTGAAAAGCGAGAGAAAAGCCCATCCGAAGGTGTCGAAGCTGGTGTAGCCGTAGTTGGGGTTTCGTCCGGTCTTCATACATTCAAAACCATCCGGACATTTGCTGCGGAAAACAGGAATAAGTGGTTATTAGCGGCATCAGTCTGTTATTGTGTGCAGGAAATGAGTCTGTTGTTTACTATGGGATGTACTGAGTAACATGCGCTCTCTGAACACTTGCTCTCTGACTAACAGCGGCTCTGAGGGGCCGGTGGCGCCAGCGCTTCATCTGTTGAGAGCGTGAGGGTGCCGGTGACGGCCGCTATCGCGCTCACACACCTCGCCGTGTCCCTGAAGGACGTGCTAATGGACGGGCCCCACTTCAGCCGGGTTTGTGTGGGGCCCCGGACCCCAGATGCACTGATACCAACCGCCGCTTCTGTCCTCGTGTGGCACAACGTACTCGAGATTGGCACTGTTTACAGCAGCGTGGCTTCCAGTTTATGACAAATTAAGCCAGAAAATAAGTAGTGATAGTTCAGTGGATAATGTTTGCTTTATTTTTTGTATTGACAGGAAAAAATATTTCTATTTAATCAGTATTATTTCATCATGGTCAACATACACAATATATCATGATGGTTTTAAATAAACATGTAATCAGTATTGTACCCCCCCCCCCCACCAGTTAAAAAAAGCTTTCTTATTTATTATTTAGGTTATGTTCTCATTGACAAATAAATTAAACAAATACATTTTCTTGTGTTTTACAGTATAAAATGTTTTGTTACTGATTATTTATATTTAGTTTTTAGTTTTTCATCGTGGCTTTAAAAATCAACATTTAATCAGTTTTTAACTTATTAAAATATTTTTTATTATTATTATTTTTGTATCAGTTTTGGTTGACAGTAAAAGTTTAAATCAGTATTTTTAGCTAGTTTTCCTAAAAAAAAAAAACATTCAAAAAATCCCTAAACATCCTTAAAACAAGATCAATTTCCTTCAAAAGCAAGTTTTATTTTTTATTTTTCAAATCACAAAAAAAGAGAACTTAGTCAAGAAATATTCTCTGAAAACCATTTTTACTGTCTAATGCAAGCTTGCTTCAAGATGCACCTTGTTTTGTGGATGTTTAAGAGGGTAACGAGGGCAGAAATGTGGTATCACTCTCCATCAGTGATCTGCTGTTATTGAGTTCCAGCTCAGAGTCACTCAGAGAATTTGTCAAAGAAGCCCCTCTCAGCACACTGGCAGCTGGGACCGCATTGTCGGGACACAAAGGATTTCGACATGCTCTATTTTGAGCGCTAGAGAGTCCCTCTGTCCTGTCAGGGTCCCAAGAATAGGAGCCCCGGGCCAGGGCCGATGGACAGGCTCTGGGAATCTCTGTTAGGTGCCGTGTGTGTAAACCAATCTGTCGGTTCTGTTTGAATAACTGTTTTGCTGTTATGAGCCAAGATGGACTCAAGGTTACTTCCTTTGGGAGTCTGATCTCCGGACGCTGCTGCGGATCAGATGGCACTCCGATCGGCCGGATTGACACGTGCAAGATTAAACCTCTCACTATAACGCAATACAGTAACTAAGTACAAAGACACAAAGAGAGCTCGGATGACGAGACGGTGATGCTTTATTGTGTAAAGATGAAGCTGATATATTTAGGAAAAGTACTATAGAGACTATGGAGAGAGTTTGGTTGGCATCAAACCATGATGCCATGAGAAAAAGAATTTGACAATCATCATTGTTTAGTGATTTCAATTATTTCAGTTTTGTAGATTGGACAGACTTAAAATATCAGGTCTTGACAGCATCTGGGAACTTTTTCTCTTTTTTTTAGCATTTTCAATGCTGATTTCAGGATTATAATATAATATAATATAATATTGAGTTCTTTGTCTTTGGGATGTGAATATAATGTTATAATGATTTCGGAAATACTAGAGTGATATAAAAAGTACATATACGTTATATTAATATATTATATAAATGTATGTTAATGTATCATTCAATTTAAAAGTATTTTGTTATATTAATTAAAATTAATTAATGTCATATTACAATATATAATATATTTTTATATTTGCTTTCGAATATGGTCATAATGTTTTGAATAATGCACAATTTGTGTATATAAGTCCTATATAAATTTAAATATTAATATGTTTATATTTATTTATATCTATATTTATAATATACAAAAAATATTTATACTAAATATAGAATTTACCAAAAATTAGAGTGAAAAAACAAATTTTCATGATTTCTGACAAAAAAGGAAATATTTTGAATATCATTATCTTATGTACTTCTTATGTTATTATTTCTATTAATCTAAAAACTGTGTAAATTATTGAATATTTGATTTAAATGAAATATTTATTAAACTGGTTAAAAAACATACATTTTAGAACATTATTAAGATATACAGTATACTGAATATCATCCTAAGGGTTAAAATGTATTTTATTTATTTATTTATTTATTTTATGCAATGCAATGCAGTATCGTCCAGTGCTACCAGAGCAAAAACACTGTTTTATAAACTTTTTGGGAATCTTTTCTTTTTAGACAAATGATCCCTAGTGTATAGGAGGTCCTGTCCTTCTCTTCCAGTTTGATCAGTTATTTGGCCCAGCGCCGCAGACGGAGCGAGAGCGACCCATCCAGCTCTATAACAACAGGCAAGGAGGTGAAACGAGGCGAGCGCTTCTGTTTGAAACGCCGTCAGCCTTCAACTCAGGTTTCCATCCAGGTTCACAAGGTGACCAGAGCTGCACGCTAACAATGGCTAAAATAAGACCACTGGATTAATTCACTTAATTGATCCCCGAGGGAAATAAACCAACAAAGGAAACAAACGCACTGACGTGAAGAACAGCGGCTTCACATACAGAAAGCCTGTGCTGTACGACCTACATACGGAGATATTAATCATATTGATAATAACAAACCACCATCACCTCTTTCAGGGCAAAAACACAAATGCTTCCCTTGAACCTTACAGTATATAGGCCTCGTTTTTATTTATTTGCTTTAGGCATTAGCATTATATTACTTCAAGTGATATTAAGTAATTAAGAAATAGAAAAAGTTTTATTCATATCATTTTTTTATTGGTATTAATGTTGATTATTTCATCATGGTTTCATAATCAACATTTAATTAGTATTTCTTGTCTCATTTTCCAGTAAAAAACAAACAAACAAAAAGACACTTTACCACAAATTAAGTAAATTAATAAATTAGTTTTTTTTTTTTCTAACAAGCATTTACTCAGTATTTTTGGTAAATTATCAGTATTTTTTCATCAACATAAAATCAGCATTTAATTATTATTTTTGTCTCATTTTCAGTCAAAACTACGGAAGGTAAGATTCACTGATTCGCATCGGTGCATTGGCATAAAACATAAAAAAATCAATAAAAGTTGGCATTTGTATCGCGATGCATCATTTCTAACATATTTGCATCAGTAAAAACTGATATATTAATATAGTACAATTATTAGTAGATGCGCTATACTTTTATTATTTAGAAATGTAGCCTGATTTGTCCTCTCTAAACTGTTTCTCAAGCGCATTTTCTCACCACCGCTGCTGCTAGGAGAATATGACGTATCACAACACTGCGGAGACCGAGGCATAGAATAGAGATTAGCACGGCTGTCTGTCTGAACCAAAGAAATAAAAGCAAACTATCTGTACCATATTGAATTGCATACCATCATATTTTTTCCATTGCATCGTATTGCACTGAATTGCATTGTGTTGAATCGAATCGAAATCGGATCACACTGCATCGTAATAGGGGTGAATCGCATCACATGGGTAGCTGCTTCATATGTATCTTTAATGTATCGTATCGTTGGCTGTGCTTTGATAAGCGTATCGCATTGGACTCAGTTATGAGATGCACATCCCTAGTAAAAACACAATCAGAAATGAAGTAATAAATTTGGTGCATTCCCTGCAGATGATGTTGCACATTAACATTTTTTGTTTTTGTTTTTTGATGACTAAGAAATCTGACCATTAAAAAAGCAATGAAGCTGTTAGTCTGAAGCCAGATTTGTGAGTAATTTGAGTGAACCTTTCGTTTCATGTGAGTGACCTCTCAGTCGGTGCCATTAATGTCAAAATACAAGCTAATCGCAGTTTATTAATAGACTCTTGTTTGAATGAATGTTCACTAACACCCTATAATTACTACGACACATGAGACGCTGTTTTAATCGAGATGTTTGGAGTTCCAAGTAAATCAGCGAGTGATAAAGCTGGTGGTCAGTCGGCGTGAGCGGCCGCTGTGATGAAGGTCAGTGATTATTTGTTGATGTGCTCTCCAAAAATTATACACCACCATTAGCCGACAGCAGAGCACATTATATTAGTGCTGTATTTATAACCGCTAGTTTATAAAACAACACTTGTCTGTGAAGCAGTGTTATTCTAGGCTCATTCCGATTTTTAATTAACACTTTTATTAATATTTTGAATTACTTTTTATTTTCTGCTTTCATTTCCATTTTTAGTTACAGTTTTAGGAATTTTGTTGTGTATTTAATTATTTATTTATTTAAGTTTTAATTAGCTATAATAGCCTTGCTGTAGAAGTGACAGTACTTCAGTTGTTGTTTTTTTAAATAGATTTAGCATCACACAACTTTACATTACAGTTTTTTATGTAAGTTTTTGTTCATGCAGTTTTACAGATGTAGTAAGCATTGGAAAATTTGATTCATTTTAGTGAATCAGTTCGTTCAGATGACTCATATACTGTAGATGGTCCAGTTCCAAAAATGAATCAATATCCTGCACAGAATTTAACATTGCCTTTGTTAAACACTTTGCCTTTTTTATTATTATTATTTTTTTCTTTGCCACATTCTTCATTAATAAAATTACAAACCTCACTGCACAATTTTCCACACCACAATCTATCAAACACATCTTACCAGCAAACATACACTCGTTCACATCCTTCTCTCCACTCTCTGAGGCAGAGGTCTCTAAACTCATCCTTTCCAGTCATCCTACTACCTGTCCGCTTGATCCTATTCCATCTCATCTCCTTCAAGCCATTTCTCCTGCAGTTGTACCTGCACTCACTCACATCGTTAATACATCCCATTACACTGGAATTTTTCCCTCAGCATTTAAACAGGCTTGTATAACTCCACTTCTTAAAAAACCCACTCTTAACCCAACTCTTTTAGGGAACTATAGACCGGTTTCCCTTCTTCCTTTCATTGCAAAAACACTTGAACGAGTTGTGTTCAACCAAGTCTCTGTCTTTCTCACACAGAACAACCTCCTGGACAGTAACCAATCTGGCTTCAGAAGTGGACATTCGACCGAAACTGCCTTGCTTTCTGTTGTTGAAGCCCTAAGACTTCCAAATCTTCATTACTTATCTTGCTGGATCTGTCTGCTGCTTTTGATACGGTCAACCATCAGATCCTCTTGTCAACCCTATTGAGAAAGGGCTTCTCAGGAACCGCACTCCAGTGGTTTGAGTCTTACCTCTCTGATAGGTCCTTCAAAGTATTTTGGAGAGGTGAGGTATCCAAGCCGCAACATCTAGCTACTGGGGTACCTCAGGGCTCAGTTCTTGGACCACTTCTCTTTTCTGTCTACATGACATCACTAGGTTCTGTCATTCAGAAACATGGCTTTTCATATCACTGCTATGCTGATGACACTCAACTCTACCTCTCAGCGTGTCTAACAGACATTTCTTGCTGGATGATGGACCATCACCTTCAACACAACCTAGCTAAGACAGAACTGCTTGTGGTTTCAGCTAACCCATCGCTTCATCACAATCTCACCTTCCAGTTAGGCTCATCTACCATAACTCCTTCAAAAACAGCCAGAAACCTTGTGATTGATTGATAAGCTGAATTTCTCAGACCACATTGTTAAAACTGCCCGGTCCTGCAGATTTGCATTATATAATATTAAGAAGATCAGGCCTTTTCTCTCGGAACATGCAACACAACTCCTTGTTCAGGCTCTTGTTCTGTCCAGACTTGACTATTGCAATGCTCTCTTGGCAGGTCTTCCAGCCAATTCTATTAAACCTCTACAATTAATCCAAAATGCTGCTGCAAGATTAATCTTTAATGAGCCGAAAAGAACACACGTCACGCCTCTGTTCATCAATCTGCACTGGCTACCAATAGCTGCTCGCATTAAATTCAAGGCATTAATGTTTGCCTACAGAACCACCACTGGCTCTGCACCCCTTTACCTAAATTCATTACTTCAGACTTATGTGCCTCTAGAAGCTTGCGTTCTTCAAGTGAACGACGCATTATTGTGCCATCCCAAAGACACACAAAAACACTTTCACAGACTTTTTCATTAACTGTTCCCATCTGGTGGAATGACCTGCCCAACTCGATCCAAGCAGCCGAATCCTTACCCATCTTCAAGAAATGGCTAAAAACTCACCTGTTCCATCTTTACTTGACCTTCTAACTCTAGCACTCTCTATTCTAATTTTATTTTATCTATATGCCTTTTGCTTCTTATGTCCTCATTTGTAAGTCGCTTTGGATAAAAGCGTCTGCTAAATGACTAAATATATAAATTATGTGAATGTTAGAGAAAACATTGAGGGAAAGTTAAATTTTAACATTTTGAAAACATAATGGGAATGTTACTTTTGAAGTAGTTGCATTTAAAAAAAATTGGAATGTTTCAGAAAAACATGTTTGAACGATGTATACACTGCAAAAAAAAAAAATTCTTAGTATTGTTTTCTTGTTTTCTAGTATAAATGTCTAAACATTCTTGAATCAAGATGCATTTACTTGACAAGTAAATGACTTAAGATATTAAGTCTTGTTTTTTGAAAAAATTATCAAAATGTTGTAAGCTTTTGCTTAAAACAAGCAAAAATATCTACCAATGGGGCAAGAAAAATAATCTTAATTCAAAGGCTAAACAAGATCATTTTTCTTGCCCCATTAGCAGATATTTTTTGCATGTTTTAAGCAACAACTAACATAATTTTGATCTTTTTCATTTTTTTCAGAAAATAAGACATAATATCTTCAAGTCTAAAAGTAATTTTACTTGTAAAGTAAATTCATCTTGATTCAAGAATTCTTAGTATTTTTGTCTTGTTTTCTAGTATAAATATCTAAGTAAGAAAACCATTTTTTGCAGTGTAAGTAACATTTTGATAACGTTATTAAGGGGAATGTTACTTTTGAATGTTCTCGGAACATTCTGAAACAAAGAGTAACATTAAAATAACGTTAGACGAACGTTCCATGAGGAAACATGTTCCATGAATGATGTATAAATAACATTTTTGTGCTAATATTTTGAAAACGTTATTAAATACAGATAACTTTGAACAAACATTCTATTAACATTTCTGAAAGAACATTTGTTCGTAACATTGAGAGAAGTGCGATGACCCTCGTAAAGCTCTGAGTAAACTGAATGTGTCTCACAGACAAACACTGTTTTATCAGAGGTGGCCACACGGCCAAAGACAGACGCATTCGTCCTTTGTCTGTTTCTGGCTTCGGCCAGATGTTACAATCAACATGTCCAGGCCTCATCGTAATTCACACCATTACTTCACATCCACAGCTGATAACTCAACCCGAGCGTCCTGCACTTTCCATTACATGTTCAATATATTCCACTGCAAAAATGCTCTGGATTTTGAAATATCACGTTATCGATTAACAGTCGCTTTTAAGATAATGTTTTATCCATGATTCTCACAGAGAGAGCAGCTGCCGGAGACGGAGGACTAACTTTCCAGACGCTTAGAGCGAACGTGCTGCAGATGTCTCCAAACATGAAATCCCACAGAATGGCAAGCGTGCCGTGAAATCCTAGAAGCAGCCGAGGGATAATGATTGCTCCAAGTCCATTAAAGTCGGACCATTTTTTATTCTTGCTGACTACTTTCTCTCAAAGTTACATGGAACAAAACTATAAAATTTTCAGTATGATGTTTTTAAGAGAAAACATCTTCAGAACAAAACATCATTTGTATTATCTTTTAAATTTATTTGAATTATTAGTGGCGTTTAACACTGTAAAACCTGACATATGAAATAATAGTCAAAAATATCTTCTTTTTTTTAAATGGAACAGTTTATTTAACCTTTAGACAGAATATATGAAAAGAAATGCATATATATATGTATATTTATATATATATTATAGTGTTGTTTAACCCTGTAAAGCTTGACATTCTCAAAAAAGCATATTTTTTAAATGAAAGTTTATTTAATCTTAGACTACATAATACTTTATTTTTATTATATTTTTAGTTTTTAATTATTACTGGTGTTTAACCCTGTAAAAAAAAGGAAATTATTGTCAAATTGTTTTTTTTTTTTTTATTATTATTTTATTTTTTTTATGGAACAGTTTATTTAACCTAGCCCGAAAATAATAATATATAAAAAATATATTATTTGTATTTTTTTTATAATTAGTGGTGTTTAACCCTGTAAAGCCTGGCATATGAAATACCTCACAAAAGTCGCAATATTAAAAAACAAAAAACATATTTTATTATATTTTAGTTGTTTTTATTATTAATGCCATTTAATTCTGTAAAGCTTGATTATATAAAATAACAGCCTGAAATAACTAAGTTTATTGAACCTTTATATTAAATAAAAAAAAAAAAAAAAAAAAAAGACATCAGCATTTGATGCATCAGGCTTTAGTCTGATATACATAAAAAAAATGATTGAATTTACTTTTTTTTTTTTTTTAAGGTAAGTGGTTGCAATCAATTTATTTAAGCTACATTTAAATAAACAAATTTAGTTGACTAACTTCTTTCAACATTTTTTTAAAATAAATTGTTTGCAACCACTTACCTTAAAAAAAAATGTAGTATCATATTTTTCAGTGTAGTCTGATATCATAAGAACATGGAGGAAAAAGAGCTCAGTTTTATTCAGAGGCCCAAACTTAGCAAACATATGCAATTTGATGCAGATGCTGATATTTATAAGGCTAAAAACTTAGATGAAATTCTGATAGCTTGTAATGTAAGTCGGTCAGATCTTTATAACAGTGTAGCGGATACTTACATAAAATGATCTAAATATCAATGGCCACTCTGTATCTCCAATAATATGTCTTAGTAAGATGAGATTGAAATGATCCAAAAATATAATGCAATGCAATCCAATGCCGATTGAGTCTAAACTATCAATCAGAGACAGAAGGCATGCAGTAGACTGCAATCATGTTGATCATTAAGAGACTAAACTTCACCTGGTGATCTGTTTAGTGACCTCTAACTCTCAGAGCTCCTCAGCAGCAGCTTGTTTTCTTGTAAGAGACTGAAGATGTCATGACTCACTGAAGTGAGCTCCTGCGATGCCCACGGGGAGAGTTTATATAAGCAGAGAAATGACCATCAGCACATACTGTACAAATCCCTCCTGAGCAGACGCTTTGATGCCATAATGCCATACGCTCATATACACTCCTTCAGTTATGAACACACGCTGCTGTTCCTCTGAGCTGCAGGACTTCCCACCACAGACTGGATTATTATCATATTTATTCAGTACTGTGTTTAGATTCTCATTTATACATTTAAACTATTCTGTAAAAATGATTTTTAGTAAAACAAAAGATTATTGGAGTGTGTTTTAAAATACAATTTTGTTTCTGTTTGTACAGTACACAATTCATAAATGCTCATTATTCCAAAGAAAAACACTTTTTGTCTTCATAATCTTAAATTATTAGAAATGCAAGTTATTATTTGTTATGGCTTTTTTATTATAATTATATAATTATTTTTCATTTCAGAAACAAACTTTAAAGCAACTTTCCATTTCAACTGACGACCAGTTATTTTAGTATTTTTATTATTTTATTTTGGTAATTATTAGATACTATTATAATTTGTATTAATATTTTAATTTTTATTTTATGTTGTCATTTTAATTTTAGTTAAAGTTAAAAAAAAATTGTTGTGGGTATTTGTCATTTTTATTCGTTTTTGTATTTTATTTGAATATGTCTATATATTTTTTATTCATATTTATTTCAGTTTTAGTTATTTTAGTGCATCAAGTTAAACTAAATGAAAATGAGAAATGTTGCATGGAAAACTAGCTGAAATAAAATAAGTTAATTTTTTAACATTTGATTTTATTCTATATTTTATTTTACTTCATTTTATCAGTTATTTATGTATTTATTTTTTCAAGTAACAAGTGTAATGTTTATGGTTTTAGTTTTAGTTTTACTATAATAATCCTGTCGATGACATGAATCCATTCTGGTATTTAATTTTTATATATATATATATATATACATATATATTTTTTTATAATTGTATAGTTTTTTTTTTTTTTTTTTCAATTAGTTCTTGGTAGATCAAATTAATCAATTAATTTTATTTTTGTATGGACAGACTGGTTTACTGAAATCCATTAGATTAAAGCAGGTTGCAGATGGCATTATCCTTTATCATACTGATAATAAAATAAACTGATAAATAAATAGATTGTTTTTTATTTGTCTAAATATAATGAAAGCCTGAGATACGTGGAGTTGAGAGCAGTTCACACAGACAGGTTCCTCTGGATTGGAGGGCTTGATTGGCGTCTGTCTGGTTTCTGTGTTAGTCAAGGCCACTGACTCATATGTACATGCAGTTCTGAGTCAGACACTCACGGCTCTTACAGCAGCTGCTGCACATCGACCGCTGACCAAATCTAGCTTTAGTTTTACCTTTCATAACATGCATAGCTCCGCCCCTCAAGTCTGATTGGACGAGTCACGTTTGAAGGTGAAGCACAGTAACAAACACACATTCTATTCATTATTTTTAGTCACAAATTTCCGTTTCAAACCACAAATACTTAGATCACCGCTCAGAATAAAAATATCAAAGATATGCGAAAGCAATGCACATCCATATACAACACCTGCCTTCATTGAATATGCATACTATAAACAGACAAGCAGATGAGCCCAGAATATGATCGTACAAAAACAAACAAACAAATTTGCTACAAATTCGCCAAAACATAAAATTCTACTTTACAATTTACAAATTGCAAAGAAAGTGTGTCGACTATATTGCCTGGCAACTGTAAACAGCCTCCAGCTAATGAATTACATTATCAAACCATTGTCAGTAAATAAATTATCATAAATAAACATGACTAAGCAAAATACCAGAGTAAAATCACTGTACCACAATGCAATCTGAAAGCACAGTAAACTCACCCAGCATCACTTGCATTCCCACATATTAAGGCGTCCTTGGCTCCTTCCACTTTGAAGTAATTATCTGGAAGAATGAAAAAAAACATATTATTTTTATACATTTTTAAAATCTAATTTATTTATTTCAGTGCCGTTTTAGTTTTAGTCTTTGTTGTTTCATTTCAATTCTTAATGATCTTAATGTTTGGGTTGTTGAAAACTTCAAAACAAGAGCATCATAATTCCATAGCTAATAATATGGAATTAATAATTCCATTCTGAGTCAAATCGCCATGCCTCAAAGGGTTAAAAACACCTTAAAAAGAAGAAAATGCTGTAGCTTTTCCAGTGCTTTATTGCTAAATATTCTTTACTGTGTTTTCATCTCATCTCAGAGTGTTTTTGCTTGTATTTAAATAGAATCTCAATTAAGGTGTCAGCATATAGATATTTACATGACATTTACCATTCAAATATAATGCAAGTTTGATGTTTAACACTGCCACTGCAATGAAGATCTGAAAACCATTGCTTATGTTTCAGAAACATCCAGCTCTGCTTCAGAATCCCAGCTGAAGCTTCCCAGGGAACCTTCTCACAACGTTTACCAACGGTTTATATGGAAGTTATATACATGTTTATGGAATGTTCTTATAACCTTATTAATATTTGATACACATTCTCATAATGTTGAAAAACATGTTCTGAGATCAACATTCTTGGAACATAAATACGATGTTATTTGTACTTGAAAGTTCTAAGAAACATTTTTGTAACCTTTAAATAACATTCTAATCATGGACATTTTAACTTCTCAGAATATTTAAAAAATATTATATTTTGGGTAAAATAAAATAAGTAGAATGTTTAAGAAATATTTTAGTCACCTTTAAATAACGTAATTATGACAAGGAAACTAGACATTTCAACATTTTAGAAACATTTCCACAACATGAAATTTGTTACTTGAGATTTGACATTATAGATTATATATATAACACACACACACATGTTTATAAAGCATCTTAAATAGCTTTGGTTTGACATTTTAAAAGTGTAACCTGACTGTATTTGAACTAGTATCTTGAGTTTGAAAGCAGCAGAGAGCTCAAAGATGCAATCAATACATCAGGATCTCGAGAAACTGAAGCTGCTCTGCATAAGCTATAGCCTACGGTTTGGTTGGAGGAGATAGATGTGAACGTGTCTGTTTTTCCTCCGGCTGAAGAGAGTGGCTGAGAGGTTTATCTGCTCTGGTCTTCGCTCTCGAGTGCCGCTGGGCGACGGAGGCACATCCAGCTGTCGGCAGAACCTTAACTGTTTCTCCTAAAGGTTATGGGCCTGCGTTTATACCGCGTTTGATCCATTCTACCGCTGATAGGTCACCAGTGTCCATCAGATCGTTTGCTTGTTATGCTAGTAAACTGTTTGAATTCAGAGGATCTCTATGTTTTGGAGCATGCAAAGCATGACAAAGCACTTGAGGAGAAAGCGTCTTGTCTATTTCTGTCTGTGTCCTACATCTGCGCTCTGCGGGTCAACTTATCGAGTGCCAGCTCTGTCCTAATTGCTATTCTAATGAAATGAGACCAACCAAAAAAAGACTAAATCTCATCTTAGACGTCGCTCTTCTGACGGTGCTGTCATTCAGCTGCAGAATTATGATCAACATGCTTCATATTACAGTCTGCATGTGTGAAAGCGGCTGCTGGGTTCATTCAGGTGATTCAGAGAACTTCTTGTTGAGTTTAGTGTAACTATGATTAAAGTATTTGATTTTCAACTGTATATTCAATCAAAGCTAAATTTTAAGATGTAGCAAAAAAAGTTTAATTGTGTAACCAATTGCATACATGTCAATGTCTTAGTCATCAAAGTTATGACCAGTCTTTAAAAAAAAAAAACTTAATTTAATTTTAATTTAATTTAATTAAAACTAATCGAAGCAGTTTATGCAACCAGCTCCAGTGTTGTTACTGTAAACTAAACAAAAAAGGTTTTGTTTTGTTATTTAAAAAAGCTGAAATTAAATTACATAAAAATATTAAATGAAACAAAATGTATACATTTTGTAAAGAATTAACTAAAATAATTACATTTATGTTGAATTACTAAAATTACTAACATAAATATTAATTTTAAAAAAGGATTAAAGTACAAAAGTAAATTATTAAAACTTAAAAATTAAAATGAAATGTAAAAAAGTAAATGAAAATTAGACGACTAACTGAAATAATTATGTCTAAGTTTAAGTGCTAAAATCACTAAAAATAAAATTTATTTAAATATACATTAAATCTAAATAGATATAAACAAAAATAACAAATGCACATAGAATTGCCAAAAATTTAACTAAAATTAACATTTAAAAAAACAAATGAAAATTAGAGATGTTACTTTTAAATAATATATATATATATATATATATAAGTTTAAAAAATGTCTATATTTAAGTACATTTGAAGTATTAAAATGACTAAAACTAAACTGAAATAAATATTATAGAAAACTACTTAATATTTAAAAAAAATAATAAAAATTACTATATTACTAAAACCTAAGCTAAAAGTTAACAAAAAAAATATGTACATAGAAATATACATCAAAATATTAATGTAATAGTTTATAAATAATCTTAAAATAACACTGAATTATACTAGCCAGAGAAAAGAAAAATTAAAAATTATATGATTTTAATATCTCAGTTGTTTCTCCCAGAAAGTTTTGCTAAAAAATCCTGAGTTTCAGATCAGATCTCAACAATGTCTCAAAGTGTGCTCAGATTTGCCAAGACATCCACGTCAGAGATCTCAGCATTAATTCAAAACATTTCTCACCTAATGATCTGAGCTCCTATTACTGTATAACAACTACTGTGTCTGTTTCTATTTCTCCGTTTCCTCTCATCTCGACTCCAGAATATCAGAGAGACTTGAAGATGAACTCTTGTGACTTAAACCAGTAAGAAACCACCTAAAACCTGCTAAAACCCACTCAGAAGACCTCAGCAAGTGCACAGCGATGCCTCCCACATCACAGAAGTCACGCCACCCACATTGTCTTCAGAAAATCAACTTTCTGAAACGAGCTATTGTTTAGATGTGTGCGGTTTTCCACCGAGCATTCAGACTTTCTGCTGACCTTCATTAGTGAAGAAGTCCTCCAGCGAGGACCAGGTTCTGTTATTGCAGAAGAAAGTGCTGTTGTTGTATGAAGGTAAGGTGGTGTTGAGACAGTGCGCGGTGCTGCGGACGCATTTCTGCCGCAGGTTCCCCATGAAGAGCTGCAGGCCGATGAGAGCGAAGACGCTGAGACAGAAGACCGTCAGGATCATCACGTCTGCCAGCTTCTTCACCGACTGGATCAGCGCGCCCACGATGGTCTTCAGGCCTGAGATCAGGAGCGGCACACAACCACAATAATGCTGAGTTCAAAGTGAGGTTTTTTTTCAATCAGTCCAATTTTTGGGTAGTTGATAAAATCAAACTATTACATTTTTTTAGTGCTGTCAAATGATTAATCGCGATTAATCGCATCCAAAATAAAAGTTTTTTTTGTTTACATAAAATACCTGTGTACTGTGTATATACACACATGCATGTATATATTTAAGGAAAATATGTTATGTTTATATATTAAATATATTTATATATAATATAAATTAAATTAATATAAATATATACATGTAAATATTTTCAAAAGATGTACTGTATGTGTGTGTATTTATACATACATAATAAATATACATAGTACACACACACAAATATATTATGTAAACAAAAACGTTTTATTTTGGATGTGATTAATCATTTGACAGCACTACATTTTTAAAATAATTTTCCAGATCATATCAGGGTTGTGCACCATTCAGAATTGGATTAAGAACGCCTATTAAATTCAGATTCAGTTTTTCAGTCTGAATTGCGAATCCAGATTATATCCAAATATTTACACATAAATAAATAATTTGGTGGTATAATGCATTACTATAAAAATATATAAGAATTACATTTTTATATTTATTTATTTTATTTATAATATTAATTTAAAGTTGAAAAAGTGTGGGTGACATAAAAAAATTATAATTTTTAGTCATTAAACAATAAATGAATAATAATAGTAAAAATGTATTTTATTGTAGTTTATTATCTTTAATAACTGTATATTTTTATACATTTCATCCATGTCACCCCTACTTTTTCAATATGATACATACTTTAATTAAGCTGAAAAAGTAGGAAGAAATTTAATAACATAAAAAAATTAGTAAATGCATGAAAAAAGTAATGATATTAAAAACAAATAAATCAAAATAATATATAATATATAAATCAAAATATCTATCTATATCTATATGTACATATATATATATATATATTTGTTTTTGAAATGTCATTTTATTACTTTTTTTAACCTATGAATTAAAGTACACAATAATGTAATTATTACATTTTATCACAAAACAATTTTTGACTACCTAATTTCTTTTAATTTCTTTGCTTTGTTGATTTTTTTAGCATTGCAATTCAGTATTTCTTCCAAATAAAATTCCAATTCAGCTTCCTGTGTGATTTTGCCATTTGAAATCAAATAAACACTCATGAATTTAACAGGATTCTCCAATTCTGAATGTTGCCAAACCCTGGATCACATCTTTCACATTAGAGCATCCGTCAAACCACATTAAACCACAAACACAGCACAGGACATCAGCTCTGTCTTTACAAACATTTGTGAGTGCGGGAAGCACACAAAATGTGACAGTTCACAACAGACGCTTCCATGGAACGAGAACATGCACTTTTCTTCTGGAATACATATGTATATATAATATATATAGGCGCGTGTGTGTGTGTGTGTGTGTTTCATATGTATGTATGAATGAATGAGGCATTTATATGTATGTATAAATATAAATATATTCTTCTCATTCCATAAGAAGCGTCTGTTCATTGGCTA
This sequence comes from Barbus barbus, assembly GCF_936440315.1. Classification (NCBI taxonomy): domain Eukaryota; kingdom Metazoa; phylum Chordata; class Actinopteri; order Cypriniformes; family Cyprinidae; genus Barbus; species Barbus barbus. The sequence continues at coordinate 25,115,090 of NC_136722.1, read as the reverse complement.
AGCATGCAAACTGGTGTTTCTCTACAGCTACTCATGCCTTCAACACGTCAATGAGACTTTTGGAGCGAGTTAACCGAACCCTGAGCTGACAGATGAGGAAACGTGAACCGTCCACCCTGATGTAATTTCACTTGTGTGTGATCGACCAACAATACAACACGTTGCACCTGGAGGTCCTTCGTAAGCCGCTGTGGCGTCTAATGTTAACAGCTGTAATCGAGTGCAAAAGTGCTGTCTAGTTTTTCAGCAGCAGTACTTTTTCCATTCACTTTTCCAATAGGGAAGTCTTTGTTAAAGAGTTGTGAGCCGTGAATCAAACCAAGCAACGACGAGGAGAATCAGAACATTATAAACTTTCATTTGAAGCAAAAAAATGTGTCGGACAAAAATAGAAAGACTGTGAACTTTAGCTTTAATGAAAGGACTACAATGCCATGAAGCACTGTGAATGACATAATCAAAATAAAAACAATTAAGAAACATAACACTATTAATTTAAAGATGTTCTTTACATTTATAAAAACAATAACTAATATGTTATTGAGGGCGGATTTCTTTTAGTGCGACTCTCTGATTGGTGGAATTTTCTGTTCAGCACAAATTCAGTTGTTAAGCACAATTACTTTAATAATAAGTTGAAACAATGCAAACAGATAGCTTCAGCTACAGCATATACCATCTATTAACAACCTCAGAGCTCACAGGCGGTCTGTCTTCAACAGTTATCGTTAAAAATAAAACTTTCCCTGAGGAGAAAATGAATGGAGATTTACTTGGGGAACTAGACTATTTCACTCTATGGCAGTTACTTGAATATCATTCAACCCTGCTGAAAATAAATAAATAAATAACACCTAGATGGTTTCCAGAAGTCAGGCTGGTCTGGTTTGATGGTTTTAGAGAGGTTTTGGCCACAGCTAACAGGGAACGTTCTCAGAACGTTGTGACAAGGTTTTCTCAAAGTTATAAACAAATGTTCTATCAGTAATGCTCATTCAAAGTTATCTGGTCTTTAATGATGTTCTCAAAACGTTAGAACAAAAACATAATTTATATATTGTTCATGGAACATTCCTGAAACACTTCAGTTGGACATTTTTTTAAATGTAACAACTTTAAGAATGTTCAGAGAACATCAAAAGTAACATTCCTACAGTGTTTGCAAATGGAATGTTTCTGTAACGTTTCCTAAATGTTTACAACGCACAGAAATAATGCACTCAAAAAATAATAATTCACAGGATTTCCATCCAATAAATATGTGCAGCCCCAACTCATAAAAAACTATTCAGTTGGGCCAACTTAACTTGATCAAATATAGTTTAAAGGAAATCGATGCGTTTACAAAGTGAATTTTACTCCGGAAGGTTTTTTTAGGCATTAACTATAAGGCTTTGTTACATCCATGGTGTGCCCAAAATAGTTGTTTTATTTCAACATTTACTCTCCTTATCCAGCCCTGTGCAAAGCATGATGGAAAGGGGAAATCCACTTACACAAGAAAAAAATATATATGTACTCTCAACTCAAATGAATAAAGTAAAGTGATTGTAAAGAACTATGCTGGATTAACTTCATATGAAAATGATCTTTTTTAAATAAACTGAACAGTGTTGTAGAATAGTTTTTTCTGAGTGTGTTTTCAAACATAATGGGAACATTAGCACAATGTTCTTAGAAGCTATTTTTTGTTAGCTGGGTAAACCGGCTGTTTTTTTATCAGCAGGGAAGACTCTTTGACTTGATTTGCCCCGCTCAAAAGTCTCATTTCCACGTTTCCAAGAATTTTTTGGAAGTGTTTTGGTCATCCATTAGCACCGCAGGCCTCGGCGTTTGGCGGCCTCTCACCTGGGATGACTGAGATAGTTTTCAGTGCTCGCAGAACCCTGAATGTCCGTAAGGCTGAGACATTGCCCAGGTCCACAAACTCAGTAACATATCTGCAATAAGCCAGAATCGGAGCACAGACAATGACAACAACACCAACAACAGGCCAACAACACAGCGGAGAATGAAGCAGGATGTCGGGAAGTTGCCGGGAAAGAGATGAGCTGGAGGACACAGCGTGGGAAGAACCGGATGCGGGTCAAATCCTGAGCTGTTGGACTGGACACTGAGCGAAACCGTGAGCTGTTCCCTTGCGCTTACCTGGGATTACGGAAATAGTTTTCAAAGCGCGGAGGACCCTGAACGTGCGGAGAGCTTGCAGATTGCCTACTTTTATAAATTCTGTTAGAAACCTGCAGGATCAGATTAGAGTTATGTGGATCAAAGGACAAACAACTGAAAGACAAAAAAGGGAGAAAATCAAAATGTCAAACAACTCAAAAGATGTACTTTTTACTCACTTAAAGGAACAGTTCACCCAGAAATGGCTATAATTACACTAATGTGTTTTTGTTTTAAAACGGCGTTTTAGAATGAAAACGATCAACGCTTACACTGGCGTTTCAGAAACGTTTACAATACACAACCGAAAAACGGTCATGCAGGTACAATCATAGATATGTATAGGTAGATTGCTTATTATTTAGATGGCGGACGCGTCTGCGTGCTTGGAGCGGTCGAATGGGGAATCTACCAATACATATCTATGGGTACAATAACGAGCATGATGTTATCGTTTACACGGTCGTCAAGGATACACAGAGCGAATGTGGGCAGCCACGCCATCGTTTTCAAACTAAAACGGGGTCTGCAGCGTTTTCAAAAGTCTCGGTTTTCGACCTCGAAAACGCCGGAGTAGTGTAAACGATAGGCTTAACCGTAGCAAAACTTATGCGTTTTAAAACAAAAAAGCACTAGCGTAAACAGGGCCTCAGATCTTCTGTGGAACATAAAGGAGGATTTTTTGCAGATTGTCACGAGGACTATTTTTCCATACAGTGAAAGTGAACGGGGACCGATGCTGTCAAGAACACAACTATTTGCAAAATAACAACATAAATTCACACAAAGCCAATTCCAGTTATTTTGTTAACCAGGCACCTTAAGTATTTTAGGTGTTGATAAGTCATCCTGACAGTTTAATATAAAAGTTAATATTTTTTATCATTTAACAGCACATTTGCTTGTATTTCAATAAAATAGTAAAATAATAATTAAAATAAAATTAATGTAATACATTTTTTTTAATCATCTGAAACATTCTGTGTTTATATTCCAATGCAATTTATAAGCAATAAAAGTGATTTATATCACTTTAAAGTTTAATTTAAAGTTTCAATTTAAATAAATAAATTCATAAAATAAATTAAATTTAAATAAATGAATTCAGGCATTTATAAGAAATGTTGTTTATAATTAATGCCATTATAATTTATGTTTGTTTTGAATTTACTGTGTATTTTTCAATCCTCTGAATACATTTTTAAGGATTATAAATTTAAAGGATTTTTTTGCGTAGAGATAAAAGCTAAAATACATGTTTATAGTGTTTATAATTTTGCAAACATTTTATTTATCAATACTTCATTTCTGAATGTAATGATAAACTGTCTCATCAGTTCTCATAGCTCCATCTCATCAGTTTTTTCTCATTATATTTTGACCCATTATTCTCGACTTATATTGTAATTATTTAATTACTTACTTGAATGTAAAGTTTATAAACGTTTTGTTTGCCACCGATGTGATTTATTTGTGTTTTTTTTTTTTTATCAGAAATACAGTAACTGCATAATTTATATTTAATAATGTGATGGTGTATTTTATTCATTTTATAAGCTTGACAGTCATTTTATGCCCTTTAAGACCATTTTATTTTGTGTTCCACAGAAGAAAGTAAATCATATGAATTCGAAACCACATGCAGGTGAATAAATGATGACAGAACGTATATTTTTGCGTGAACTATCCCTTTAAATTGGCACAGATTGGTTTAGAGACGGGATGAAGTCGTCTGGATTTTGCAGCTTTGTTTCCATATCAGATTTCCTCCTCTCTGGTTATTATCCTGATTGAATTAAATCACAGGACGGGTAATTGAGTCGCTGCTAATACAGTGACGAGGCCTAGGCGGCGTAAAGATATGATTGCATTTGACCGTAGACGTACGACGCTGTTCTGTTTCTATAGGAACTGGAATTGACTGGTAAGGGTTTATGATTTATCTGCGTTGGCCGTCATCCGTCTGGCTTTAATGAAGTCAGGAGCGGCAGCTCGCGTTCCTGTCAACATCCCAATACACCCGTGACTTATTGGCAGCGGGTCCATCTGACGTCTCTGAGACATCCGGTTCAAGGACCAGCAGCCTGTTAAAGCTCGAGAAATAAAGCCATAAAGGCCAACGAGAAATAAGCACTTCATCATAGCACAGTTCACTGAGATTCATCTCAAACCGCTGGGATTTAGACAGAAATTCAGGTGTTTAAAAGGGACAGGTCACCTAAGAATTTAAATTATGTCATTATTTATTAATCCTAAGGCTTTTACAAACCTGTACGTGCTTGTTTCTTGTGTGGAACATTAAAGAAGAAAGTGTTGGGAACCAGACAGTTGACGGTAGCCATTGACTTCCATTGCAGGGGGAAAAATACTATGGAAGTCAATGGCTACCGTCAACATTTTGGTTACCAACATTCATCAAAATATCTTCTTTTGTGTTCAGCAGAAGAAAGAAACTCATATAGGTGTGTAAAAACTTGAGGGTGAGCAAATGACATCATTTTCATTTATGGGTGAACTGTCCCTTTAAATGCTGTCGTAAGATTCATAAACTTCTTTTTGTTGAGCTGACGTTGAATCCTTTAAGATTTAAGTGGAAGAAACCGTGATTATGATTTACAGTGACATCATGAGCAGAACAAAATGCATATGAAAGAAGTAAACTTTAAATATCATGAGAAAGTTCTTAAATGAATGTTTTCTAACAAAAGAGACCATTGTGATGTTGGCTGGAGGGAATCACTAATGAATCATGCTGTTTACTTGACTCATGATTCACTGAACGGCTTGTGCTAATCAGGTTTGTGGGTGGTTAATAAATAATGTAAATACTGTAAGCACAAAAGTGACTCAGCTGTTTAGTGCATTCGCTTAACCGTGTGAACTGAAAACTTCATCCCCAGTCCTGTGTATTGAAACTAACTGCAGATTTATTTGGATTTTTTTATTTTTATTATTGATCCGTAAATTCAGTAAAATATTTTTACAATATAAAATAACAGTTTTCTATTGTAATATATTTAAAAGTGTATTCCTGTGATGCAAAATTGCATTTTTTTCAGGAAATATTTTTTTCTTTTCCTTTGAAAATTTTCTTCAAAATCTTTTCATTTTCTTTTAAAAGGTCAGCATTTACAGTATGTGAAATTAAAAATGTTTTGTAACATTAAAATGTCTTAATTGCCATCCTTGATGCATAAATGTATTAATAAAAAAAAAACGGCTTATTGACCCCAAAGGAAAAATAAACAACATTATATATATATATAAATATTATATATTAGAAATAATAAATATAATAATTCATACATGTATTAGTTATTATATTTCCATAAAATATGTAAAAATTAATTTGATTGATTTTAGGAATAAATCTGAATTAAGATTATTTCAAATTGTATAAATTATTAATTATAACTGTAATTAAATTATAAGTTATTAAATATACAATTATTATTAAATATATATTTGATTATAATTGTATATGTTTTAAAATATAATTTTGTGTTTGTGCACACACACACACACACACACACACACACACACACACACACACACAAACACACACAAATTGTAAAGCCTTCTTTAAGACTAAAAACAAGTAATGGCACCATTTGAAAAATCTTTTACCATTTCTGTCTATACACAGGCATCTTTAAAAGTTTATTCCCCAGGATATTTCAGGTTTTAAATTTTCTTTTTAAGTGAACGAGCCAATAACCGAGGTGAGAATGATATTACTGGATGTGAACGGCACTCGGTGACACATTCATATGATGCTGTGACTCCAGGGACGCGTCTGCATCCACGCTCACCTCTGTTGCCATGGCGACGCGTGTTTTGGGATTGGGGTCAAGGACGGGGTAAGCGCTCGTATCAATTAATCACAAATACAGACCCGCTGCCTTTCCCAGCTCCAGCATCGGCGGGTCAAGCAGCTGAGATTAGATTATTACAGCCTATTGAAAATAACAACAGCGCCTTTATTGTTTCATTATCTCCACAGGTCTGAGTCCTAAAGCAAACCAATCACCAGGAGCTGTGATTACGGCTGGGTGGCACCACTAAAATCATCTATGAAAGTAATACTATATGTAGTAATTGAAAAATATCATAATTGAATGATTTTTTTAAACAGCTAATAATGTGGTAATGCCTATTTTTAGGCTACGTTCACATCTGATTTTTTCGCTCACACGTGACTCAGATCTGTTTTTGTCAAGAAAATGTGAACAGCACAAACCGCATGGAATCTGATCTTTAATTTGTGCCACTTCCATATGTGGTGCTAAATCCGATCCAGGTCAGATGTTTTGCAATGCGACCACAATGTGAACGGTCATGTCGGATTTCATGCGGCTTTTACATCACTCTAGATCGACATTCGTCATAATTCCACGCTGACGAGAGACACTTAAGAGATTTTACATACCCAAAGTCATCAAGATAGTAGTGGAAAGTAATCAGTGGAAGTACAGTGATGTGTCAGAAGTAATATGTATTACAGTGATAACTCCACTCGTATCATAAACGTTTCAAAACTCTGCTGTCTTTTGTCACATCCTTGACTTTATTTTTTCATATTGCCTGCGCATAATTTCGCTGGCTTCTGCAGCAGATCACACCATAAATACGCATAATCGCTTTATATCCTCCGTGTTTACTTCCGTATAATGGCACGCTGCGCAAGTGTTGCCAAATCCACCGTTTCAATGCGGAATTGGGCTACTTTTTCCACTGTTGCTGCGGGTTGTTTGTGGGCTAACGCGACCCCACTAACCTGATATTTACCCCCAGAACATGATTGGGCTAGTTTTGGACTAGTTTTGAGAAACAATTGGCGGATTTTGTTGTGAAAATCTGGAAACCCTGTTGTTTTGTGCATGCGGGTCAGTTCAGAACCACTGTAAATCTGATGTTGGCCACATTTAAAACAACAATGTGAACAGCTATACAAAAAAGTCGGATCTGAAAAATGTAATTGAGCACTAAGGCTCGCAGTATGAACGTAGCCTTAGATAGCATAGTGAATTAGATCATTTCTCTTTTAGTTTTTACAAATTTCTAATAAATTTCACAAATAATTACAAAGAAACAGCAAGAGACACACTGAATTAAAAGTGAAATTTAGAAACAGAAAGACTTCACATTAAAATAAATTAAATAACAAATAAAATAATGATTACTGGTTTTTAAGTCTTTTCATTTTTATTTTTAGGGTCTCATCTAGAGTACATTCACACAATAAAAAAAATCAGATGTTTTTCAAACATAAATTTCACAAATAATAACAACTAAATGGCAAGTAACACATCAAATTAAATGTGAAATTTATTTAAACCATACTACAATAATTTTCACTTTTTATTTTTTTTATACAGTGTAATGTTGTGATAATATTCATTTTTAGACAATATAGTGAATTAAGTAAAATTATTATTATTTTTGTTTTTAAATAAATTTGCTTTAGGGCCTAATGCAGAGTAAATTAACATAGACTACTTTTTTTTTTGATTAACTGGATATAAACAATTTTCACTCATAATAATTTATTTTGTATTTTAGAGTGTCATTCAGAATAAATTCACAAAGCAATTATTATTCAAAAATTGCAAGTAAATTTCACAAACAGTAATCATTTTTAAAAAGGCAAGAAAAACACTTAATTAAACATGACATTTTGAAGTATAAAGACTGAAATAGTATTTTATTATAAACCATACTCTAATAATCTTGGTTTTATTTACAACTTTAAAAAAAAATCAATTCAATTCAACTTTATTTGCATAGCGCTTTTCACAATACTAATCGTTGCAAAGCTTCTACATTATATTTAGTAGTAGCTTAAAAAATGTATATATATTTTTAAAGTGTAATAATGTTGTAATGTTTATATTTAGATAAAATAGTGAATTAAATCAAATATTTTTTCTTTTTGTTTTTAAATACTTTTTCTTATTGTGTTTATGTTCTCATACTGTATGTAGGATTTACTCAATTTTCACTCATAACCTGCTAGTGAATTCCCTAATCACACATGAAGACGTCAAAGGTGTCACTGATTTGATGAAATTCACGAAATGATAACTTACGCCATAAAAATCACGCTGAAGTCCAGACAGTTCCAGGGGTCCCTCAGGAAGGTGAAGGGGCCGATGCAGAAGCCCCGCGCCAGGATCTTTATCGACGACTCAAACGTGTAAATGCCAGTGAACGTGTATCTGAGCGGAAGAGAAAACGGAGGGATGGACAGAGATTGAGACCATGAGGAATCAAAGCAAAATCCCCCTGGAAAAGCCCACGGGTGACATACAGAGATCATGAACGGACACGGGACACAAACATGGAGATGAGAGGAAATGTGAAGCACATTCACAGTCCAGCAGCCCCTGTGACATGAATGACAGCGAGTCGCTCCTTGATGAACTGCTGAATGGACATTAAAATCCAGCGGATGGAGACCGGGTGAGAGATGCAGCATTCTGGAGTGTTTCTCTTTTCATCTTTCTCTTCCTAGTTTGACTCAGCTCAGTGTATTTGTGAGTAGATCTCGTTCTGGTTTGTATCGTACCTCTCATCACATCTGAGTCTCAATGTGCATTTGTAAATATGCCTTTTTTTCAATTGCATCCCTTTCATTTTCACAAACAGGCCCACATGGAATCCACACGGAATCTACGGAATTCTACAGATTTCCATGGAACTGGATCAGTGACGTCATGTTTTCAGCAACCAGTAAAAGTGCAGCATTCTCAATTTAATTTCAATGCATATATCCCAGAATTCCATAGAGTTTTCCTCAAAATCAGTGCAAAAGATGCTCAAGAGGTCTGTAGAGTCACATCTGGGGCTGTTCATGAGATGGAAAATATACAAACAGCATCTAAAATGTATTTACACACTTTTTACCCGCACTTAAAAATATATGAATGTCATTGCATTATACAGGAAAATATAAAAACAAATGATATTTAAATAGCTTTTACATTCACACACACACGTGTGTGTTTGTGTGTGTGTGTTTATGTGTGTCGTTACTGTTAACTAAAACTATTAAAAATATTGTTTAATTGTTAACTGAAATTAACTGAAATAAAAGATAAAGTAATATATACAATTCTTTAAATAAATTAGTATTAAATTATTAATTAAATTATTAATTTTAAATAATAATTTAATTAAGTAATTATAATTTAAGTTATTAATTTATAATTTATTAATTAATTTTTTTTTTATATATATATATATATATATATACACACATACTGTATATATATATATATATATATATATAATAGTTTAATAAATTATAGTTTAATATATTTAATTATAGTTTACAAAAATAAAAAAAATTTTTTTAATGGAAACTGAAAATAAAAAAAGCTAATTCAAAATATTAATAAATAATTTATTAATATATAAATGATACTAAAGTAATACTTATATAGCAAAGGCATTCACAAATTTGAAAGTGTGACTAAAGTGTGTTTCTGGGGTCGTTGTATGTGATGTAACGCTATAAATTTGATGTCTATATCTCAGGGTTTGCCTTCATAAGGTGCTGAGAGGTACGACTTCTCACTTGTTTCAGAAACAGGTGTTGTCATTGCATGCTACATGCTACAAAACCTCCTGACATGAAGATATCAGACGCTGGTTTCACGGTGCAGAACGTCCACAGAGGCCAGTGCAGGTCTTCATTAAAGGTCTGCGTGCTTCTCTACGAACACAAGCCTCGTCTCCTACAGTCACTTACACTGTAGGTCACATTCATCTCAATACGGCAAACTGTGTGAGCTGTGTGGGAAAACATGGGATAAATCCGCTCTATCCAGTGGGATGTACGTACGCATGGGCTGACTTCTGCTGGTGTGCTGTGGCCCTTACTGAAGCTGGAGATGATGGACAGACAAACCCAGAGACA